>NW_023336196.1:714950-752428 GCF_012550715.1 Geosmithia morbida
GGGGGGGGGGGCGGTCCTTTCGGCTCCCCATCTCTTCCGTCCCTGCTCTGGCATTACATCAACACCTTTCTCCGTACACCGCACTCGTCCCTGGGTCTCTGCCGAAAAAGGAAGGGAACATTTCAAGATGGAAAAAAAAAACAATGCCTGCGTGCGTTGTGCTAAGCTAGTACACTTGATACCCACTGCCATTCGCCATCATCAATACTCCGAGGTAGCTCGTGACCGGAAGAGATGTAATGATATTAACAGTAACAATAATAATATCATTCAAGAAAGGGAGGGAGAGAGAGAGAGAGATGGGAACAGACCCCCCATGTCCCGAATCATTCTCGTCACATCCTACTGTGCCGGGTCCGGACCACGACGATCCGCTGTCCCGCTTATCCGGGTGGATGGGGGAAGGAGGGGAGGGGGGAGGGAGGAGGGAGGAGGGAGGAGGAGGGGAAGACGGGTCAGGGGGGAGCCTTACACATCATCATATCATCGTATCGATTAGAGGGAGGACTCGGTTATTGTATGACGACGTGCATACGGGTCTCTGGACCCCTACAGCTCCATTCTTTCGCAGCGTCCATATCTTCTTGTTGCGTCCCCTCTTCATCAAGAAGTGCTCCCTTTTTTTCTTCTTCTTTTTTTTCTTCTTCTTCTTTTTCCCCTCTTCCTTTCCTCCGAACCGACCCCGTCTTTGTGTGTGGCTCAAGACTGGCTCGAGCGAGGCTGGGAGCCTACAGACTGTCCTGTGGCTGAACACGGACAGCAAGAACCATGGACTCCTCCCACTGCAGGGCCCTGACGAATGCCATCACCCACGTTTTCATCTCTCCTCTTTTCTCTTCTTTTTCCTTTTCTTTCTTTTGCATGTCTTGCAAGTTATAAAGTTAATGTCGTGAGCCGCTCCTGCACCTGCATCCAGAGCATCTTCCTACATCGCAATCATCGTGCATCGAGAATTACCAAGACTGTCGTGTCGTGCCTCCCATGCCGCACACAACAGTTCTGGTGGTGTCGGGGTTTTATCTTAAATCATCGCTCTACGGAGAGCTACAGATTATTATCATTACCCGGGAACACCTCCCTCTCTAACATGACTCAGCATGATGACAAAGGCCCCCGGAAAGGGAAATCATGGAATCCGTTCATGTCGAGAGAGAGAGAAAAACCCCCCTCATGGGCTGATACGGAGTATGATATGTCGAGACGTTACATATTACATGCTGATGAAATGAAAAAGAAAAAGAAGAAGAAGAAGAAAAAGAAAGAAAAAATTTGAAACTCTGACAATGCATCTTCAATGTACACAGATGTGCCCTACTCTGTGCCTCGCTAGTATCAATAAACTTGGTTAATAAGCCTAGGTCCTCCTTCATTGGACCACATGTTCCCAGTCACTCCCCCCGGGTGCTACCCGTCGTACCTCGGCATGTGAGAAGTGGCCGAAGATTTTGGAGAGGTAGAGAGATAGCATCATTCATTCATTCAATCAACCATTCAATCATACCACCCCCATCTCCCCTTTTTTTTTTTCTTCTTGCTTTCTCATCTTCTTTTTTTCAACAACCATCCAACCTGACCTTAATTCCTACTTTTTTTTTTAACGATATACAGAATTACTTTCGAATAATTAATACGCATACTCACATCTAGCTACCAAATAAACAACCCCCCCCCCCCAAAAAAAGAAAAAAACAACGACGACGACGACAACGACGACAGATTCATCATGGTTGCCGACGCCGTCGTCTACCACCCATCGGTGGCCCACCTGCTCAGATTCCTCGCCACCACCTTGGGTCGCGACAAGCTGTACCGCACCATCCAGTACTTCTCCCGCTTCTACGCCTGGTACCTCCTGCGCACCAACGCCACCAAGGAGGCCGTGGAGCCCTGGTCCGCCGCCAAGAAGCAGTTCGGCCTCCTCCGCAAGTTCCTCCGCCTCGGCAAGAGCATCGAGCACCTCAGAGCCGCCGCCGTCGCCGCCGACGGCAAGGCCTCGTCGTCCGGCCTCCTGGCCGACCCCGTCCTCCGCTACACCTCGGTCGGCCGCCAGCTCGGCTACGCCGGCTACCTCACCTTGGACGCCACCACCGTCCTCGACGCCGCCGGCATCCGCCGGTGGCCCCGCGCCCCGCTCATGCAGCAGGAGGCCTACCGCTTCTGGGCCATGGGCATCTCCTGCAGCATCCTCGCCCAGCTCTACACCCTCTACAGGCTCAGGCAGAGGGAGGCCGCCGTCGACCTCAAGGATGGAGAGGGTGTTGTCGAGAGCAAGCGCATCGCCAAGTATGTTACGCAAATATACACACAGACTATACATTCTCTCCAACTAGCCCCCTTCCTTCTTCCTACTCCTACCCTCCCCCTCCCTCACCTGACCTTTTTTCTTGTTCTTCAACTTTCTATTCTCTCTTTTTTTGGAAGGGGGGGGGGGGCGGGGGAAAAGGAGGGAATCATTCGCTAACCTTGGAAAAATAAAAAACAACTCAGGGAACGCTCCGCCAGCCAGACTCAGCTCCTCTGCGACTTCTGCGACATCCTCGTCCCCTCCTCTGCCCTCGGATGGCTCTCCCTCGACGACGGTATCGTCGGTCTCACCGGTACTCTCTCCAGCTTGATCGGTGTTCGCAGCCAGTGGGGAAAGACTGCGTAGACTAACCAGCCTTTCTCTACACTCTCTGCACCATCAACGGAGGAGGAAAATACAGAACCCACTGCGATTGGGACGAGGGAAGAGGATCGGATAGGCAATGGCAGGAATTCAGACACAAGGAAGTGTGACGCGCACACTTTTTTTTTTTAAAAAAAAAAGATGCTCGCCAGGCATGGAAGGATTGAGGGAAGTCGTTCGGGACAACGGCCGTAATGTATATACTTGTTGTGCCACCTGCACATACCCTGCACATATATATGCTGGCTTCACCCCGATAAAGAGAGATATACTCGGGCTATGTATGATACGGTAAAAAGGTACACGATGTAATACAGAGTAAACAGTTCGTCGTGAGCCACTCTGCTGTTTCTTCATACCTTACGCACTTCATCTTCGTGATACTTCCATGACACCTTCTCAACAATAATCGTCGCACGTCTATCCCCTCAGCAGCATTGTTAGCAGCTAATCCGTCTTCGATATACAATTGAACGCCGTAATGTTCGTATCATTTAAACTGAAAGTGTCCAGCTCTGTACTAAAAGGCAATCTAGAAGATACAGAGTAACATCAAAACCCAAAGTGACATAACTGGCAAAGCAAAGAAACCAGAACCATAACAGATGAGTAAAAAGAGTCCCCAAGTAATCGTAAAGCTCACGCACTAGAGCTATCCTTCTCACCCAGCTTTCCCCAACCCAAGTGACACTACTAAGCAGTAATATTCGCCCCAACACCGAATACCAACCTCCCCTTGCCATCGTCATTATCAAAGGGGGGGACCAGCAGCGGCGTCCCGTTCGCGTACCAGCTTCCCCTTCTTTTTAATAGTTCCGGTGCAGTTTTCCCTCTCTGAAGATACCTGATAAATGAAGCCTTTCCCCTCATGCTCCTCTCATCGCATATCTACTCTCTTGATGTGTTGCGTGCGCTAGTCGTTTGCGAGGTATATGTTGATATCTGTTTGGCCCTGGTTAAGGACAATTCCGCCAAGGAGCGCCGAAACGGAAAGCATGCGTGCGCTCAGAGGAAAACAAGGTGTAATCAGAGAGAGAGAGAAGGGCCCTGTAGACCGCTGCGCACAAAGCAAAGCTCGGAACGTAAGAAATGGATTTACCAGTAGCGACCACCGCGCTCGTATTCGCGGGGAGGGTATCCATCCCTCGGAGGATAGCCCGGGTCTCTGGGCGGGCCAAAGTCCCTAGGAGGTCTGTCATACGGCCGCCCGTTGCCATAGGCGTCCGGCGGGGGCGGGTAGTCCCTGTGATAAGGGTCGTCATAGCGGCCCCTGGGAGGAGGGGGCGGGGGATAATCGTCCATCGGCCGCCGGGGAGGGGACCTGTATCCGCGAGCACGGTCGTCGTAATAATCACGGCGAGGACTACGGTCACGATATCCGTACGGTATGTCGCGACGAGGGCTGTAACCACGCGGAGGAGGGCCACGGCGGTCGTCCATGGGCGGACCCATGTACCCGCGTCGACCCCCGAATCCTATCGGCGAGCGAGACCTCCCGCGAGGAGGGGGGAAGTCGGGCTGCGTCTGTGTCCACCATGTCAGCTGTCCTGTGCCGATATCTAGAAGGTCTGGCCTTATCCTTACGTCCTCAATGCATTGGACTCGGCTGCCCTTGAACTCGCGACCGTCCAACTTCTCCACAGCGGTCCTTAGATCGACAGCCGACTCAAACTCCACAAAGCTACATGGAGTCGTCAGTATAAGACCTCCCAAGCATATCACAGAGGATACATCACTTACCCTCTTCCACTAGAGTCGCGAGGTGTCTCGGAGTAGACCACGTCGAGACTGGACTGACGAGCAAAGTCCTTAAGGTCCTGTATCCCAATAAATCCACGTAAGTCGATGTCCAGGAAGGGAGATATTGTCCGCCAGAGTGTAAAAGTCCCATCAACCCGGCAGCCGAGCCAGCACCCAGCACCCATCTAGCCAGGGAAGTTGGGTTGTCCATGGAAGCTCGGGGAGCGCAATGGTGATGATGGAAGGGAGATTGGCCGGATATAGGTATGGCGGCCAACACCACGCATGCAGTGCTGAGCGCTGGTCTTATACGGGCCTAGAAGACATGGCATTCTGCAGGTAATTTCGCATCGTCTAGGCCGCCATCCGTACATTCCAGAATCCACATTGACGCAAGGTTACCGGAGGGCCAGGGAGCGACGAGGAGAGCCAATCCCCAGGGGGAGACGGGACGAGAGGGGGGGTCCACGGAGCCGGGCGACAAGGAATGGAGAGAGAAGACAGACCTGCCAACTGGTGTCCGGGGGGAGACCGCTGATTTGCATGCGGTGAGGAGTGCGTCGGGGCCGGGGAGGGGCGCGTTCGTGGCCGCCCAAGCCAGGCTCTCGCGGACGGTTGCCGCGGGCAAACTGGACCGTTAGACGTTCTCCCATGAAGTCGGATCCATCTTTTGTGTTTAAAATGAGCAGGTTAGTCGGAGAGGCGAAGCTTCAGGTTGGGCGTAGGTCACGTACGGAAGGCTGTATAGTTGAGCGGTTAGCACAGATATATATATATAATATAAGTACACACACACACATATATATATATATATATGCATGTATGTGTGTGTGAGAGAGAGAGGCGGGGCCGAATGGATGGAGGGTTTTTTTTTTTTTTTTTTGCCAAGACTTACCTGGGACGACATCTCGAGCATCCATAGGATCCTTGTACTCGATGAAGCCGTAGCCATTCATCATCTTCACCTCGATGATTTCTCCGGTACCATGGGTAGCAAAATGGGCCTCAACATCGGCCTTGGTAGCTGTTCCGGTGGCAAGCATAAAATAAATAGAAAACGCGCGTGTCAGTTGGGGAAAAGTTCGTGTGTGTAATAGGCGCGAGACAAAGGAGAGCGGATGGATGGACCTGTTCGAGGGAGGTTGCCTAGATAGAGGCGCGTAGCCGAGACCTCGGTCATCTTGTCGGCTGTCGTCGTGGGGGGAGGGGGGCGACTGCAGAAACGAAGGCGGCCAAACCGGGGAGGAAGGTAGACGTAATTCGTGTGTGTGTGAGAGTGAGTGTGTATGTGTGCCCTGGGATCACGTTGGCGGTCGGGAAGAAGAAACAGGCGGCGGGCGGAGGGGAGAGAAATCCAGACGAAAGGGGAAAAGGGAAAAGAAAAAGTCGTCGTATATCCTTGGGGAGGGCAGAGCAATGTCGAGGATGAAAGCCAGACGGAAGAGTAGGAAAGAGGAGGGAAAAGCCAGGTCCTTGGAAGAGAAGATGGGATGGGAGGGGTTGGTGGTTGGTTGGTTCGATTCGGTTGGGCGCGTGTAGAATTTGGCAGGTGGGCGGTCGGCGCACTGGATGAGGAGAGACAAGGAAGGAACAACCAGAAGCTGGCTCGTGCCTTCCGTAAAGTTTCCCAGCGCTGTACCCGCCCAGCTAAGCGAGCCTTCGGCGGTCAATGGTGGCAGAATACGGAGTAGCCTGGTTCGGAATAGGTCCACGGGAGCTCTGCAGCTTTCCCCAGACTTGGCTCCTCCATCTCCAAAAAGGCATCAAGAGACCTCTCTTTGCGCTAATCCTTTTATGAGACGCAGTTGAAGTTGTATTGATTTGTTATGATGTATTGGCAATACGATCATAACTTCACGGTGCTATGACCCGTATATAGTCACCGCTGTCGGCTATTTCGTCTTCCATCTTATTCTTCATTTTGCTCTCATTATTTCTAATAATCTACTCTGCTGCGACCTGTGGGGAAGAGATTGTTCGTTACGTGAAGCCGGGTGCCTGTGTCCGTCAGACTGACATCGGTGGCTCTGTTCAGGGCTCTCTTATTGAAGTGTGCTGTCCTCGAGGAATACTGCCTTCCGGGTGTAATATAATCAGTGCAGGCCTATTCATTAAATATTATAGACACAATCTCGTCCAGTATTGTAAAGACGAGATGAGCACTGCAAATGTCAGTCAACAATACGAGGGAAACAAAAAAAAAGAAGAAGAAAGGATTGGGGTCTTCTAGGACACACATACTTGAGTCGAGAGTTGTTGAGAGTGGCAAAGATGCGTCGACTAGCAGCCTGTGCGTTGACCCTCCCCACCACGCTTCCGGCCAGGTCGGGCACCAGCGTGGCAAGCATGAGGCTTGCTTCCTTTCTTGTCTTCTCCTTCTCGGCGGGCAGCCTGGGCTTCCGATCGCGGTTGAAACTGCCATCGACCCAGAGGTTCTCCTCCAGCATACCCAGATAGCGCAGGATGCTGTCCTCCTGGACCAGCACCCTGACATTGTCGCGGACTTTACGTTCAATGGTGCCGCCCAGTAGCTGCTGGAGCACGACGACGGCGGCGCGCCCCCGGAGCCAGTTGTTGCCCTTGTTGAGATCGAACACCTCGAGGAAGATGTCGCAGATGGGCTTGATGAATGGCTCCAGCTCCTTATTCTCAAAGGCGTTCAGCTCGGCCTCTGCCTCTGCCGCCGGGAACGCCTCCTCGTTGACGGTAAAGGGCACCTGGTTGAGCTGGCCTGTGGCGGCGGCCACCAAGTTCTGCCCAGCCATCGAGAGCTGGTCCAGCACCGGTATGTTGCCCAGTATGTCATCCACGCCGTCCGTCACCGAGTCGTAGAGCCGCGTCATCATGTCCTTCTTGTCTTCGCGGTCCATCACATCTTGACCCTCCGATATGACGCTCTGAGACAGGAACGCGCGCATCTCGCGGCTGCGGCAGACGTCGGGCAGAAGCAACAGGCCTCGGAGGTACTTCTCGAGCGCCTCACGCCTCTTGCGCAGGAACTCGCTCTGGAAGTTCATCACCACCCGACGCCGGGGGAAGTCGAGGTTTCGCACCGAGGGGTACCGAGATCGTAATTTCTGGTGTAGCTCGTGAAACTCGCTGTACCGCCTCGTCACGATCCATGACGCCGCCGGCATCTGCTCGCCCGCGTTGCGCTGCACCTCCACCACGTAGAGGGCAAACTCCCGCCCGTCGTCTTCCCTGCCGACCTGTATCGACTTGATCCGGACTGTCGACCGGCCGTAGAGACTGTTGTCGCTCTCCTGCACCACGTACTGCTGGCGCTGAAGCTCCTTGTGGCGTATCTCCCTCTGCAGGCTGGCCTTGGACTTTTTGAGAATCCGCAGCTCGGCCGTGTTGTTTGTGAGTTCGGCCTTCCTCGTAAGAGACTGCACAACGGCCTCCTGCGAAGCGAGCCGGTCAATATCGTTTGTGAGAGCAGTGATGGCCTCTGCCAGACCCAGGTCGCCGGGTGCAGCCTCGTGCACCTCTTCATCGCCGTCGACGGGTTCCTCGTCGTTCTCCTCGTCATCTTCCTCGGCTACATATTTATCTTCATCGCCGAATAGGTCGTCGTCCACAAACACGCCAATCCTCGATGCCGCACTGACTAGGCCGAGGGAAGAAAGGCTGGGCTTCTCGGCCTCTTTGCCAGCCTGCAGAGGGCCAACTTGATGGCCAGAGTCCATGGACCCTCGGTGGGAGTAGTTATCTCTATCCCGTGCAGACATGATGCTGGGTGCCTTGCCGCCCTCTTCGACGCTACCAAATAGCGATGCGCGGAGGTCTTCTGCAGACTGGGGCCGATTATCGTCGTCCAGGATGCTGTTCAGGGCCTGCTCTACGGCTTCGACGACCTGTGTATCGGGGGCCTGCTCGCGATTCTGATCCAGGCTGTGGACTGAGTCGATCATGGGGTCGTTATCTATGTCATCATCATCAAATAGAGGGGTTGAAGCGCCCTCATCCAAAGACCTCCGTGTACCGATCGGCAGCTTGTCGGCATTTTTGCCCAGAGATCTCAAATCTGTCGCTGAGTCTGCGCGGACGGTCTTGCTTGGCTGCGGAGCTGTCAGGCGTGATATAGGTTTCGGTTTGGTCTGGTACGATGATGATGCGTGGTACTCGGGTCGCGCAGCGGGGGCTTGACTGGGTTCGGGGATCGGGGCCGGCGCAGACCTGCTTTTCGCCGCCTCCTGGGAAGCAAGGCACTTGTAAAACAGATCCGACTTCTTAAATGCTTGGAAGAAGCGGTTCTTCATCTGGTCCAGAACAGCCGTCTGAGCTCTGAGCACCGCTCTCCTGGCCTTGTAGTACTGCTCAGGTGTGGCAGCCTTGCCGGATTGTAGAAACTCCTTGATGACGCGGATCGATGCGTCTGGAACGCTGAGCTCTGTTTTGGAGAGGTATGCCTGGTAGACCTGCTGTAGGTCAATGCGGTCAGAGTCTGTCCATTTTGGCAGAGTCGACGGCAGCTGCTCATCGTCCTGTGCTTCATCTTCCAGTGGATTTCGGAAGCCATCAGCGACGAGCCAGAACTGGACAAGAGACATCATGCCCTGGCGGTCCATGTACTCCATAAAGTACGAGAGACCAGACGAGTCACGCAGGAGCTCCTGCAGGGAGCAATTCTCCAGCGGCGAGGAGGCAGAAGGCATAGGGCCGGGTGGCGGAGCAGGGGGCATGGCCCTGCGGTCTCCGCCAGCAGCAAGCTGGGCAACCCTTACATCGAGGAGGCGCTTGCCCATCTCGAGGCGGCGTATGTAGACAGGGTCGGGGTCGTCCATGAGGGAGTCGCGCTTGAGCTGGCTGCTGACCTCGCTGCGGAAGCGGCGCGCATCAGACAGGTTGTTGACCTTGCGGATGCCACGGACGAACTTTTCAAACTTGCGCTCACTGTCTCCCGGAGTGATGCGTGGCATGATGACCTGTTTTCTAGCCTTGGGGTTGGGCAGGGCATGCTGGTCGAGGGCGGCACGGAGCTTGCGGACGGTAGAGCGGTCCTGCAGCAAGGAGCGGCCCGACCTCTCCATGACCTGGTTCCAGGTGTCCGGTTCAGCGAGTAGCTGGATAACTGGGAATAGAACAGCGCAGGCCACGATCTCGCGGACAAGGGAGCTGACGACGCGGCTGGCGAGCATGCTGGGCGGCAGCACCTTGGGAAGGATGCGAGAGACCAGCGACCGCAGATAGTCTTGCTGGATCATCTTGGTGTCTGGGAACGATAAGGAGGCGGCGGGGTGCAGGCGACCGTCACGGAACTTGGAGGCAACAGCCAGGTCGAGCTCCTCGGACTCGGTGACGGACCGGTTGAGCTTGCGGCCGCGCACGGCCTTTTCGGCGTCGTAAAAATCGCGGAAGTGAGCCGTCAGCAACGGAACGAGGCGGCTGGTGACAACGTCCACCAGGTCCTTTTCACCTAGGGACTCATAAATGCTCGACAAGGCCTGACGTATCGCCCGGTCCACCTCGTTGGGAAAGCACGGGTTGGGGCTGATGTTGGAGTACCACCCGATGACAAAGTCCCCTAGCACGAGGTCGAGGACGTGGTCGATAGCATGCGACACCTTTGTTGACTCCGAGAAGAGGGTCGACCGCTCGTATTCCTCCCGACGACCCAGGGCAGCCACCTCGGTGCGCCATGCTGCAGCGCCCGTGAAGAAGGCGCCGGCCGGCCGGGGCCGTCGCTGTACAGGTTTCTGAGAGACGAGGACGAGGGTGGCTACCAAGCCGAGCACAGCGGCCACGAAGCCGGTGACGAGGGCGTGGCCTACCCAGCGGAGGGCCGGAAGCCAGCTCACAGCGTAGCCCCACGCAACAAAGGCAGCTGTGGCCGCAAGAGCCGCATCTCGTCGCTTCAGCGCCATGGCCGTGACAGAAGCTCGGATTGCATGGTCAAACGAGTCTAGCGTATATATATTTTTTCCTCGTTTACGTTCTTTCGACTAGGCAGCGGGGCGGTAGTATCTGGGCTGTGCGTGGATTGATGTAGAACTGGAGGGGTCGGGAGAAGGTCGAGTGGTGATGTGTTGGCAGCTCCAGGAGTGTGGAGGAGGGGACCCTTGTTGTGCGTGTCGAAAACGTCACATGCCACGATAACGGATACGAGGCAGGAATGATGGAAAGAGCAAAAAGAGTCAAGACCGACAACCAAACTATTGATGGAAATATATCTAAAGCAATGTGAAACTGGGTTGATATAATTTTATATTATTTTTTTTCTTTTATCTTCTTTTCTTTTCTTTTTTTTCTTGCGGACTTGGTACGCGTAGCATTTATATATATATATATATATATATATATAAAACGGAATGACTGGGTTCCCCCATCTACCACGGAGGATCTTCCAGCCTGCGGAAGAGTGCAACAAACTTCTGCCCATTGTTCCTCTCCACCTTCTTGCCCTCCTCCGTCTCGCTTCTCATAATCTTTGTGCATTCGTCGGCCTCTTCCTCTTCCCTGGAGAGCCTCTCGAACGCCGGGTGAGCCTCGAGATGGTCGACCATCCACTCGTGCAGCGACTCAACGTCGGTAATGGTGTAGATGATGCCTCCCGGTCGCATGACATATGCGTACTCGGAGTTTAGCGTCATGGAGACGATGCGCGCCTTGTGTTTGCGCGCCTTGAAGTGCGGGTCGGGGAAGCAGATGAAGACCTTGGTCAGCTGAGCCTTGTTGAAGAAGTTGGGCAGGAACTTCATGGTGTTGGCGCGCACGCATGCTGCGTTCTGGTAGGGACCATCGGGGTCCTGGGCGCGCAGAGCCAGGATCTTCTTCCGCACGAATTCGGCGACTTGTGATCGGATTTCGAGGCCTAGAGCTCATCCAGAGTCAGTGGAAAATTCCCGGCCACCAGTCTTCGCCTTTTTTCTTCCACCACAACGCACCGAGTAGCAGCTTGTCAGGCATGGCTGGTGACAGAGCCATAAGGAGACCGCCAAAGCCACAGCCAATGTCTACCACTTCGACATCCTTGGTCAGGGCCTTGGGTCCCGGTATCGACTCTTGAGTTATCGCTGTCTCGTCCACGTAGGCCGGGTAGTATGGTGACCAGTCCATATGGGCCGGGGAAATAGGGCTGAGGTTGCGCGTGTCAGTAAGAATAGTCCTCTGGTGATGAATATGGGAGGAGAGTTTCCCTCACTATTCGAGGAAGTGGTCAGAGAAAGGGTTCGCATGCGCTCGCTGACGGTAGAAGCGCTTTCGGGGTAGGCGCGTCAATGTATCTTGCTTCTTGACATCTTTGCTGGGCTTGCCATGCTTGGGGCGCTTGTGCCCCTTCTTGGGGACCATTTTGTTCATTGTGCCGGTTCCTTTTGCCGAGAGGACAGCCTTCAAAAGAGGGCTGTTGCAAGAGGACCGCTCGGATATGGGAATGCGTATTATTTTTAATTTTTAATTTTTTTTTACGACGCTGGAGATGCAAACTTGATTCTGCCGTCGTCGAGGGGAAAAAAAATCCAGAATAGGAAGGCGGTGTGAAGCTCTGGAGGTGCAGCTCAACAGGCGACGATTCAACTCGATGTCTTTCATCTACGAACATATTTGGGTAGCTATGCTGAAATACTCCTTGAAGTGTAGAGAATGTGTGAAGAGTATAAGTATTTCCTGAATATTAGTCTATTATGCACTTTTCGAAGACGATATTATCATACAGTCGCCTTCTCTTGACGATCCTTCTTGGCCTCGTTGACTACGGTGACGGCATGATCCACTACTTCTTTCTTGACCATGCTGGCCTTCCTGGGATTGCGCGCCTGGAAAACGTGGTTGAGTTCCTCGAGGGTGCGGCCTTTTGTCTCCACCATGAAGGTCCAATAGTACGCAGCCTGGGCTAAGCAGACTGCCAAGAAGACAATGTACGTCTTCCAGTCAATGCGCTCGAGAGCAACAGGTATGGCAAACATGTTGACGAGGGCGGCAGCATTTCCAGTCATGTTCTGCAGGGCCATGCCCTTTGCACGCTGCTCGTAGGCGAGGACCTCAACGGGGTACATGGCCTGAAGCGGAGTGTAGGCGAAGCTGAAGGTCATGCCGATGACGAAGATGAAGGCGATGGAGGCCCTGGCGGCGACTGCGTCGTCATCCTCGATGTAGACGCCGGCACAGGCCGCCATCATGGCCCACGCTCCTGCCAGGGTAAGGCAACAGGAGAGCATGATGATCCTCCGGCCCAGACGGTCCATCAAGCTAGCGCCCAGCACGGCTGCAGCGCCCGACGCCAGCGAGAGGCCCAGGTTGATGTTGAATACAGTCTTCGTGTCGTTGATTCCAATCGTTGTAAGCATGCCGGGGAGAAAGTACGACACGCTCGCTTGACCTGTCCACTGACTGAGGATAGACAGGGCGACAGCACACAGCAGCACGCGGTACAGCGAGGCGCGCGAGTCGAACAGCGACCGGTAGTCCCACCATCTCTTGTCGGCGCCGTCTAGCACGAGCTCCTGCTCGAACTCGCTCATCTGCAGATGCACCCAGAGAGAGTCCGGGTTACCATTTCCGTGGTATCGCGTCAGGAGGGACCTGCAGGCCTCGGTACGCTCATGAGAAAACAGCCAGCGAGGGGACTCGGGCACAAACACGCAGCCGATGAGCAGGGTGGCCGGCAGCGCTAGCTGCACCCAGACTGGAATCAACCAGGCTTGGTTGGTCTCGTACTGCACGCAGCCGCGCAGGACGGCCGCGGCCAATACAGCGCCCACGTAGTAGCACGTGTTGTAGAGTCCCGTGAGGACACCGCGCATGCTGGGGTGGGCGAATTCGACGACGTACGAGGGCGCAATGGCGTTGGCCATGGTGCCGCCGAAGCCAAGGAAGAACCGTCCGGCCATGAACTGGTCCAGGTGAGATGAAGTTCCTTGGACGATGGTGCCGATGATGATGAAGATGCCGCCAACGGCTACGCCAACTCGTCGGCCATACATGTCCGCACAGGGGCCGACGATGGGCAGAGCCGCCACGGAGCCAATCTGGTACATGCTGGAGATGAGTCCCGTCTTGACTCCGAGCACCTCGGCACCAAACTGTCGCTGGAAGGGCAACATGCTCAGCATGTTGCCCATCAACGACCCGTCGTAGCCGTTCATGGTCGAGCCCAGGAACATGAGCCCACAGATGGCGAATTGCTGAATCATCCGCCTGCTCGACTTGACGGGTGGCTCCACGCGGCTGGCAACCTCGAGAGTAGCTACTTCGGACAGGCTCTGCAGCATCTTGACCTCATTGGGCACTCCGGAGGGTGAAACCTCCGTTCCACTGTCAGCTACCATCGAGAAGGGTAGTAGATGATGTGGTTGTGTAGAATGATGGATGCCTTGAACAGGCGGGGTATTCTTCCCCTCGAGACCTCGAATCTCTGATGTAAAGATCACAGACGAGAGACGCAATGGGAGACGGCGAAACAGCTACGTTATATGTTATACATAGATATGTGAACGGGAGGGAAATGAAGAATCAATAACCTAATCGTTGTTTTGGGGTGGGCCACCTCGGCTCAGGTGTTCGCGGGACACGGAACCAGCAGGGCTTACAGGAAGATCATCATGTACTTGTACATACAATTGGCGGCTCCAAAGTGTGTGTTGCAGCAAAAGTAACGCTCATCGAAGGACACCAGATCAGACACCCCCCCTCCCCTCCCTCCGACACACATGCACGCACCTCCCGACATGTGGGCTCCCAGGGTGCAACACGGGGTAGGAGTTATAACACGGAGCCCGCAGATATGATTCCCGCTCTTGAAGCTCGGTACATGCACTGTGATTGTGAGTGCGTCCGACCTTTTTCCCGCTTTGACTCTATTGGCAAAAGGCAAATGGTAAGGAAGTGACCCGCTCAACCTCGGGGATGGACACCTTGTCACTGCGCATCAACTTCAAGACGTCAAGGGCCGAGAGGTTCAAAGTTTCCCTCCTCCAGCTCCAGTACCCCACCGCGACGGCAGATCCATCAGCAGCTAGGCCTTTAACCGATCCTTTCTCCGGCTTTCACCAGGGCGTCCTCGTGAACAGAATGATACCTTGAGAGGGAAAAATCCATGTGCGGTTGAGATTCAAAGGTGCTCCTGGTGGGTGATGACCCATATAAGGATTGAGAGTTCCCGGGGCTCGATAGATTGATCCTGAACCCTCCCTCTGCTACCTCATCCTCCTCCTCTGACACCCAAAATTCTGACACTGCAAGTTGACCGCACGAGATGCCCACATCTGGCTACTCGTCGACGCCGCCGGCGATTGACACGTCATCTGTCGACGGCGACGCCAACCACGTCCCGCCCATCTTCCCGATTGGACCATTCACCAAACACGCGGCCAACCCGGTGCTGACGCCCAACCCAGCCTACGAGTTCGAGTCGGCGCACCTATACAATGCGACAGCCATAGTCATTGACGGGCGGGTGTTTCTCCTTTACCGCGCGCAAAACGCCGCCAAGGTGTCCGTAGTCGGGCTGGCCTGGTCAGACGACGGCGTCAACTTCACGCGGCTGGACCGACCCATCCTGACGCCTACGGAAGATTGGGAGGAGGGCGGCGGCGTCGAGGACCCGCGCGCGGTGCGCATCAACGGCACCGTCTACATGACGTACACGGCCTACGACCTCGACAAAGCCCGTCTATGCCTCGCCACGTCGACGGACCTGATCAACTGGAAGAAATACCCACCCCTGTACCCGGGCTGGGACGAGCTCGAGGTCACGGTTTCGGGGCGTCACGGCATCCGGCGCGACTGGACAAAGGCCGCGTCCATCTTCACGGAGCCCAATGCCGAGGGCAGGTACGAGATGCTGTGGGGCGAGTCGTGCATCTACTCGGCCGAGAGCGACGACCTGATACACTGGAAGACGCGCCCCTTTGACGAGTACTTTGCGACGGGCGTCCATCTGTGGGAGAACCGCCTTCTCGAGGCCGGTCCCGCCCCGGTCAAGACGAAGGACGGCAAGTGGATCTTTTTCTACAATTCCGCGACCACGGGTGGCGGCAAGTACAAGCCGAACCAGTACTCCATCGGCCAGATGCTGGTGGACCGCAACAATCTGGACAAGGGACCCGTCGCGCGCGCGGAGCAGCCGACCCTGGCGGTGGACCAGAGCAACGAGGAGGTCGGTCAGGTGAACCAGGTCGTCTTCTGCGAGGGCATCGTCCAGTTCAAGGGACAGTGGCTGCTGTACTTTGGCCAGGGCGACAGCGAGCTCGGCGTGGCCGTGGCACCAGCAGTCTGACGCGGACGTGACGTGCATGGCACATGATTCTCGTTTTTCATGATTGGACAATACCGACGTACATACACATACTAGCACATGTCACATGCGACTTCCCTCCCCTCCCAGTGAAGAAGCGTGATTCTCATTCTATGATGCAGCAGCCCCGTCCGGTTTTCGCATATGGCCCTCGAGGCTCAGACTTCTCAGATCGCGAAACATCCAAAAGACGGAATAGCCGTCAATCATCTCGACATCCCAGGGCCCGCTGCCGATCTGGTCCCTGACGTGGCGGGCCAGACCGTCGAAGCGGGTGCCCACGGGCTTCCACAGATTCAGAAGCGACCGGCAGTTTCCCGCCTTGGTGAGCTTCCACATGTCGAGCAGGACCTCGACGGTGGTAGCCTGTATGTCCCCCAGTATAGGCCAGTGGTTGATGACGACAGACGGGCATATGAAGACGGACCGGGCGAGCGCGCATATGAAGTGGATGACTCCGGGGACGGGCCGCAGACCGATGGCCTGGCCCAGGGAAGGGTTGTGGTACAGCAGGTGCTGGTATATACGCAGGAACACGAGCGTCTGCAGCATGTGGGTGATCGTGGCGGCGGGCGTGGCAGGCATGTCGTCACGTACGTCGAGGTATTCGGACGGCATCTGGGCGACGTTGAGAAGCGTCGTGTACTCGAGCTCGGCCCAGGCTACCGTCGTGTCAGGCGTGTTACCTCTGCCCTGGGTGGTGCGACGCAGGTGGACGAATGATGCCGCCAGGTGCGTCAGCTTGAGGTAGTGCGGTGCCCAGGTGCCGGGCTCGGTCGTATCTCGGTAGTCGAGGATCGTAGAGGGCTTGAATGGAGGTAAGGTGGGGAGCGGGGCGAACCCGACGAGGGATAGCCACGAGTACGATGTCAGGCAGCCCACGGCGATGGGCATCGGGGTGTTCTCCAGCGGGGCGTTGGACGTGGATAGCGGTAGGAGGACCTGGAGACCGGTCAGCCTTAGCCACGGAGGAGGGAGGCGGGGGCGGTGGGCCTCACCCTGTCGACGAGTCGGCTGTCTGGCTGTATCCGCGACAGAAGGAGCATCAGGCCCGCGCAGTCGGACAGGTCGACGACGCATCGGCTGGCCAGGAGAGTGTGCAGCTCGTGCAGGTCCGTGTCCGACAGGCCCCCGCAGCGAGTCGCCAGCGACAGCTTGCCCGCCAGTCGGACGCAATGTCTCAGTACCGGCGACAGAGCCGAGTCGTCGTCGCCTGCTAGATACTCGGTCGGAATGAACGGCACTTCTCTCCGCACTACTCCGCCGTACAGTTCAGCCGTGCTGAGCCGCGTCATCGCTTCGTCCTGGATGATGCTCTCGACGATGATGGCCTTGTCCGCGCTCGCACCCGCATCCTCTCCAGGTCGGGGGATCTGACAGTCCCCGTTGCCCACCCGGGTGAGGGCCGATTCGTTGTTGACGGCTGGGGTGACGCGTCGCGCGGATGACGGCGGGGAGGCGCCTGAGATGACCACGGCTTCCTCTGGGCTGCTGACAGACAGACTGGAGGCTATCATCTGCGACCTCCTTTGGCGCTTGACGCTCGGTTTCCTCGGCGATATCTCGCATGTCGTGTTGAGGTGTTGGCAGGCTAGACATCGACCGTCTGCCGACCCTGATGGAGGGAGTACGCACTTCTTCTTGCGGTGCCGGCAATAGCGACATGACTTGAAGAGCGGGTTGGGCTGTGGGTAAGCAAAGGTCATTCTCTCCTCCGGGAGGGGATGGGGTTTCCGATTGATTTTTCTATATCAGTTGGTTTCGCCTCTTCTCAAGAGCCTACTCCTGCTATTAGATATATCATACGACTGCGAGAAAGAAAAAAAAAAGATTATGAAAGGAAAGGAAAGGGAAAACGAAAAGAAAATAAAAAACCAAAAACCAAGATAACTGACCCCCCCCCCCCCCCCCCCATCAAAGGGTAGAGTGCCAAACCGAGGTTTCGGCGACGATCCTTTTCATCTGGCCGTGTGGTGGGCCGCCGCGACCCACATGAACGATGCTAATCACGCAGTATCCATGGACCGTAGGTACCGAAGAAGGCGGGAAGGTTGGCTGCTGAGCAGGGTCTCGATCAGTCCGTTTGAAACATGTAGATTGGTTCCTACAGACAGTGAAGATATGGGGAGACTACATCATGTACGTATCTTTGATTGACGCGTGTTGGCAAATGCTACATGCAGCAGGTTGCTCTCAACCGTCGAAATCCTTGGCAATCGTCACCTGGATCCTCCTCTCTGTACATCTCCCACCAGACGTAGAGTTCTCGGCGCTATTCCCATCTACAATAAGACTGTGCATGGCTCGCTACTGTGACTTTCTTTTCTTTTCTTTCTTTCCGCTGCAACGGGCACTGTCAGCGTACATCAATCACTCTTCTCGGGGGGTTGGAGTACGTATGAAAACCGAGCGTTCCTCTTCTCACCGTCAGACTACTCCGTATCCGTTTCCCGTCTCCCGTCAAGTATTAATTATCATGATCATTCCCCAAACGGATAACCACGCGACTGGTAGATGAAAACAAAGCTCCATACAAAGTGGATACAGGAGGCTATAACTTACTGCCGGCAGGAAGGCCCAAAGGAAAAGCAAGTTGTGTATGTACCGAAACTACAAGGCCCCTTCGTACGAGATCTCGTACATGTGTGTGGGTGGGGGAGGGGCAACCCATCATGCCACGTCCAAAAACAAGGCAGAGGATTCTACTTGCATTGTGTATGTTGCAGAGTGCCACTGCAAAGGGGCCAGGGACTCCCACCACATGGTCTCCTGGTATCCGTGGCGGATCCGGCAAATAGGAGATTTTCCCATAGTCTCAAGCCTCCTCATGCTTAATCCCGGGTCCCCATACACTTAGATCCCTAAATCCCTCCACCCGTGTTATGTTGGTCGGGGGCTGGGGGCTGGGGGCTATTCCCTACTCGGTTGATGTCGCTCTATATTGGTTCATGTAAGCACTAGTGCATGTCTCCTGGTGAGGGAGTTGGTTGCATCCTCTTCAGATTCAATGTACCGATACATTAGGCACTATCGTCCTTGAAAAGGGTACGAGCACGGTACTAGTGTGGTACCGATAGATCCGATCCTTGAATCAATCCAACTTTTGGGATTCCTCGAACCCTGGGGGAAAGGATGACCCCAGGTCTCTAACTGCTCAGGTGCCAGCCGTGAAAGTACAGTGCAGCCGGTATGCCCTTGCATGCTTTCCGTATCAGATGGCGAGTCGCTCTGACGGCCGAGAGAGGTGTCATTCCCCGTGTGAGGAAGCGTCTGCAGACACCTAACCTGCCAGATCTTGCCACCCATCCAGTCCTGAAGGAACTGCCTTGTCGCACGGCACGCTACATGCCCCTTCCGATCGTATCAAGACACAATGGCGTCGACGACCACGGGACGATGGTCGGACGTGAAAAAATCGTTGTAGTAGGTGTGCAGGATGGCAAACGACACAAACTTGATGCCTTGGGAATTCTTGGAGAAGATGTAGTCGATGCGCTGTCCTTCCTGGCCGGTCTTGAAGCCGGTGAAGGTGTTGTTGTAGCCGTAGTGTCGGTCCCCGGACACCTGGTCGAAGGTGTCAGACAGCTCCGAGGTGAGGGTGGCGTAGGCCTCGTTCTCCGGGTCGACGTTGAGGTCTCCGCCGATGAAGACGGGGGTGCCGTCTCCGTCGGACCAGTCAGAGGCGAATCCCAGGATGAGCTGGGCCGACTTCTGGCGGGCCTCGGTGCCCTTGTGGTCGAAGTGGGTGCACATGTGCACAAACTCCTTGGCCGAGGCCTTGTTCCGGAATCGGACGACGGTGACGATGCGCTCGAACGCCGCGTCCCACCCCTTCGAGACCTCTTCGGGCGTCTCGCTGAGCCAGTACGTCGTGCTGTTGAGGATCTCGAACGCCGACGGCCGGTAGAAGATGACGGAGTACTCGCCCGCCTCGCCACCCTCGCGACCTTGACCGTAGTACTCCCATCCGTTGCCCAGCCCGCTCTTCAGGTCCTCCACCTGCCCGTGCTTGGCCTCCTGGAAGCACATGAGCGTGTCCGGGTTGCCGGCCACCTCGTGGCTCAGCTGTGCCACCATGGGACCGACCCTTTCAGTCCAGTCCTTCTCCCCCTCGCCCAGATCGGCTGTCTGCTGACGAACGTTGTGCGTGATGAGGCGCAGGTCCAGAGCCTGGGCTGCAACCACGAGGCTGCTGGCCAGAAGAAAACTGAACAGCGATACCATGGTCGGGGGCGTTTCAAGTCAGGGACGCTTTTCTGTATGCAGAGATGGATAAGTCAGTGAAGCTGGGGGGGATGGCTAAACAAGAATGGAAATCTACCGCGGAATCGGTCCTCTCTTATAACCGCCCAGTACTTTTCTCCTTACGAAATTTGTCTCGCAGAAGTCCTCCCGTGCTATACGGAATCCTACCAGTGGGTCCGTTCGCATTGAGCCTGTAGCCGGTGGACTAGGCAGAGTACTACTCTGAGACATGTCGCTCGCGATGATCTCCTAGTATGGCAGCTGTGAGATGATTTCTCCGTTTAGTTTAGCATAAGCTTGATCGCAGGATTGTCGGAAGTTTTGTCGGAAATTAGTACATGCTCATCAGAGCAGGAGGGAGGGACTATTTTCTGCCAGTGATAACATCTGCAGACTGACTTAGGACCGCGTTAGAAAAAAGAAGCTTGCTGTTATGCACCTTTAGTATCCTTGTCACAAGATTTTGCGGCGGGGACGCGGCTGATGGAAGACACTAAGGAGATCGAATCACACAGCCCTATCGGGTAGTTCGTCTACATCGTATTAGTCATGCTATGAGTATGTAACATCATGTTTCACACGGCATCCGAAAGGGTTCCTATTATCTATCATTGTCATTCGCCGTTGACCCTCCGTGCGGGGGGAAGAAGGTACTTCTACAAGTGTATTGATATATGAGAGGGGGAAACTATGGTTGTCCTGGATGAAAGCCCTCCTTCAGCGATGACCTGGGGCCCGGATCGGTCCCGCTACGTGTCCACTTCAGTCTAAGATGATGGTGTCTAGCTCACCAAAAGCCTCGCATTTCCTCATAGAGGGGGGCGCACCGCGCTGATAACATCAATCATCATGAGAACCGATAGATCGTCTGCAAACTCACCGGCCAACTCCTAGCTCTTATTCTCCGTAATGCATGTCCCAGGGATCCAATAGAATAATAAGCATCTCAGCCCATTTCTCGGGCGTTCCTTAAGCGAGGTCCACAGTTCTTGACATGCGCACGGTGAGACGCTGATCTTGGAGATCGGGGTAGGCTTTTATGACTCTCATCTTGGTCTCAGAGGTGCTAATGATCGTGACCTAGTTTAGTTCTGAGGAGGTAGGTATTATCACTACACAGGGGAGACAAATAGACAGAGAGAAAGTAGGAGAGCGATAGAAGTAGAGACCTACCAGGACGATCTGAAGATGCCTCCATTTCTCCCAGGCTATTCGGACAGTAATCGTAGACGTCACGGTGCACACCTGGCCAACAGACAGGATGTTCTCTTGGAGAGGGCGGTCGTCTACTAGATAGCATGTTCTATGGGGGGGGGGGGGGGGGGGGGTGTGTAGCCTGGCCTCTCCAAGATGACATCGACTGCCTAGGTGGATCTGATCCAGAGGATCAAACTCGCTCATACGATCTTCAACGGCCGAGCTAGACAAAGGCTTAGGAGCCGATATCAAAGCTGCACTTGGGAACCGCACCGCATGCCCCGCGAGCATCACATTCGCGCCATAGAGCGACAGAATGAGTGCAGGGGTGGGCGGGGAGGGGGACGGCCTACTGTCGACATGCCCAACCTGCCATGTCAAGAACGCTCGGCTGTTCAAGTCTCTCTCTGTCCATGAGGAGAGCGTCGAAGAACCGCCACAGGTCTCTAGCCTTCCACAGGTTAGATGTGTGAGGGTAGATGTATGAGGGTCGTGACCGAAGGGAAATGGCGCTTTTCGGAAATGAGAGGCTCAGCATTATCTAGCCAGCCTTCGATAGTTGCTGTGGGCGCGAGTTCCATGAACCGTGGCCCGCCCATCCCGGCATTCGCCTATATCGAAATCGAGGGAGTAGGTGTCGAGATGTCGATGCCAAACTGCGGTAAGCGTCCTACGTCCCCACGCAACGAGTAACGACTCGGGGCAGACAGCTCTAGGAGTGGATACCTAAATCTATCAGTTCAGTCTCTATGTGGGACATGCGTGCCTCTCGAACTCGGCGGAAGGCGGTGCTGAAGCCATTGTTGAAGAAGATATCGAGCTACAGATATCGAGGTAGCTCGGAGGCCTTCTCCTGGTCGGGCGGCTCGACTCTGAAGGAAGGCCATGGCGTCCTCTTTATGCTCATCAACAGCAGGCAGTCGGAAATTGTGAGCCGGTCATACGTTGTGGCGGTTGGGGGGGATGCGGTGGCACTGTATGGGATTTCTGACGTGACGATGCGTACAGGCACACGTCAAGAGTTGCCCATTCATGGATGGATAGGTGTGAGACCCTACTCCGGTTGCGAGTCGGCGACACAAGATTGATAGCACCGGGCCGAAATAAGCCCCAACCGACGAGGTCACATGACCAAGATACATCTCATTCTGTAACCTCCTGAGTCGCTATACGCGCCTTTTCCGAGGAGAGAGAATCAGGCATCTGCTATACTCCGTGATATTTGCGGCTGAGAAGAGGGTCACCTACCATCATGCATTGTCTGCGAACTGGTCTGTCTGTTTGTGTGTAATCTGTACTCATGCACACGTCTCCTTCAGGTCTTCCAAGGATACCACCGCGACGTCAAGGCCATGCCATGGTATTCTGTTCACACGTCGTGTTTGTAACGGATAGCACCGGCCATGCTATCCTCGAGAGGCAACATTCACTTCCAAGGAAAACTACAGCCGTCATCGATCCCGATTTCGACGGTCCCCTTACCCGCCTAACCCCCCGCGCCGCGTATCTCCGTAGTCTGTCGGAAATGTGCTAAGATTCAGGAACGTCTTTCGGCAGCACCAAGCAATGTACGCGTGGCTTGTCCTATTGGACCGTCGTGTCCTGAGAACCGGGGTATTAAGCTTCACCTACAGCTGGTCTCATGATAGTCACTGTGGCAAAGGGAATTCCCGCGACATTATCGGGTGCCGTAGCGGAAATCCGCTATCTCCACCTCGGCGATAGACAACTTGGGGGAGTTGTGGGGGGTTGGTTATAACTTGTGGATACATGTACGTGGTGATATCTTGCTGTCTACTAATACCATTACGATACGCGGAGATGTCAAGGTCGCAAGTAGCTCATGAGTGCTACGCAGTCCCGGTATCCACGTCTGTATTCCCGAAGTAAGGAGTATGTGAGCTTTTCGGGAGGGCTCTGTATATATCCCCAAGGTGGCTCTTCCGTCTGCGGTCCTGTACTCGACATGCGCATGGGCGATTACCCACCACAAGTCCCGAGGCGAGGAGGGTGTGCGTGCAACTGCCGACGATGTTGTCGCTCGTGACCGTCTGTGAACTTCGGTCTGGTCCGCGCGCTAGCACGATTAAGCCGTAGGGAAGCGTTTGTCGTATATCCGTCACGCGGCACTGGTCGGCAACGGGGGTCCGACCGTGTCGGGGACGTCACATCTTTGGGTATCGTTGGCTTATCTTCCCAAAGTAGTTGATAACATTATGTTATTGGCCGATAACCATGCATGAAGCTTGATTGCCAATGAACTCATAGTGTCGAGAGATACAAGATACCTAGATAGCAGCGATGCTGCAGTTCATCAATTACACAGGTGCCGGGATAAATATATCCACGTGCATTTCTGCTTCCAGAGTCTGTTCTTCTCTCCGACGGTCCCTCAACTTCAATTCGAAGGTCGTTTCAACTTGTTCTCTCCAGCTTTGCATTCACATACAGTTGCGACGATGAGGACCACGACGGGAACGACACCTGAATCCGACGTCGACCGGAGGCTCCCACCGGGGACGGTCCATCTCATCGACAGGGACGGGACCGAGATCGCCAGACACGCTCAGGGAAAGGGAGAGAAAGATGTCATCCTCGTCCCTGAACCCAGCGCGGACCCGGAGGACCCCCTCAACTGGACGGTGAGGCGCAAGATTCTGGCGACCAGCTGCATCGTCGTCTACACCATCACCATTGCTATCCCGTCCAGCGCCGTGTATTCGATTGTGACGCCGATTCTGCAGCACACATCGTTGGACCTCACTGACATCAACAACGGTACTGGCATCATGGTACGTGGTTGGCGCTTCACGATGCCTCGTCTTCTGCCTCGACCCAGCTGACCCTCTCTCCTCAGTTCCTCTTCTACGGATGGGCGTGCATCCCTTGGCAGGCGATTGCTCTGCAGTATGGCAAGCGTCCGGTCTACCTCTTCTCCTTGGTTGCCAACATCATCATCCTGGCGACGGCTCCCCTCTGCAAGACATCAGGGACGTACCTCGCCAACCGTATTCTCCTCGGCATGTTCGGCGCCCCCGTCGAGTCGCTCCCCGAGATCAGCGTTACAGACATCTGGTTCACCCACGAGCGCCCCAAGTACCTGGCCTTGTACGGGTGGTCGCTGTCTCTCACCGGCAAGCTGGCGCCCATGCTGTCCGGATTCATCAACATCGGCATGGGCTGGGAGTGGACGCTTCGGTGGTGTGCCATCTGGTGCGCCATGGGCCTCGTATACTGCTTCTTCGCAATGGAGGAGACCAACTATGATCGGAAGCACACGGCTCCTATGCCTGCTGCTGTGACCGAGACCCTTTCCCAGGATGGCGGCGCCGCCTCCAACACGGCCGATGAGGTTGGGACCGAAAAGGCCCAAGATTCTGAGAAGATTCAGGCCTCTGAGCCGGACAGTGAGGTCGGCCAGATCCAGTGGCCGAGAAAGTCGTACGTGGATAAGCTTGGCTTCAAGGATAAGAAGCGTCCCAACCGCCTCGTCGACATCATGATCGGGCCTTTCAAGGGATTCACATATCCTGCTGTCGTCTGGGCTGGGTGAGTCCCCCATCGTATCCAACGTCCATGGACTCGGCACATGCATGACTGACCAGCATCATTCACAGCCTCATGTACGGAGCCAATAACCTTGTGTGGCTTGGTGTCCAGAATGCCACCATCGGCACCGTCTACACGACGCAGTACGGATTCAGTACGGCCGGTGTTGCTGGCGGCTATGCCGGAGGTGTCATCGGTACCATTATTGGGTGAGTGGGATCCAGACAGAGGCAGTAGCCATCTGTGTCGGATGCTAATGCGCCTTGACAGCGGATACTATTGCGGAAAGGTCGGGCGTCTGCTCACGATCAAGCTGGCCCGCCGCAACGGCGGCATCTCTGAGCCCGAACATAACCTCTACCTCTTCATCGCCAGTTGCATCCTCGTGCCGTTCGCGTCGATCCTGTACGGTCTCGGAGTCAAGTACCACGTCCACTGGATGGCCCTCATCATCTCTCAGGTGGCCCTGTCCATCAACTCGTCCCTCTGCATCGGATGCGCCCTAAACTACGCCATCGGCAGCTACGGTGAGCTCTCGGGACAGATGGTGACGACGTGTATCCTCATCAGGAACACGCTCTCCTTTGCTGTAAACTACGGAATCACTCCTTGGATCAATGCTAGTGGATACCTCCGCGTTTACTGCATCATTGCCGCCATCTCCCTGGTCTGGAACTTGAGCTTTATACTCATGGTCAAGTATGGCCGTACACTGAGAGAGAAGACTGCTGCCAGGTACTGGCGCGACGTTGCACATGCCAGATCCAAGGGTCTTGGCCACTAGTTAATACCCCATGCAGGCAGGATATGACGCAGAATAATACGAGAAAAAAAACATGTGAATCCTCTCATTCAGTAGCATTAGAGAGATATATACATAGCTCATCATGTATAGTATTGAAGAACTGCACATGCACCGTGCGAGGACAGCCTCCCCGGTGCCCATGGCTGCAACTGCGTCTGACCCAACCTTTTCCGCAAAAGCTCTATGAATGGACGTGTGTCCACCCGCTATGGCCGAAGACAGTGCCATCATGTCTTCGTGATGAGCAGTGTGAACTTCAATGTACTCCGTATGTAGTCCCGAGTAAGAGGTCAGGGCCCCTCACGTCAGCTATCAGGTGAGACCTTGACACGCTCGATGAATTCAGCTATGCCTTGGTAGTTGGCTGCGTACATCTATCTAGACATAGACATTGTTATATTGAAGCATGAATCGCAGTCTTCCAATGCATCATCACATTCGCCTCCTTGCCTCCTATACTCGTCGTACGCATACTTGATTAACACGTACACGGAACAGCAAGGACAGCTCCTGGTGATTGGAAAGGTCAGTACCAAGCTGGCCTGATACTACAAGACATGATCGGCAGTAGATGCGTGACCGTCCTCTACAGCCTAGGAGAGTGGCGTGAGTCCTCGGACTTGGCCAGCATCTACCTGTGCTCCGGACGCGAGCAGCATATCGCCAATCGTCCGGTGACCCTGCTGAGCAGTCACCAGGAGCGGCGTAGCGCCCGAGCGGTCGGTCACGTCGATGTCGATACGTTCCGAGGCGAGCAGTAGTCGCACAAGTCCGTCGTGGCCCTTTCGTGCTGCGATTAGGAGAGGAGGCGTGCCGTCTCCACAGCGTGTGTTGACATCGGCGCCCGCCCGTACCAGCATGGAGACGATCGCCTCGTGGCTCATTCGCGTAGCGACGCACAGCGGGGTGTCGCCGTTGGGGTCCTTCGTGTCGACGAAAGCTCCAGAGTTTATCAGTAGTCTCACGATGCCCTCGTGGCCTTGCCTCACCGCCCAAGAAAGAGGACAGAGGTGTACGCGGTCATTTACGGGGGCGTCAACATCGATACCATCGCGAGTTAGCATAAAGCCAACGACGGACGTTTGTCCCGCAGCAGCTGCCATGGCCAGTACTGTGGAGCCGTGATATAAGCGTGCGTTGACATCGACCTTGTGCGAGTCGAGGATCAATTCGATCACGGCTACGTGATCGCATCTCGCCGCGGTGAGGAACGCACGCGCCGCATCCACCTCGCATGCGTCGACGACTGCCTTGCGGGCCGTCTGCTCCCGTCCGACGGCAGCGGCCCACACGAGGGCCGAGCAGTCTTCGTCCGAATTGAAGCTGATTGGGCGCCGGCGCCGGAGGTGCCGCCGAGATCCGCGGTATCCTTCGGATGACCGGCGGTGCCTTTCGGCGTTGTGGCGGTAGAGGTATGAGTCGAGGCAATCGTACAGACGGCGGTTCACACGGGTGAAAGCGCCGATGTCACATTCGCAGTCGAGGTTGGCCGCGATTGCACATATAAGCTCACTGGGGAGCTGCATGATGCATGCACGATGCATCATGCTCAACTTGAAGGTTTCCTGTGATGAGCCGGTTGATGAGACTGCATGACCTGAGAAGTCACGGAGCTCCCTCCAGACTGCGCCCCTGAATACCGACGCAAATCGGAGATCTGGCCACTGCCATGCTCAAATAGTAAGCTTACATGTGTGTGTACGTGGAACGCCCGAGACCGAGGCCTGCAGATTGTAGCCAAATGTACACGGGCATGCATGACTCAGAAATTTTGTACCGTAAGCCTAATAATATAAACCATGTAACCGCATGCATCCGGAAATGCCTCGTTTCCAGGTGCTGCGTGACTTCTCATTCTGGGGCATCGAGATGGCCCCTCAGTTCCTGTATAAACTTGTATATGTATATGGCTTTATCCACTTTCCTTGGAATAGCAGCTATCAGACCTCGGCCCCAGACCTGTGCAATAAAAGGAATCGAAATCAGCTGGCATAGGCATCGGGTAATGGGACTGTACTATTACCCTCTATGTGCACGCGATATACGTCTTACCCCATCGCCAACTTTCCTATGGCAGACTTATCGGCAGGATCCATTGGTGGACTGTACGGAAGTGGGACGGAAGGGATCAGAAAGATCACACCAATATTCTTCGGTTCTACCAAGGAAGAGGACAATGATCAATACACATACAAGTACGCTCGTCACTGGCGCCTTGACTACTAGACCACTCATCTCACTGCTACTGAGTGTGCCTTGTTAGTATTCTTACTATCGCCTACCTCAAGTAGGCTCGTCGTCTGACACTTGTGGTCTGAACTATCATCTGTGGTTTTCAGGCTACGCATGAACTGTCCCAGTATATGGAAGTGAAAGACACTTATCAATTATTTGTAATAACAAAGCACCAAGTGATTGGTAAAAAAGTATACAAGAACGGTGTAGACCAAGGTCAGAAGAAGAAGAAGAACTCAAAACCCATTGCCGGAGAGGCTCAGATGGTTCAGCAATAGACTAAGGTCGTCATCCGACCCAGCGTAATCCAGTGACTGAATTATACGAAGTTGAGGTCAATCTCGACGGAGCCACCGACTTGGTTGCAGACGAAGTCGTCGGGGCCAGCGCCACCAGCGCGGCAATAGACAGGAACATCCTCCTGGCCAATCTTGGTGCTAAAATCATCTGTCAATATCCGTGTCACGAGTTTGGGGAGAGGGGATTATGAGGCGGAACGTACAGGGCACCCAGGCTGTGGACAACCTCAACGCTGTAGCCGGCGCCGTTGCTGTCGGAGCTTCCCCAGATAGTGGCTCTGTAGGAGATGACCTCGCCGTTGCTGTCCTCGCACTGAGCAGTCACGGGGGGGGCACCGGCAGCGTCAATCATGGTGCACGTGGTGTTGGCATAGTCGGGGTTGCTGAGGTCGAGGCTAAAGCTGTTGATGGTGGTGGTGTTGCCAGACTGGATCTTGCGGACGCTGAGGTTCTCGACGAAGGTGACGTCGGTGAGGCCACGGGCAACAGGCGTGGCAGCGGCAAGGCCGGCCAGAGCGAAGACAGCGGAGAAGAGCATGTTGAAGGTTTTGGAGAGTAGGGTAAGGTGGTGGAAGATGTGCGGTGTCGGTAGAGTTGGTAAGGAAGCTGAGGACTTGAGGATGAGAAGCTGAGGATGAGATGTTGTGAGGATGTTTGATGTTTGGGAGTTTCCTGGTCTATATATACTCCATCTCAGATGTCTTTCTCTAAATTAACTACTCGTATAGAGGTTTGAGCGTCGGCTGACCGATACGGTCCAACCTCCAAGCCAGTCTCCTCCTTGAGGATGGGGAAGATGGCTTCATCCTCCTGGGCCGAGCGTGGCCTCGTATTCAAGCTACTGTGACTGCTCGTATACCGAAACGACCGGCAGGCCCATATTTCCCTTCTGCCCCCTTCCCTGTGTTGTCGGTGAGGCCACACCCGTACGAATCGGCCCCGGTTCAAGTCACAGATTGACTCCTTTTCGAGAGGAGTAATGCGCACACGACGAGCCTGCTGAAGTGCAAGACATCGGAACGCCAACGCTACATGCTGGCTGTACATCTAGGCTGGAAGAAAGGGAGCAGAGCCCTCCACGGACACGCATGAACAGCCCAAGAGATGTAGTCGGCCGATGTCCGAAGGAGCACCACAATACTGGTCTGATCATAGCTCGGACGTTGTTATTATGCATGCCAAGCCGGGACATCGAAGTAGGTTTATGCTTCTAGAACAACCTCATTGACAACATCCACGTTACTTATACTCAGGGGTATCGAAATGATCCCCATCGCCCATGCAACCTGTACGGAGTACTCCGTGGATTTTGCTTCTCTATCTATGCTTGGAATAGCAGCTACGGATCTATTTATATACGCATCACACGTGCGTTGTACAAAGGGTCATCGGTGAGGTCAGATACACAGGCTATGTAGGCGCGCATCCGTTCCGATCGTAATGCATCGGCACGCTGGCCAGTCTAGTGGATGACAGCAAGGTGACACACTTAGACAGCTAGTGCACAAGCTATAAAGGTATTAGCATCTACTACATCGTATTCCGGGACGAAACGTTTCCGTGCAGGTTGCAGATTGTATCAAGGGCCAGAAGGCAGAAAGGGCGGGTGTCCGTCGGATTCTGCTCCATATTACCACTCTGTATTCGTACGAATCAGAGGTACCGCGAGTGGCTATGCATAGGATTGAAGAACCCTTGGCTATGGACAGTCTCAATCATTTGGAAAAGCTCAGTTGCTACTGATAATATTACTACTCATACTCGTACAAGTTGCAGTTACCTCACCAAAAAAAAAAAAAAAAAAAAAGAAGCTCCACTATCTAATATACGAGATACGAGCCGCCTGTACGAGTACAGGTAGAACATCCTTGCCTGATGAGAGGTACCATTTTTTCCAACGATGCCACAAAGAGTCTGCTCATATCGTCACGGTAGAAAGGACGGCAGCCGATTCTCCTCTGACAGCCGCTCTGTCCGATTGCCGTGCCTAGAAGTAAACGCGCATCATGTACCGGTTCGGCTTCCATTGGGGGCGGCACACGACATGCGCAACTGCCGGATCCTCGACGTCAAGACCCCACCTCACACCCGCTAGCCTGGGGGCATTGCGAAATCTCATTCGGAGAGCAAGTCAGGGTCATGATAGAGGCGACCCTTATGCCGAGAGGTCCGTGTTTCCAGCATTGACTGCCGTTCACGTACCCTAGGCAGAGCATAAGCGCCGCGGCTGCGGGTGAACAGAAAGGGCTGAGCTGCGGCCCGTCGGTGTAGGTGTTCTGGACATTTCTATGACATACCATTACGAGCAGTATTCGCAGGGCTGGCTTGAGGGTTTCTATAAATAACAGGATTGCAGTGGGGAGGGAGACATAAGTTCCGCGAGACGCCCACCACGGATGCGAATCGCAGGGGACCGACCTGAGGGGCCATCACTGTCCATACTCGTATTCACGACGATGGTTAGATGTCTAATCTAATCTGTAATCTGTACAGATTGCACAGCAGGCAAAAAGGCTCGACACGGGGACCGAGCCCTGTGTCGGACAGAGCTGTGCTCCCTCCCCTGATGTTTGCATCAGTGCTACGTCTAATCTGTAGACAACATCTGGTCAGCAGCCTCCCGTGAACACTCCGTATACATGGACGGTTGACGCATATCACAATTGACACAAAAAAAAACAAAAAAACAAAAAAAGGTCCAACGTGTCTCTTTCTTAGTCTGCTGCGGAATTGTCGAGCAGACTTGTAGAAGCAGCTGCTCATACACGTGGTGGAACGACAACTTAGCGGTAGCTGGGCTGGAACATCAACGTCCACAGGCTAATCGCGGCATAGAATCTACATCTAGGCGAGACCATACGTCTGGTAGATGGTGTTGACCAAGGTCGAGGCGATGATACGTGAGAGGCTCCGTACGTGGTTGGGGCGGGAACACGAACCGGTCACTCGGTGAGGAAGCGAAGGAGCTTGGAAGTAATTGAAGTTTTTCATGTGCATTTGTGTGGGCCCCTGTTCCCAGGTCGTATATCACGGTGGTCGGATTGTCTTCAAGGGGTTTATAAGAGTATGACCGTTTGATGAATACCTGAGCAGGGCCTCTTGTGCTTGCATAGATCTTGCATAGAGGCTTCGGAAACATTTCATGAGCACGGCTCCACGCAGGTGTAGTATGCTACCCTAGACACCCTCCCTCGACGATTGTCCCGTTGTGATGATGGCTCTTGTACCTTGTAGTGAATACTCCGTACCTGTCTGTAGATCCCAGGCCCATGCCGTGTGGCAGTCTTGGTGAGATATCTTCTGCTGGAGACGCAGGAGACAATACCATCGCAAGCTCATAGTACGGGTAAAGTGGAATAGATGAGAGAAGCGGTGTCATTGTCCAAGACTCTAGAAGTACAGGTTAGAGTGACTACTCATAGCCCTTTGTCATGGCTCAGCCCTCCTTTCACATATAATTAGACTGGCACAAGAGGCCTCGGAGAGGACGGAAAAGGTGATGTGCATTGATGATCTTGTCGATGCTATGATATGAGGGAAAAGCTAGAGCTAGGGGTGTGCGGAGGAAAAGGGTGTGGCTGTCAGACTGTATGAGAGGCGTATGACCGGCTGTGACGGCCACCTGAGCAATCAGGCCTAAAGCTTTGCTTAGTGGTGCAGCGGTTAAGTCCAACCGTGGCTGCAGTCACCTGACCAGTGGGGCTGTCAGACTGAGCGGCGGAATGATATCGGTAAAACACTTGTTGAGTTGGAGGTTCCGGATCGGCAGGAGATTTATCCGGATAATTCTTCACTGATATAATGACGTAAAAAAAAGGGTTCCCCATCAGGCTTTTTCTGAGCTTCTTATTGATGCGTGCTGTTGTTCTATGTATGAGGAAAATAGTGACTGTAGTATGTACAGGTGTTCCGTTCTATCAACCTCTTCCGGTGGCTTATCCAGCTGGTTGATCTGACAGGGGTTAACCTAGCAACACAGATCAATGATAGTAGATTTCTGGCCTCCATCTTCTTCATCGACACGGCTAACCGTTCAGGAACGCACCCCCGCCCGACTCATCAGAGGCCACGCATGCATGCACGACGGTACCCAGAATAAAAGAGTGGAAAGACGACCCCCTCCCGGACGCTCATCCTTCCTGCCTTGAAATAGCCACAGCTTCCCTCATTCAGTCACCAGACTGTCAATATCAAACTCAGACTCTCGCCGTCGAAATTCGAGCTCAGAGGTAGGATCTGACCCGTACGTCATCCCTATAGCGATGCCAATCGGCTTAGGTTCGCCACAGAGCTTCCAATCGTACTTCAGCAGGAGGTGGGAAAGGGCAATCTTGATCTCGTTGGCGCCGAAGAATCGGCCTGGGCATGAATGAGTACCGTGGCCGAACCCCATGTGCTTCCGACTCGTGCTGACCAAGTGCGCCATGCCCTCTTCTGGAGTTTGGCGCATCCTGAAGAATCGGTAGCCGTCAAACTGTTCCGGGTTGTCGTAGTGTTTCTCATCCCACATGTGCATGTTGTTGACTATGATCCTCGTGTTCTTCTTTATCTTGAACCCGTTCGAAAGTGTCACGTCTTCGGTAGGGTACCTCCTCCAGACTGTGGCAATCGTGTCAGAGGGAGCTGCAGGCCGGAAAGAGGGAGGACGGGAGACAGAGATGCCAGCGTGACTTACTTGTTGATACGGGCTTCAATCTCTGAGACTCTTTGATCACGCTGTCCATGAGCTTCAGGCTGTTCAGGGCAGCCTTCTTGAGCCCGTCGGTGCTCAGAACAGAGACGATCTCTTGGCGAAGGGGCTCGAACAGATCAGGGTGCGAGGCGATGTTGGTCATCGTCTGCTGAAGCAGGTCCGTGGTAGTGTGGATAGCCACCAGGGACAGCATGACTTGGCCGGTGGCTGCGTCCAGACGCGAGCCAGTCGCCTCCAGCCATTCGATGGCGTCGTCAAACGATACCTTCTTTCCGCGTGCCAGGGCCTCGGCCTTGATCTGTCTGCGTTTCACTATGTAGGGCTTGATGGTTTCCCGGGCTTCTTGCAGCAAGCGCCGAGAATTCTGGCAGCCCGGCAAGAACCAATGGACCCACGACCTCATCCAGGGAGGATATTCGCGGAGGATATCGCCGGTTTTGAAAGCCTCGAGCGTGTATCTCGCCGAGATGTCGGTCCACGCCTTGTTGCGGCAGAGCTCCTCGCCCATGAAGACACGGGACGACATTCTTGCGATGACGGCCATTATGGTTTCCTGGACGTTGAGGCTATGCCAGTCTGGGGGCTCGCGTCAGCTTCTGCAGGATGATGCAGCCTTCACTGTCTGGTATGCGTACCGGTTTCCTCCCCGATTACTTCATGTATGACGAGGCCAGCCTCCTGAGACAGCGGAGCTGTCACCTTTGCTATTTCCGTCGTATTAGCATCATGTAGAAAGTAGTCGTTGCGTCTCGGTGAAAGATTCGCACACGTACCGAGTGCCTTGGTCAGGTATTTGTTGACGATCTTTTGAAGAGAATCGTCGATGCCGAACGGTTCGAATCCGGGGATATAGTTATGAGCATCCTACCTCGACGTTAGCATGCCAACTATCTGTCCTCCTCCGACCTGTCTGTTCCAGATCGGGACACTTACGTTGCCGGCACCGGTGCTGAAGTCGAAGCGTTTATCACTCCTGATCTCCTCGACAAAGTCATCGGGCAGGACAAGGACGGCTCCAGTATCGCTAAAGAGCCTGTAAGGGTTCGAACCGAAGCGCCTTTTGCCCTCGGAGAAGGTCTCGAAGGTGTTCTTTATGAAGTCCCGCGCCCTTCTGGTGTCGCTAAACTCAAAGGGACGGCGCGGATTGAGCTCGGGTATCTCCCTGTAAGGATCCCGGGAAGCATATGCGTAGTATCCGACAGCAAACATGAAGCATACGCCAGAGACAAAGATGCTGGTGTTGAACTGGTCGATGATGGTGGTCTCCTTCTCCAGGAAAGGAGCGCTCTCCGTCATGTTTTCCATGACTACGTTCATCACGGAGCCGGCCATGGTGATTGGGACTAGCGAAGTTGGAAGATTTCTGAGCCGGTCTTGCCCAGAATCAGTTTCGAGGGCCACCCAGCATATATATATACGTGTGGTCTTCTAGTACATGTAGTATCCCAGAGACTTGGACGTCTCTTCATCTGGCTATACTGCATTGTATGAGTACGAGTACGAGATCTATTCTTGATGTCGGCAACGAGAAGGCTTCATCGAGCGCATGGCTCTCCGATGAGCCATGGCCCATCACTGGCCCTTTTACATCTCCAAACCCCGAAACACCGAGGATGTAGTCGCAAGTCGTCCGGGGGGAGGGGGGGGGGGCATGCATAAGTGCCGGCACATATGCCGATAGACCAATCATCGGACATCTATTGACCAGAACAGGTCCTGCAATGCCGCTAGCTGTGACGGGCGTTTCCACACAATCGGTCTCTCGGTGCTTGGGTTCCCCGGGTGCACAGTTCTCGTGGATATACAGCTTCCAAGAATACTCTTACTGAACGTATACTATTATATATTGAGCATCTCATCCACATATGTCACAGCAACGCTTGGCAGGTTTCAGTGTAGCTTTCCGATGAGAAGGACCGCCTCTACATGGATTGAAGTGTACATGGAGTGGGACCTGGACGAGGTCCAAGGCGTAGCGTAATCTTGCTTGTTACGTCGGAAGAAGAGAAGAATTGACAAGAATTTCCTTCCCGAGATCAATCGATTGTGGCAGATGATATCATGTAGGCAATCATCCAGGCCCAATCGATAGAACGACAAGCGGCAACGTATTCAAGGACATTATCCACCATCTCGAGATCGTCGGACGGTCTAGATAAATGTCCGTCATGTCCCTTGAATGATTTTCTCAACTCTATACACTCACGCTAATTGCGCTCGCGTATCTGAATATCTATAGCTCCATGGTGCCTCTCTTCGCACCATGAAACGGATATGGTGACGGGTATAGGCATAGAAGTGATGCTATCGACCCGTCCCCTGCCGCCGCTTGGCGCATGGAGCTATGGCTATAGACGGGCCTAAGACACAGTCTAGAAGACTTATCGGAGCCTCTCGAAACCAAGCAATACTACTAGTTGGCTGCACTGTGTACCAGCTACGTGCCTGTACCAGTAATACCGACTTCTACCCGTGGTCGAGATGCCCTAGTCAGGAACAGAAGCAACCTAATCTTTTCCAATATCCATCCCCTGTTCCACAAGCCAGCCTGCAGCTATACGAGTACGAATAGTGCTATGATGCAAGGAGCCCCAGTGTTGCCTACTCTTGTACTTGTGGATAAAACCCGAGTGGCTGACGGGCGTGGGTCCTACGATGCATGCAGTAGTATCATTATCCATGTCGTAGCTGAATGACCTGGGTCCTCGCTAATAATGCCTGCTATTCATATGTATCATTACTTATTACTGGTTATGTACGCAACGACAGCATACCTGGCCGTGATTAATTGCAAATAGGGTATTTCCAGACTACAGATTAATCGTCGAACGGCTTGTCACAGCCCCTCGCACACCACGCTCATGGGCAAGTGGAGTGCCACGCTCAAGGTCGTGTAAGCTTCAACACATCATGACCTACGGCTACTTATCATGAGGGTCGGAAGCGGCAAAAAAACCCCGATCGTGCTATCTTTAGGGCGCGCCAAGGTAGCAGAACCTGTGGCAATGTGGACCGACTGATCCTTGCCTCGCCTCCCGCATCTATGGCGTAATACTCCGTAGACGTGATATTCCGTAGTCAACGCCGTGACTCGAGGTACAGAGGAGCAGGTTTCCACCCCCATGCCCCGTCCGTGCTTAAACGAATACGACGCGGCGGGAAGAGTTAACAACTACCGAAGACTCACTAATGACTGGTCAGAGTAACCACATTTGCAACTTCATGCGTGCAAGAGTACGCTTACGTACATGGCATCTCGGCAAGATCCTAGGGGAAAGTAGACGTTACTAAATGTCAGGATACGGTTGGTTGTACGACGATCAACACACACATAGTTACCACAGCACACTCGTAACTGATGCTTTCACCACTCGCTTCGACTTGGCCACTATTATTACTTAGCAAGCCTCGTCTCTTATCCCGCTATATCCTATCCTAAGCAGACTCGGTGTTTTTTTCGTCTTCTTTTTTTCTCTTCTTCTTTGACATGAAGTCGGTGTCATCGCGATATATACGAGAACGAGTATCAACCATGATACTACTTCGCATATCGAAGGTACCTACAACCCCACCACATCAGCTGCACGAGCTTCGGTCTAAACGTACTCTACGAGGAGTCTTCTTTCCGCTGCAACCTGCAAAAGACCAAGCAGGGGTAGAGGTCTCCGCCGCAGTGGCGGCTGTACTGCGACTGCACAGCCGTCCGGTAGATAGCTAGTCACGTAGATGTAACAGATTCTCTGTTTCGTTTGATTCGTTCCTCCGCAGTTGCTTCGTGTCCAAACGGTACGGCTCTCTCCGCAATGTATGCGGCAACTTTTCCGCTGGAGCCAAGGCAGCGCCAAGGTTCAGGCCAATTGATCGTTTTATGTTACGTGATGCAGCCTCTGCCCGTGAGATAATATGTTCGATGTTGACAAACGAAGATATTATATTACAAGGATGCTGCCATGTGTCATACGGCTAATTCTTATCTCTGTACAGATTACAGGGCTTCTCAAGTAGATAATAATGGATCTGTCGTTATAATGTCATGATGCTGCATAAATATGTGCTAGTACGTAATGAATCAAGCCCGCGGGGGTCCGCCGTGGGCGCCGTCGGAAATCAGACCGGCTGTCTCCTCCTCGTCTTGGTCTTGCACAACTGTTCTTGTTTTTCTCCCTTACTGAAGTCGTCACAGTGGAGTAGAGCATGCACTTGAATGATGGTGTTCATGAAAGGGGAAGCAACTAGGTAAATGAGCATTGAATGGGATAAAGAGGAAGAAGAGAAAGGATTCTTAAAGGTTTACTTACCTATCGAAACGCCGAAACTGCTAGAAGTCCGATTGTGACCTTGCCGTTGAAGATCCCCGGGGCCGTGTTTGACAAGGACGACATCAAGGTGAAGATGTTGGGGAGATGACAAAGGGGCCGATCCACCAAGCGAGGGTGGTGACGTGGGAGCAGATGCGCTCGATCAACAGGATTCCAGACCCAAAGATCACTACGAGCTCGTTGGATCTGCTCCTGAAGGTTCCACCTCTTGCGCTGGGAGAGGTAGACTGACCACGACCGAGGCGCAGTAGAGTATGCCCTGGCGTTCAAAGCTTGGCGTGTCTGCGACTGCGGTTATTGGGAGAAGACCATGCTTCCGTGGATCGAGTCCTCGGAGTGGACCCCCATGACCTGCGTTGGGCTTGGGGACGTGGCCGAATCGCTGTCTTAGGACGGCATCGCCAAATGTTGCCTCAAATATACGAACCAGCTGGCAGCATCCTGCGGTGTGATGATTGTTCGAACCTGTAGTTCCTGAGCCGTGACGGGGGG
>NW_023336196.1:752513-784845 GCF_012550715.1 Geosmithia morbida
GGGGGGGGGGGGGGGGGGGGGGGGGGGGGGGGGATATACAACTGGAGACTTTTCTTACCCGGCAAGCAATTGTCCTTTTCGGAAACATTGGGCCCACCACGGCGCATCGCCTTGAATGAGCTCGTAAACGCAATCCTTGTCGAAGGTGATGTCTCCGTCCATGCCGCAGAGGTAGTCGACCGTGTCAAGTCCATAGTCGGTCATGATACAGCCCGGGATAGTTGAAGAGATCAGGGTTGAATATTGTAAAAAGTGTTACCAGACCTGTTCTTGTAGTACCGGAGAGGAATGATCTGACAGAGCACAGACTGTCGCGCTTTTCCTGACTGTACCGGTTGCCAATACCGATGTAGGGAACGCCCTGCTAGATGCCATGATGAACTGTGCAGGGAGTGAAGAAGCCGTATCTAGCGCAGTAGCCGTTCTGGAAAACTTCACCGGTGCCGCCGGCGAACAATTCGTCGAGAAGAAAGTCCTGCGTGTTCTTGGTCTCACCAGCAGCCTGGACGTCGCCATCAACAATCACCATGATGATCTTCTTATGGCCCTCCATCTTGATCTTATCTATGAGAGAGCCAGGGGACGTTTCGAGCTCGACCCTGTCCTTGCTGTAGCGGGGGAGGATCATGACAAGCTTTGAGCAGTCACCGCTTCTCGCGGCCAAGGCGAGGACGAGCAGGGGCTTGAAGTGGGATGCCGGACGATCTGAACAGTTTGGGGATGATCCGACAGAACAATTGGCTCAATCTTGCGGCGATGCTATCGGGTGACTGTCCAACGCGGAGAACACAAACGGGCTTGGATCGGCCCATGGCGGAAGGCGTCATCGGTTTCAAGCTGACAGACAGATGAGGATGTTCTTTCTTCTCCGTCTGGCTTCCTTCTTTTCACCTTCACTTCCGGTAGATTCAACTCCGAGAGAGATGGAACTGGTGTTGCCTGAAAACAATTAAACACACACACACACACACATATATATATATATATATAATTGCCTGTCACTCAAATCATGAAAGACCATCACCACTCCATCAAACCATCATTTCACACCCACTTTTTCTATTCTGTCTCACATAACCTTTCCACTATACACGTATATTCTGAGACATACATACACATATCGAAACGATGCTTCAATGGAACCGCAGCTGAAGAGGGTTTATCCCAGCTCGCCCGTCGCCGAGTTTTCAGAAAGAAGCCCCGCGTCCTGGTCGTGGGCATCGGTTTCAAGGTTGGCCAGTCGACGCTCAGCAACTCGCCCGGGCTGGACGTCCTCGAGCGCCTCTCCATGAGTGGTGAGGTCGAGGCCATATTTGCAGACACGTTGGTCTCACAGGGCATGATCCCACATATGCCAAGGCGCGGGGATGAGGTGTGGACTATGCAAGACTTACAGGCCTCTGACACAGTCATCGTCACCGTACGCCAGGTTGGCTTTGACTCTGGTGTCCTCCACGCCATCCCTTCTTCAACAAAGATTGCTTGTCTTTGCAGGCAGTAGCCGGCCTGGCTCTTCTCTTCTCTGTTTCATGCATGACTTCTTTCCTAACTGTTTGGAATTCCATCTTATTTCTTTCCTATTCTCCGTACATGCCGCGGAGATTTGCCGGTCTAGTCTTGTGTTTACAGATTAGCAGTGGGAAAGACATGTTGGTAAGTGGAGGAGTACACATCACACGTAGACTCATTATAATTACTATTATCGGCCTCATTACAGGCCTTACTACATGTTAGAATTTATTTGATCTTATTTGACGGGTGCTGTATGGAAACTGTAATGTCTTCTCTATAAGAACATGTTCTCGTCAGACTTGTCCCTTGTGTCCTGCACCCAAAGCACTGATCAAATCTCGTTTCTCCTTCCCTCCTCCCCTCTTCCCCTGCATTCCATCCAGTTCCAAATTATCTTGAAAATCCAGGCTACGCGCATCGGTATAGTGTCAGTGGCTGTGGCGATGTCCTGAACGCGGCTGGAAGACTAGTCACGCCCTCTTCTACTTCGCTATCATATCGCAGGTATCGTGAGGTTTCGGGGTCACGTTGCCGAGTGGACTAGATGATTACGGCAAAGAGGCTCAGTATGATGTATTGAAGTCAATATTCCGAATGACTTTCAAGGTCGGTCATGGGGGATAAGCTGAGGCGCACTTGCATTCAGTCTCTCGTGGATCTCAGTCTGCACCGTGGTTGAAGCAATAGACATTGGTCGGTGCTTGGTGATTAGGGTGAGAACGACGGCTATATATACAAGCATACCCATCCGTGTACGTGCTGGATGACCAAGGCGAGCCTCTGCACTTAGACCGAACCACTATCTCAGAAACACAGAGAACCCGCCAGTTTCGCCATGCGCCTCGCTCAGATCCTTCCTTCCGCTGCCTGGTGCGCCTCTCTGGCGCATGCCGGCAGCTACTATGGCTACGAGTCATCAGCCTCGTTTGAGGTGAACGGCTACAAGGCGAACGAATGGATGAAGATCATAGAGCAGGACACGTACATATCTGCCCTGTCAATACCGGGGACGCACAACACCATGACGTACAACCTGACGGATCCAGTGTACCAGTGCCAGAACCTAGATCTGTCGACTCAGTTGGAAGCGGGGATACGTTACTTGGACATCCGCGGGCGGTCGGTGGGCGGCGACCTCTACATCTACCACGGCAACGTGAGCACGGGATTCATGTTCAGGGACGTCTTGAACGACGTCTTCAGATTTCTGGGAGACCACCCGAGCGAGGTCATCATCATGCGTATCAAGGAGGAGGGTCCACGAATCAACACCGAGATCAGGTTCGAGGACGCCCTAATCCACGACATCGCCGAGCCGTCACCGCTGTACCGCCTGGCCGGCAAGCTCCTCCGCATCCGCGACGACGGCGACTATAGCCCCATGCCGACCCTCAAGGAGGTCCGCGGACAGGTCATGATCCTGCAAGACTTCCAGACCGTCGCGGGCCCCGAGAAGTACGGGAACGAATGGGCGGGCCACGAGATGGAGCTCCAGGACAGGTGGCAGGTTGAGGACGTCGACCACCTCGAGGACAAGTGGCAGGCGGTAGAGGAGACCCTCGAGAAAGCCGCCTCCTTCCAGACGAGCGGGAACGACAAGCTCAGAGTCTCCCACCTGAGCGCCTCATCTGGCGTCCTGCCCATCGTCGCTGCTGCCGGCCCCATCAGACGCCAGAACGCCAACGGCACCGCCATCGAGGGCATGAACGACAGGACTGCAAAGTGGCTCAACCTTAACCCCAGCCCCCGCGTGGGAAAGACTGGGATCGTCGTCGCCGACTTCCCTGGCAAAGAACTCATCAGCGCAATCATCTCTCGCAACGAGTATATAATCGATCCTGAGTAGAGGCACCGCGTGAGCGATGGGGCGCAGCTCGGGACCAGGCCAGCCGAGATGTTTTGGTGGGAAAATATACCTTTTGAGAGTCTCTTCTCTTCTTCTTGGTCCCTAGAGTCAGTACTATTATGTCTTGATACCATGTATGGATACATACATCCAAAGCAATTAAGAAATGGGGGCGTGGACAGCCCCATTTCGAAGTTGGTGACACGAGTAGATTCCTGTGCCTATTCCTGTTCCCGTTTCTGTCTTGCCCCGTTCTCTAAATTCTTAGCTAAGCTGTCAAGGTGATGCATTTTACCGAGGCACACAGTCAAATCCTACGGAGCGATCGGATCCAGGATACATGCATATGCTTGTTCAACACTCGAAGCAGCTTACGAGTACGGCTGACGGGAACTCGAAATCATCCGTTCTCTCTCGACCCAATCATCCATCATCCATCCTTGCCACCATTCACGCGTCGCAGCACGCACCCATATCTCCATCACCGCCCATTCATCCATCCACACGCGCTATATCCCACATCGACAGAGCTACTATCAGTAGAGTACGAATAGAGTTGACAAGTCCCAGATGGACCAGTCCCCCGGCCATGCGACCTGGTGGTCCCCGGCCAGCCTGTGGGTGCCTAACACATCACTCGTCGTCCGTTCCATTTCGTGGGCTTGCGTAAGTTTTCTTCTGCTGTCATGCTACTTCCCAATACCTACTTCTTGAACTTCGATCCCCCGGGGCGCCATGCGAAGCCACGTGCGTGTTGCTGACCCTGTGCAACAGCTAGGCTTGGGAATCCTCTTCATCGGACCGTTTGCCTTCCTCATCCTGCTCGACATTCTCCTCTGGCTATGGCGCACTCTTGGAGGCATTTTGCCTTTCACCGCCACGACGCCGCAGCCGCAGCCGCAGCCGCAGACTGTGCCTCCACCGCCGACGAGACGAACTGACGATGACGAAGCGACTACGACAACAGCCGCGACAGCCTCTGGCGTAAATGAAAGAGATACTACTACGCATAAACGGACGAGTGCAAAATGAGAAAATTACCGGCCGCATCTCGTTGCTCAACTTTATTTGTTGCTATGTTTTACTCGAGTTCCTTGCCAGACGTGTTTTGGGGCGGCAGCTCCTCCCTACACATCATCTACGCAATCTGAGACAGGACCTTGATCAGGTCGGCGGTCACGCCCATGGCCGTGACATCTCCGCCGGCGCCGGCGCCCTGGACAATGAGAGGGTTGCTACCGTAGCGCTCGGTGTAGAAGTTGATGATGTTGTCGCTACCCTTGAGGGCGGCGATGGGGTGGGAAGCGTCGAACTTCTCGAGACCGACCTTGACCGACTTGGTGGCCACGTCGATGCTTCCGACGAAGCGGACAACCTTGCCGGCCTTCTCGGCCTCGGCCTTGACCTCCTCCATCTGGTTGTCGAACTCAGGGAGCTTCTGGAGGAACTCGTCACCCGTGGCGCACGACTCAAGCTCCTTGGGGATCAGGCTCTGGACAGGGAAGGCCTCAGGGGACTCGACGGGGATGCCGGCCAGGCGGGCGAGGATGGTGAGCTTCCTGGCGACGTCGAGGCCGTTGAGGTCGTCGCGGGGGTCGGGCTCGGTGTAGCCCAGGGCCTGGGCCTTCTTGACCTCGTCGGACCACTTGCCGCCTCGGCCCGAGGTGGGGGCGAACGAGTTGAAGAGGAAGGACATGGTGCCGCTGAAGACGCCCTCAATCTTGGTCACCTTGTCGCCCGTGTCGACGAGGTCCTTGAGCGTAGAGATGACGGGGAGACCCGCACCCACCGACGACTCGTGGTACACCTTGGCGCCTGACGTCGAGGCCGCCTTGAAGATATCGTCCCACAGCTTGTACGAGCCCGAGAAGGCCTTCTTGTTGGGCGTCACGATGCTGATGCCCCGGCTGATGGCGAGCGGGTACAGCTCCGCCACGTCCTGGGAGCTCGTGTTGTCGACCAATATCACCTTGGCGGGGGCGTCGGCGAGGTACTCGACCACCTTGGGCAGGGCGAGGGGAGCCTTGGACGAGGCAGACAGCGCGTCCGTCACGCCGTTCACCTCCACGGCCGAGTAGTCGTCATTGTAGAGGGCCTTACGGCTCGTGGCGATGTAGGCCAGCGTCAGCTTGGGCGAAGGCTTGCGGGTGGCCAACGACTGGAGCTGCGATAGGAAACACTTGCCGACACCGCCGACGCCTGCAAAAGGGTTATCAGCGGGGCAGCTCTCGTCCTCTAAAGAATACATGTTCACAATGTCATCGATCTAACTTACCAATGATGGCGATATAGACCTGGCTAACCGAAGACATTGCGGGCAAACAGCAAGCGATCGGCTTTGTTTCTTTGTTCTGGATGATGGATGAGAAAAATTGGGGGTCCGATGGCGGGGCAGCGTTGGCGTGCTTGTCTCCCCCAGTTGACCCCTCCTCTGCAACCTCCTGAGGGTTGGAGAAAGAAAAAAAAATCACCATACCACACGTCATGCCAGAAATGTGAAGAACGTTACTACCGTCTATAGCCTGACTGCACCACTAGGCCAATGCGACTTCAATGTCGAATGCTTGGGATTTCAATATTCCATGCACGGACACTCCCGGTCCTGTAGGATTCAGTGAGAATGGCACTTTCTACGTAGAATAGCAACCGAATTTGCTCAATTGCTCAAGTTTCCTCTCGATGGTTAGTACCGGGTAAGCGGTTAGGCAGCTTGCTCGACTGCCTAGCCGCGAAGAAATAGTTGAGGCCGAGGTTAATCATCCATAAGCGCTTTGGAGTGCTTCTAGATGGGCATTGAATATGTCGTCTCTTGCGACATTGTCATCCTCAGGTTATACCCGTTGGCATTGATGTCCTGTAGCTTTGAATGCTGCCCAAGGGGCATGTGACGTTGCGACACTCCCTTTATTTACGGTGTACCACTAGCGCGTACCCAGTCGCCACACTTTCCCTCGTACCTGGTCAACGTTGAAGCCATCAAGAGCGACTCACATATGGATAAGCAACTACATCTCATCATCATCCATACATTGCTTTTGAATATACTCCTCTTCCGCTAGGGATCTCGTCGCATACATCGCCATGCCTCAGGATGCCAACCTGTACGGGCAGCGTGCGCCCAAGAAGCAGAAGCGCGGCACCAACCTGTCGTCGTCGCTGGATTTTACGGCCCAATTGACATCACTCATGGCCAACGCGACACCATCGTCGGGCTCGTCAGGCGGACGAGCACGGCCCTCCAAAGAAGCCAAGAGTGACATATTCCGAGGAGCCGGCAAGAAGAAGAAGAGACGCCTTGAAGGGGGCGACAGCAGCAGCAGTGGTAAGCTAAGGCTCAAGGAGGTGACGGGGACGGAGGAAGAAGCCCAGCAGCACGCGCGGGCGAAGCGCAAGCTGGAGGAAAAGGCACGGGTGTACGCGGCCATGAAGAGGGGGGATTACGTGGCCAAGGAGAACGAGGCAGCACCCTTGGTGGATTTCGACCGGAAATGGGCAGACAAGCACGACAGATACAACGGGTACGCGAGCAGCACATCGGCGTCCTCGGATGACGACGACGACGACGACGACGACGCCACCGGAGATGGAGATGAGATGGTCGAGTACGAGGATGAATTTGGCCGTCTACGACGCGTGACCAAGTCGGAAAAGGAGAAGATGGAGAGGCGGCAGAGGAGAGGGCTTCTGGGAGCAGAAGAGCTGGAACGCATGTCTGCGCGGCCGAGCGCGCCGACCAACCTGATACTCGGAGACGCCATCCAGTCCCTGGCCTTCAACCCAGACGACCCGGACAAGATGGAGGAGCTGGCACGCAAGCGCGACCGCAGCGCCACGCCTCCAGAGCTCGAGCACTACGACGCGGACCACGAGGTGCGCAACAAGGGGACGGGCTTCTACAAGTTCAGCAAGGACGAGGACACGAGGGCCAGGGAGATGGAGTCGCTGGCCGAGGAGCGTAAGAGGACCGAGGAACTGCGCAGCGACAGGGAACGGAAGCTGGAGGCGCGGAGGAGGGAAATTGAGCAGCGCAGGAGAGAAATGGCCGGCAGGAGAGCGCAGAGACAGGCTGACAGTTTCCTGGACGGGCTCGCCAATGCTTGATCCGGGCATGCTCGGGTGGAAGGCAGGCAATACGGAGCATATTATCGCGCATCACATTCACCACCAGTCCACGATGATGATTGACGGTCAACAAGAGTGGCGATAAACAAACGCCGAGTATGGGCATGGGCATGGGCATGGGCATGACATTGCATGTAACTATTCATCGTGTTCAGTATTCTTCCCTTGTTTCGAGGTACGAGCCCACGTTTCAACACAGACGCGGTGACACACCTGCCCTACTGGCCGTGTGGAGAAGGCCCGTGCGCGGCATCGGCAAGCTGATTTAGGACTGACTGTTTCCCACCGGGGAAGGACTCTCTGGATTATACTAAATAGTGAGGTCAGTAAGCCAGTCAATTACAGGTAATACGGGCGTAATGAATCCCTACGGCGTTTCAAACGGCGCATCGCGTGCGTGCATCCGTTATTGTCGAGACGTACAGCAACGGTTGTCGTCGGCAGCCCATGCTTTGAAATCCAGCGTTGTGTCAACAGGATGATGCTCGAAGGGGCTCATCACGCATCCTGTTGTCGGCATCGGCGGACGAATGGCTGGTGGATATCCGGCTCTCGCATGCCGCTTGTGGGATCGTACAGTCTCGTCCGAGGCAACAGATCACTACCACTAGCGAATAGACTGGCCGTCGCCGGTCCTATTGCAACCTGTTCACAACTTCTCGGCCGCTTGGGAAGAAGTGTGGTGGGGCGACGGGACGTTGGTTTTTGCTCGAGTGAGACTTTATTCCTGGGCTCTCCCGCCTTTTCTTCCAACTGTCTTCTCTTCTCGTGCGGTAAATAGGCGGGGCATCTCTCTGGTGTGCTGCATGCCCGTAGCCGTAATGTGTACATATACTCATACAATGTACTACAGTCCTACAGGCAACACTACCGATATTACTCGTTTTCCTTCGGAGACTGTTTGAGGACATGCACGACGCGCACACTGTTGCGTAGTTCACGAGGTCAGCAGCATGCAAAGTATGCAGGAAGAGCGCCAGGGGTGGGGTGGGGGGAGGGGCCGGGTAGAAGAACCTCGACAAGGCATGGGATCCATCCAGCGTAAATTGCAAAGTCTTCGATCCCAGGCTCAGAAGTAGGCTCCCATAAAATTCGACCAATGATACACCACCGTGGCTGCATTTTCTATGGAGAGGAAAGGTGTGACTCACACGGTCAAATCGAGGCTAAACCCCTACGAGTAGAAGCGCTCTGAAAAGGTGAAAACCCTGCCCAAGGTATTACACCCAGAGACCACCGAATGCGTCGGAGGGATTTGCGAAAAGGGCCCTGTAAATGAGGGCCCAGAGGGTTATCCTGTTACTGGAGGGCATTTGCTAGGTAGGTACGGGCCCGGGCTGGCTGTCTAGCTACCTGTACGAGTAAAAACTCCGTAGTCGTATATCAGTCTATAGATGGGCCCCTCCCAGCAGGGCGCAATAGACAAGTAAGCTAGCGACGCCCCTTTTGTTAACATAGGACCGAGTACGAGTGTCGAGTGCTGTACGAGTATTTGTACTCGTATGCTGTGATAAAATGGCCCGAGTTTGCAGTATTATTGGTTGCGGTACTGGTGCTGTGAATGGCGAGTGGTACATTGATTGTCATTGTCGGGATGGGCAGAGAGCGTAGGAATATCCACGGGTGCGATACGAGTCCGTACGATATTATTACAGAGTAAAAAGAAGTGAAAGAAAAAAAAAAAAAGAAGAAGCAAAAAAAACACTGGACCACCAAGCACCCCGCAGGGTTTGCATACGCTCATGTTAGACTGTTGCCTGCCCTATTACTGCCCTGTTTACAGCCCTTAGTGACCCACCTCAGCACACACTGCACATGCCTTGGGTTTCGGGCTTAAAATCCCGGACTTCCCGCTTTCCCTGGGCTCCGCCTCTTTTCTTTTCTTCCCCTTCTCCTTCAACCCCCCAATACTCATACAAATCATCACATCAAGTTCATCGTCACGCCTCGGGCCGCCGTCAACATGCGCTAAATCATCCGCTCTCCCAGCGTCTTTCCCCCTCAACAACGTCAAGATTCAGTCTCACGACTTCTTCAACATAAACTCCACTCCAACCCGTTCAGGTCACCACCCGGTTGATTTGAACTTCAGCATCACGGACTCGTCCAACAGCTCCAGTTCCTTCACTACCGCCAACATTTCAGGCACAGACTTCCCAGTCTTCACCACGGATTCCCAGTCAACATGGCCTCCTCAACCAGCTTCCAGCCTGCCGGCACAACCCGAGCACCAGCCGCAACCCAACAACCAGGACTTTGTCTTGTTCGACAGCCCTCAGCCGCCTGCGCAACCGCCCCCTAATCGATCTACGTCCAACTCGCTGTCTAGCCAGCGACGTCACTCGTCCCACAACAACCGCGTCCCCTACCAGTCCCCAGCAATCCAGAACCAACGAGTGGCCCAGATCATCCAGGCTACAGGTCATCAACAACAGCAACAGAATCAACAGCAACAGTCTCCTTCCCCCGTCAACGCACGTCCTTCCGGTCACAACTTTTACGCCTCGTCGGCTCCTCCCTCCATCGTGTCGTCGAGCAACAACGACTCGAACGCGCGGCCCGCAAAGCCCCCCGTGCCCCTTTTCCACCAGAGTGCCGGTCTCACCACAACCGCCGCAAAGATGATGAACGCGGCCGATGTCGATCTGGATGAGTTCGCCGCCTTTGAGAATGGAGGCTATACAGCCTTTTCTTCTCCGGCGGTGGCCACCAACCTCGACTTCTCGGGCAGCGCCTCGAGCTCCATGACCAACTTTGTTACCGTCTCACCACACGATCTGCTCGTCGCCGACAGCTTCATATCTGCCCCCAACTCGTCAGCCCTCACAGCCCTGACGTCGCCCTCCATCAACGAGTCTCCAGACTTTGACTCGTACGATGTGTCGCCCAACTTTGGCAGCGCCGATTTCGAGTACCCTCCCACTGACAACTGGTACCCACTCTTCCCTCCTACCGACGCTGGCATCCCCGAGCAGCCCAAGAAGGTGGAGACGTCCCCTACGGAGCGGTCCGACGACCTCGACGCTGCCGAGCTTCGCTCAATCAGCAGTGCCCGACGCAAGTCGGGTACATCGCCCACCACCACGACTGGCGCTCCCCGTCACTCTTCTGTCTCTGGTGTCAACGCGCGTAAGCGTGATAAGCCCCTGCCACCCATCATCATCGATGATCCCTCGGACACCACGGCCATGAAGCGGGCCCGCAACACCCTTGCTGCCCGTAAGTCTCGCGAGCGCAAGGCTCAGCGACTGGACGAGCTTGAGGACAAGATTGCCAAGCTCGAGGCGGAGCGTGACCACTGGAAGAGCATTGCTCTTGGCCAGTCAGGCACTGAAAACTGAAGAAAAGTCTGCTTAATTTGTCCTACTCATTCTTTTGTCTCTCTGTTTTAATTATTTGCACGGCTGAGTGTTTGAATGAATCCGTGGTGTCTACAGATAAGCCACGATGAAATATTGTGTTTTGCTCGAATGATTCTTTTTATTCTCCTTGGAACCAAATTTAGTGGCCCAAGGGGCTTTGCTTTCCTTGTGCGGTTCGACTCGTGTCTATCTCGTCCTAGTTTGTGATAACTCTGCAACCGCTTTTTTTCAAACTACGCTTTTTTCAAATCATTTCGATCAATGCCATAGTGTCCCATCTGGTGAAGTCGTGTTACCACTACTAGTATTACTGTACTGCCTGGTAGGTACGAGATTATCTAGCAAATCTAAAGTCCAAGCACGTTAGATTGGATCTCTTGTCAAGCCACACCTGTCACCGGCTATCCTATCTCCCATGTCGTCTGGAATTCAACTTTGTATGAGTGGGCGCTGATTAAGTCTAGTCATGGTCTCAAATTTGGGTTATCACGTCCTGGGAAGTCTAGACCATGCGACAAGATGGATACCTACCGTAGATGGGGCAAACCACTACATCGTTGGAAAACTTTGCAATTATGGTGTGTAGGTTTGAGGTATTCACATAGTACCCCTCTGGTAAAAGAAAGACCAATGATCCTAAAAATGAAAATAAACAAAAAAAAAAAAAGAAGAAAGAGAGGAGCAAGAAAAAAAATTGAATCGACACCGACGTGATTCGAACACGCGCGGGCGAACCCAACACCTTTGAATTGCTTTCTCGGTTTATCCTCGAACCCGGGAGGGTACCGAGTTGTCCGTCTAAATAGCAGGGTGCCGCCTTAACCACTCGGCCATAGTGTCTAGTACTTGTTGAAAAAATAGACGGTAGAGTAGGACTATAGACCAATTCAGGTGAAGGGGTTCGCTCACCAGCTAACATCCGCGCACGTCAACTTCTCTCTTTACCTCTCTCTCCGATTGTTCTTCCATTATTTTCAAGCGTGCTTTGGGATCATGATTTAAACGTCCTATTACGACAATACAGCTCGTTTTTACTTTGGTCACTCTAACTCCAGCCCGCATGCACCTTGACCTCGTACACTTATGATCCATCACACGCTATGCCTCGTGGAGGCTACATCAGAGGTGTCATTTTGTCTCTCACCTCTCTATGGATGGGGGTAGAAACGCCGTTGGCAACTGGAATCACACATCTAGATACAAAGCATAGAGGAACTTTTTCTTCTTTTTTTTCTTTTTCGGGTTTCGGTATCATTAAACCTTGTAGTCTCCTCTTCTCGGCATCCTTCCCTCCCACCTCTGGTGGAAACCCTGGTGTACAAGGTTCAAAGGCTGCAGGAACAGACGTGCTTGGCAGTATTATGATGACGACGTGGTCATCCAGTCAGTCCCAACTCCCATGTAATACTCGTACGAGGGGCAGCTGATCGATGTTCTGTGTGTGGCGCCCGGCAACAGCCGTCGATAGCCGTACGCACCAGACACTTTGTTCCAAATGTCTCCGCCCCCGTGCAGACCTACTTGTCTTGGGTTGATGATGGACTTGTGTGGAGGGAGGGAGGGGAACACGGGATGTTTTTTTCATTCATTCACAACTTCTTTCTTCTTCACCATCTCGCTTATTATCCTGGAGCCCTCCTCAATCTTGGGACTTCTTTCTTTCCCATGGGGTGATATACGCATAACCACGAGGCAGAGCCCCCTTAACGCCAGACATCATACTTCTTCTACCAAAGGTGAGCGGAAGACGACGAACAAAAAGACGAATAGGAGGAACCGAAATCATGGGCCTCGGATCGAGTACGTCGCAGACCTCACACCCTGAGGGTGAACCCCGATATTGGTACCGCGACAACTTCTTCATGACGACCGACAAGTCCCGTCTGGACGCCAAGCTGGTCAACGACGTCTTTGACTCCGACTTGATGTGGTGGAACACGGCGCTGGAGCCGGACCAGATGACCAAGATGCTGGACAACTGCCTCACCCTGGCCGTGTACTGGGTTCCCGAGACGGAGGCGCACATGAAAGGTGGTGCTGCACTCCCAGGATATATAACCCACCCCCCCTCCAAAAAAATAAAATAAATAAACAGTTCGCTGTTTCCTTCCATGGGCTAACACTTGTTGAAATAATAGAACACGGTGCCCCGCGACGGCAGCAAGGCCAGGATATTCAGTTTGTCGGCTTCGCCCGCCTCGTGACCGACTACGTCACCTTTGCGTACCTCACCGACGTCTTTGTCCTGGACGACTACCAGCGCCGCGGGCTGGCGTCGTGGATGATGCGGGCCATTAAGGACGTGGTGGACGGCTGGCCAGATCTGCGGGGGCTGATGCTAATGACGCACGACGAGGCTGCTGCGCGTATGTACAAGTCCACACTTGGAGCCGTGCACTTTGACGATGGCCCCTCGGCTGGGCTGACGGTGCTCGAGATGGCTGGGCGGGCCGAGAAGCCGATACCCAAACAACACTGAGCGTGTTTGGCCGGAGACTGTCGGTTATGACATAGCTTGCGTCTTGTCTTTTGTGTGCCTTGTTGTCTTGCCCCCCTCCCTCCCCCATCCATATACTTGCTCCCTGATGCTCTCCCCCCCTCCTTCTTGTCTGGTCAGATATAAAAAAGAAGAAAGGTTTCTCTGAGAGCCATGAACAATTAATATCTTCACTTTTGGGGACCACTGGACAGGGCAGCACGCAGTTCAATAGCGCGCTTGTAGGGTGGCGCAATGGGCGGCTGCACGGGATCAAGCGAGACGTAGTCCTCCGGCAGCTGGTATGACGCGTCCGAGTCAAATGCCGACAGGTCACCGCACGCGACAAACGGCGCGATCCAGCCGATGCTTCTCTGTGCTGAACCATCACCGGTGGCCTCGTCGTAAGCCTCAATCTCGACGATACCGTCATGGCCACCCAGTCCTGTTGAGAGGGCGGTGGCGGCAGCTGAGCCCCAAGTCCCCGTGACAGGATCCTGCAAGAGGTCCTGTCCAACAATGGGCCGTTGCATCTGCCGCTGCTCAAGCATACGGTCGAGTCGGCTGCCGACACCGAGCGGCTCTTCTAGGCTGGCACGGAAGCCGGGAGGCGGGCGGAAGTTGATGCACACGATGAAGGCCTCGATACTGCTGGCGCGGCTGGAGCGGGGTTTCGCGACGATGACCTTGTCGAAGAAGATCTTGAGCTGCGCGTAGAGCACGTCGACGTTGCGGCCGCGGAAGATCTTAGCAACGAACTTCCCACCGGGCTTGAGCACGCACAAGGCCAGGTTGAGCGCGGCGAAGAGCAGCTGCGACTGGACGTAGATGTCCAGGTCGTGCAGACCCGTTACGTCGGGTGCTCCGTCGCTGAGGACGAGGTCGACCGGGTTTGAGGCCTGGCTGTCGGTGCTGGCACCGCCGCTCGCCTTCTTGGCGTCGTAGTCTGGGTCCAGGGCCGAGAGGAGCAGGGGCACGGTGGCTGGGTGCGTGATGTCGGCTCGCAGCGTCGTGATGCCCGCCAGCGGCGAGATGGGCTGCAGGTCGATGGATACGATCTTGACGTCGTCGCGCGGCTTCGACTCGACCTGCTCCTGCGACAGCTGCTCGTCCAGCTTCACGCTATCTGACTCGGAGAACAACTGGGGCACGACGCCCAGCATCTGCTGCCGGAACTGTGCCCCGCGGTCCTGCCATGCTGATCGGCCGAATTTCTCGCCCTTGATGAGGACGCGGGATAGGACCTGAGACCAACTTCCCGGAGCGGCGCACAGGTCGACGACGCGTGAGACGTTGGCAAAGAGGTCGAATTCTGTGGGTTGGAGGGGTAAAGTCAGTATTACACAGAAGAGATAAATTTTTTTTTTTAAAAAAAAAAACCCCCCCAAAACAAAACAGTACAAAAAGACTGTCCAAGGACTTACCCTCATCGAGCTGTAGGAGCTTGAAGGCACTGCGGGCACGCCATCCCTGCTCCTTGGCTAGACGGTAGTAGGCGTCTCTCTTGTCCTTGGAGGATTTGCCCATGACGTTTATGGCTTTCGTGGACGAATTTGTGCCGCTGCTTGGGAAAAATTGAATGAATCCCTCCCCCCCTCCACAATGAAAATCTCCAAGATGGTGGGGTCGAAATGTGTGACGCTGCCACCGACGCAGCCTGAGTCCACCGTTCTCGATCACGTGTCACCATAGCCAGAGCATTTACATGTACACAATTCCCACCGGTCGAGTATCGCTCTAGGTCCTACTTGATCGTAAACGTCTATTACGATCACTGTTCCTGAAATGCCTGTCATCTGACCTGGGGCAACATTGATGCACGAGGATACGCCTGGAAGGAAAATATCAGCTGCACACCAACCCTCACGGATACAGAATCACATCGCCGAGGCATCACAGGCACCCACCCCTCTCTGAACACTTCCACATACTCTGATGCTACCTCAACCAATGTAGTGTGCTGGTTCATCTAGCCGGTGGGAGGGGGGAGGGTGACAGCTTGGTAAGTTAGCTCTCGCCAGCCTTTCTAGGTTGTCGCCAAAAACACCAATGGCCGCCAGCGGATGCTGCTGGTTGCGAGTGCATGTCTGCCAGCATCCGCCCAAATCACGTCAAACGATGCAGTGCCCCTTTGTCGTCGTAGATCATGACAATATTGGAAGTAGGGGGTGGTACTCCGTACTCGATAGATGGCGGATTAGACGGCTCAATCGACTTGGAACCAACAAGGAAGATGTCCATATGTTGGCCGACGTTGCAAAATCAGCATGGCCGGATCTGGGCGGGAGTCTGCTGGCTTTGGACGACAATGCAGGCAATGGACACAGAAGAAAGGGACGGTGACGTGTAATACCCACCTGTTTCAGGCGTCAGGTGTCAGAGGAGAATGTACAGATTATATTGGTATTCATAAATCTAAGCAGTTCGGCTGTCATCGGTGTCGTCGTGATCGTATCCTCGGCCCACATTCATTTACACCAGGCACCTAGACGCCAGTCAATCAATGTATGATACTGTCGTCCATGGCTGGGCCACAGGGCCATGTGTTTCGACCAGCACTGGTTCCACCATCTCGCATTCGTGTGTATTGGTTAGTTAGATAGATCATCATCACCTTCATGCTTCCTCTTGTGCGTGCACTGTGCCTCCCCTTTGGTGCCCAACGTATGCGTACATGTAAATGTAACACGTCGTTACTCAAATCCTAGTAATACCATGGGACAGCCCTGATTACAGGAAGTTCACCCCTGTTACGTTGTAGAGTGTCCCCCAGTACGCATCATCCCAATCAATCATTTCCGGCCTCACCAGTTCGTCCAAGCTATGCCGTTCACCACCTTCTCTCGTAGCTCTAGCAGCCTGCAGTGTCTGGATATACGGGGGGACCTCGATGTCCTGAGTTATTCTCGGCTCCTGGACCCGCGCATTCCAAGCCTCGAGTACCAGGTCACCCATCGCGACGCAGAAGCTGCTGTCTGAGCCGAAAGTCGACCCCTGGCACGTAGAGTAGATCTGTCCGACGAGCTTCCACGCCTTGTCGGCCTTGGCACCGAGCCTCTGTGGTTGTCTGAGGTCGCTGAGTACGTAGATTAGGGCATCCATGTCCAGCCTACCAGCCATGTGGGCGTAGAGACGACTGCTAAAGACAGTCTGGGAGATGGCGGCTCTAGACTCGAGAACTTGCAGGGCCGAATCAAACCAGGCATCCAGTTCTTCCTGGTCTACCTCGTGAGGGTCAACGGAGTCCCCCCCCGAAGACTTCGGTTCAAGACGTTTGCGGGGATGGTTCGCCTTGAGTCGCATATTGGAAAAAAATGACCTGATCAGGTTCAGTGCCAGGAAGTGCAGGGGGATGCGGTCGTCGAGGAACCTTGTGAACCTGGCATCGATGTGCCTCTGTAGGTCGTCAATGGTTTCGTTCAACTCTCCAGTAGTCAGCCTCTTGATAGAAGCGGTGGGGTGGAGGCTTTGGAAGAGCCTCTTCCCTCTCAACGATGTCTGGATCCACTGTATTGCCTCGAACTTGATGAGCGGAAACAGCATCTCGGTAGGACCGGGCTGGGCGACGGGCAACTCGGCCATGGCGGGATGCAGATCGGCATCGTTGACGTTGAGAGGCGCCCGAATACCAGTGTGGTCCGTGAAGGGTGGCTTGGCATGTGGGATAAGTAGCGAGACGCTGCATATCTCGAGGCCGCGGAACTGCCACCACAGGCGCACACGCATCTCGGTCTCGAAAACCGTTATGCTCGGGTCGTCGGTCGTCGGTGGGAGGCCTATGCACTGGGCAATCCTGCTGGCGATGGCGATGAGGCTAAGGGAGAGCTTCGAATCCGTGTCGGAGAAGAGGTAGAGCACGAGGGCCTGCAGGACCTCAAAGTCTCTGGTTGTGAAGATGTCGGCTAGCACGAGAGCCCGCAACGCTGCGATTCGATAGCGTTCCAGGAGGCTGCTGCGGGACTCGGAAAAGATACTGCTGCACTCGGATGACGATACGCTCGTCATTGCCAGTGTATATATAGCAAACACCATGGCTTGGTGAGCCGTGCCGAGCCCCTTGGGGTCCCAGCTGGCTTGGAGGATGTGCTTGTGTAATGACGGTGCGTGGGCAAACTTGATGAGGGGGTCAACCCTCTCCTTGTACAGGTCCCATAGGCGGTAGATGTGCCTCGGTTCAGGATGCAGTTCACTTAGATCAGGACTATTCACAGTGAGTATCTCGTGAAGTGGCGGCGCAGGATGTAGAACTGGGTCATCCTCGTTTCTCATGAATTGAGTGGGTGGGAATTGTAGCTGTCAGACAAAGAGGCTTGTCAGCACATCCGAGCTTCTCAAATACCATCAGAAGTGGCAGAGGTAACTGACCTCGGGCCTGAGATTCATCCAGAGTGGACTTGTGTGTGCGTGAGCTCCCTGCTCCAAGTTGCGTCGATTTCCCTGATCGTGGCAGGAATATCTCACCTTTGCAGAACCTCTGTGGTTGCTGTCGTGGTGGATTGTGCAGACCTTGTATTGGAGGGTGTGTCCCCAGGCTTGATCTTGGCCTTCCCTGTATTCGACGGCACCTCTGGAGGCATCCAGACGTTGGAAGACTGCGTAAAGTCCAGACCATGTTTCTGCATGAGAATCTCATACTGCGCGAGCCGGGCTAACAGCTCATTGTCCGTCGCCGTACGCCTCGGTCTCCTTTCGGAGCGAAGACTATACAGACACTCCTCCCCAGCTTCTCGACAATGCGAGCACGGATCGAGTCTGTCACACTTGACTTTGCGGCGAGCACAAAGGGAACATGCACGCCGACGTGAGCGTGAAGGTGCAGGTAGGGAGACCGACTGCGATGGTGTCTCGACCATAACTCTTCCCAGCGATTATATTCAGTTTCCTTGAACTTGTAGAGAGATTCACGATGGACAATATGAAGGAAATAAAATCAATGAAAAAAAAAAAAGAAGCCTATGAAGCACACGTTGAACGGCTCGTGATGATAAGACTGTGAAGGCTTTCACTGAGGTCGAAGGTGAGACCGTCGAAAATCCGGTCGGACATTTCGGCACACAAACGTGGTTAAGCGCCGGACGGTACCCTGCATCCAATCGGGAACTCTTTGCCCGAGCCCCATACTCGACGGCCCCGTCATATACAAACATGGCCATCACGGGCTTTGGACAATGCGGAGATTGAGTCTCTCAAGTGCCGAAGAGAAGTTTATTCCCATTTACATATAGAGCTGTGAGCTGAACGGTGCCATGTCCCCTTTCTCGACGCACTATATGTGTAGTACGACCCATCATAGCCTGCCATGTAATACATACACATACGTTCTTTCATGACTACAAGTACAACCACGTCCCGACGGCTTATTTCTCGCTAAGCTCATCTCTCGTTCTCTCCATTACCAGAATTGCCTACCAGGGATACCATAATGGCATCCGAAGAGGCACGGAGGTCGGTGGATAGCCACCATCCGACCTTGAGCACACCACAATCCCAGGACCCCGAAAAGAGCTCCGAGAATGACGCCAAAGTCGAGAAAGTAGAAGAGGAAACATACCCTTCGGGGTTGAAGCTGCTCATAATCATGGCTGCACTGCTTTCAGCGGTTTTCCTCGTGTCTCTTGTTAGTCTTGAATCACCTCCCACCCCAGACGCGCCCTTCTCTGGTGCGCCTTCTGATTGACGAGTGCGACACAGGATCGAATGATCATCGCGACAGCTATCCCGAAGATCACCGACGATTTCCATTCGGCCGACGACATTGGCTGGTACAGCACGGCTTTCCAGCTCACAGCATGCTCATTCCAGCTACTCTACGGAAAACTCTACACAACCATGAACGTGAAGGGTGTCTTCCTCACTTCCCTGGCCATCTTTGAAATCGGATCTGCGATATGCGGCGCGGCTCCGAATTCGATCGCCTTCATCATTGGCCGCGCGATTGCGGGAACGGGGACCGGAGGGCTCGTGAGCGGCAGTGTAAGTCTCAGATGAATACACACCCTTGGGCCCCGGGGTTAGAAAAGGCTAACCTCTCTTCCTGATAGATGTCTCTTATCGTCTACACCGTACCACTCCACAAGCGCCCTATGTACCAGGGTTTCTTTGGTGCCATATCCGGTGTGGCTTCCGCGGCCGGGCCGCTTTTCGGCGGCATCTTCACGTCCAAGGCCACATGGAGGTGGTGCTTCTACATAAATCTACCCCTAGGTGCATTGGTCGGCATGGGAGTCATGTTTTTCCTCCAGGTTCCGAAGGCACCCGAGATGTCTCTCAGGGACAAGCTAGCCCAGCTGGACTTTTATGGTACCGGCTTGATTCTGCCTGGTGTCGTCTGCCTCGTTCTGGGGTTGGAATGGGGAGGCACCACTTACGCTGTACGCAACAGAAACCAACCCCAACCCCCCGGCTTGCAATTTCGCGTCTCACTCGCTGACCATTGATACCTGAAAACACATAGTGGAACAACGGCCGTATCATCGCCCTGTTTGTCATTTCTCCGCTGCTACTGATCGCGTTCGGCCTGGTCCAGGTATATCTCCCGAAAACCGCCACTTTGCCCCCTCGGGTGATGAAGCAGCGGAGTATTCTTGCCGGGTGTTTCTCTTGCGTCTGCAGGGGATCAAGCATGATGGTGTTCAGTAAGTAACGGCGCGTTCATCCTCATATGGTGTATCTCTGCAGGTCCGAGGCCAACAACGAGTTTCTAGTGTTCTATATACCCGTCTGGCTGCAGGCCATCCGAGGCCTCTCGGCCGTACAGTCGGGTATACAAACCTTGCCCATGCTTCTCCCCATGTTTGGTGCCTCTCTTGTGGGGGGCATACTCATCAGACGCATTGGCTATTATACTCCCTTCTCCATCCTGGGGGATGCAGTCGCAAGCGTGGGTGCCGGCTTCATCTACACCCTCACTGCCGACAGCTCAAAGTCCCAGTATCTCGGCTACCAGTCAATATACGGTATAGGCCTCGGGCTTTCGTTCATGGCGCCTAACATTGCTGCGCAGACGGTACTTCCCAAGAGGGATGTGCCCATTGGCATAGGGTTGATATTCTTCTCCCAACTGATTGCACCGTCTATCCTCGTTCCCGTGGCACAGACCGTGCTCAACACGCAGCTACAGAAACAGCTCTCTGGTCTCCCGGGTCTCGACAAATTCTCACTGGCGGACGGGGGTGTAACTTCGATAGTCGACCTCTCCCCATCCGTAAGACCACAGGTGATCCGTGGCTATGCCAAAGCTCTTCAGCACGTTTTCATGGTGGGCTTGATCGTGACATGCATCAGCATATTCGGGTCGCTTGCTTTAGAGTGGAAGAACACGAGGGAACAGCTGAACGAGAAGAAGAAGCTGGCCGATTCCAATGCTCCAAATGAAGAGGTGGAGGCAAAGTTGTCCATTTCAGGTGGTCAAGAGAAGCACTGAGCGGCGAGGTAGATGAAAAGATCGGAGGACCTGGTGTAGAATCCTACGGCACTTTCATGGTAAAGATGGAAAAAGGTCTGTATTGCCATGTATAATTAATCTCTGTATCATACTTGACAAGAAGCACGTCACGTTCATTTTCGCCGTCCGATGCTACTACCATGACATATGGCTAGTTGAATCGTCCTCCAGTAATCCAACCCACATCGATATCTCGGTATTCAGGCAGACAAGGCTGAGAGAACAACCTTTGTCATGGCAAGAACTTTTTCTTCCTCCAACCGCCTTGCTGCCAGCTGAAGGTTGATGGGCAATCCATGAAACGTCTCGGGATCATCTAGAATCCAGTCAGTCAGCGTGGCGATGATGATGTCGAAATGGACCACATACAATCCTCAGTGACAAGCCTGTCGTCCTCGCTTAGATACTCGGTTCGCTCTTCCTTCTCATCCGTGTTCTTGTCAACGGTCAGCCCCGTTGGAAAAGAGACGACGGAGTAGTCGACCACGTTAAAGACGCCGGTGTAGCCAACTGTACAAAGTTAGTGTTGAGCCAGCCTTCTCTTCGTTTCGGAAGTCACACGTCTCTCTTACAGTTTCGTGTTTCCCCATGCTTGACAGCAACAGACGGCATGGTAGGGCAGAGGATCGCGTCGATCCCAGCGGCATTCCAGCGGTCGAGGTAACGGTTCTGGAAGGCACTCCGTTCCAAGTGCAATTTCCACATATCAGCGGTTCCGAGCTCCTCGGCCTCTTCATACGCCTTCATCTCGGGCCGCCACGGCTCTCCGCCGCGGAGAACCTCGTGGCGGATGGTTAAGCCTCCGTCGGCCAAGAACATGCGACGAAGAAGGGAGGCTCCGGCCTTTTGATCGACGGGGTCCCAGTCGATGACCGTATGGCCGGCGGCCCGCAGTTTATCGACGGCGGTACGTAGACCACGCGCAATCGGAGGCGCAGGACGGATGACACCGTCGTCCCAGAGCACGGCAATCTTCAAGGAAGGAGGCAGCGGCTCCACGGGCCGCCAGGGGATGGACAGGCACTTGGCATCGTACAGCCAGGGCTGTCCGGCCAGAACGGCCTGCGTATACATGGAGATATCGTCAAGCGTACGACCCAGGGGACCGTTGACGGACATGACGGCCTCTTGACCCGGCATGCCGGAGCGACAGTTGCGCACTGGGAAGCGACCGCCGGATGCGCGCAGGGTGAAGAGACCACAGCAGGCGGCTGGAATGCGGAGGGATCCGCCTATGTCGGTGCCCACACCCAGTGGGCTGCCACCAAAGGTGATCAGAGCTGCCTCGCCTCCGGAGCTGCCGCCGGGGGTGACGCGGCGGTTGATAGGGTTGGTCGTGCGTCCGAAGACGTTGTTGACCGTCTCGGCGATCATCATCGCAGTGGGCACATTGGTCTTGACGTAGAGGACGGCGCCGGCAGCCTCCAGGATGGTGACGAGGGCGGCATCGGAGCTGGCCGGGTCGGAAACGTGCGAGGTGAAACCGACGGTGGAGTCTAGACCTCTCACGTTGATGTTGTCCTTGAGAGAAATGGGGAGGCCGTGGAGGGGGCCTGTGGGCTTTCCGGTGCGTGCAAATTCGGCATCGAGCTCCTTTGCGCGGGCGAGTCCACGCTCGAAGCAGTTCTCGGAGAGACAGTTGGTCTGAAAGTCAGCTATCGTCCGATCACCCGTCTTCCTTGACCAGATTTTGGGTCCCGGCTCACTAGCTGGTGCGCCGCGATTGCGCGTTTATAGAATGCTCGTACGGCAGCTTCTGCCGTCACCTCACCAGAGGCCAACCTCCCGAGAAGCTCAGTAGCAGTAGCACCTGTTATGCTGAGCTCTTCGGCAGTGAACCAGCCCGATGTCTGCGGCCACTCTCGGACGTCATGCTGGGAATCTGGCGGTAGCACTGTGCCGGGAACAAGAAGGTCTGCCGGGAAGCTTGCAAGAAGGGCGGACCGCTTCTTGGCACCGATATCATTCCAGGAAACGACAGTCATGATGCTGATACTGATGGTGTGGTCACCGGTGGTCTTGCCAAGGATTGTCTATAGAATGGTGAGACGGGAGATAAAGGAGGAAGAAGAAGGGGTGTCTGCTGCTGTCAACACTGCCAAGCAGCTTGCCAATACCGTCGAGAGAAGAGGAAGCGAGTAAACGCCCATCGATGCCGCTCTCATTGCGAAGGCAACCCCGGCACTAGTGAACACTATAAATAACATCCACTGTATGCATATGCACGTATCTGTCGACGATTTGTTTCGTTTCCTTATCGGGACTGGCCTCAGATGGATCTCTACCCCATAATACATCGACTTGCACGTATGACTAGGACCACTCGGTTTGAGAACAGGCATGATTACATTGTCGTCGTTATCAAAATACATGTATCGACTATGAACCCACCGCCAGGAACCATGTCATTCCCCGGAATAATCACGCATACCGGTTCTTATCTTGGCCAGCTCCCAATAGGCCTATCTGCCGCCAGTGTTCCTCACAACGCAGCAACCCGCCCGAGTATCTCGAAATGCCGGCACGCCTGCAGTTGAGCCAATACTGGCGCACAACATGGCAGTGATTGGGTGTAGATGCATGCATCCCCGCAAGATAGGCCGGAACGGCCATGTGAATGTAAAAGCGCGACGAGTGCGGCGCTGCCGCTAGCAGTTCGCAAAGCTTGTCCTCTACGGCAGCTATGGTGGCAGCTAGATCGGCGGCGGGCACGTCCTCGTCCGCGGCAACACGGCCGAGTACAGCCAACGCGGCCCCGCAGCGGTGGAGGTCCCCCCATATGCTAGGCATGCTGTCCTCGGTGCTCGCGTGGGCCGAGCCACGTGGACCGACCTCTGTCTTCACCTGGAGCAATTGCTCCATCGCGCGCAGACAGTTCCTCGTCAACTGACGGTCTCGGCTGTCTGCCTTGGACGCGTCTACGTACATGTCCATCGCACGCGCCGGGCACCCGATAATGTGAAGGAGATCGTTGTCGATGACGGCTTCAATGTGCCAGTCGTCAAATATCAGGTTGCATCTCTCCTCATCCTTGGTGTGACGTTTGGTGTTCCCGGTGCTGCGGCTGTTGCGCAGGACGCAGCTCGAGATGTCATACCACACGAGGCGTGCCAGGATACCGAGCAGGCCCGGTACAGAGGCCGAAAGCCTCAGGATATCGTCGCTGGTGCGACAACCGTGACGGTCCAGCAGGCCCCGCGCACCGTGTACGTGGCAGGGCCAATCGCCGAAGGAGGCGGTGTCGCACACCTCGAAGACGGCGAAGGCGGCGATGCCAAGAAATGCAAAGGGGTTGGCAGTCTCGATCGCCTGGTTGAGGTTTGCCAACGCCACCAGGCGGCGGTGCACCATGTCGACCGAGTCACTAGGGGGCGCGGCCTCGGCAGATGTGTCGGCGGCCGTCTCCCCGGGCACAGAACGGCCATGGGACCACGCTTGGATGAAGACGCAGAGGTTCGAGACAAGCTGCACGGTTTCCGCTGACAGGTGCTGGCTGCTAACCAAGCCCTCGTCTGTCTGTCCGGCACCGGATGCACTGTTCTCGGTCTCCAAGATCTCGTCGCAAAGCTCAGAGAGGCGTATTATCAAACTGTGCCTGTCGGTTTCGGGCCATATCCGCTGTCCTTGGAGCCGCAGGGCGACAGACTGAGACAAGAAGGGCGATCTAGACAGCGTCGCCGGCGATGGTACGGAAGATCCGGCGAGCGACGCAAGTGGCGAGACGGAGGTGTACAGACCCGGCTTGGCAGAGGTAACAGGTGGCGAATCCCAATCATCATCTAGAGAGCCGACGTCTGATTCTCGCGGCCACGTCTTGGGAGCTCGGAGAATTCTTCTCCTCTCTTCCCGGCTCACTTCTCTGCGCTCGGCAGTCCATACGACGCGTTGTGGGTAGTCGCCACATGGCAGGCCTGCCTGTACACATGGCAGACATCGCGGTCGATTGAGGTCGCATTTGAGTCCACGTCGCCTGCAAGTGAGGCAATCCCTATCTCGGCGCAGGCCGCGAGGCTTTCCGCGTTTGGTGGCTGGGGCCATGATACATGTAATACCACCCTTGTCTGCCTGTCTGCGGTTGCCATACATATTACATGCAGCTAGGTGAGCAGGTGGGCAACGGAAGGGAGATACCGTGAGATGATTGAAGTAGTGTCAGTGTGTACGCATGCAATCAAAGAGCCGACCTCTTGAGCGAGAGAGGAAAGGAATCAACGCGAAGCCGGTACAGTCACTTTTTTTTTGTGTCAATCTACAATCGGCTCCCGTGACGGGACGACGGGGCCTTTTATCTAGATAGATGCCTTGCCCAAAACAGAAGGGGAACAGACGACCTTATCTGGACCCCGCTTTCGGGTTTGGATGCAAAGATTCAGATGGGAAGACGAGTATTGCGCTGGCAACTCCGACCCCGACTTCCGGATGTTAATTTCCTCATGTAGTATTCATGGTTGCTATTCAGAGCTGATCCCGCCTTGACCTAACAGGTGCCTAAACAGTGTCCGATCTACACCAAAGTATATGTAGATGATAGGCCCTATAAGATTAGTAACTCCGTAGTTTTGCTTTGAATCGAGCATCCAGATACGATGGCTATTGGTTACCGAACATGGATATGATGCAATACTATGCAAATCATCGGCTTAACAGGTCTAGGGGTCTACAGCTTCCGACAACGTAGCTCTAACCTTCAAGCTTGAAGCTCCATACGTGGTTATGAGGCCACGGAGTGATGTACATGTAGGAGATGAATGGTGGTGAATGCACGTCTCGCATGGGCGCTTGCGTGTACAGCTGGTTCGCCTTCTACACCCCCAAGGTCACGGGTAGTCCCTGAGGAGACCGGGTCTTTCTCTCTGATGCCATGGTGAACAGGACCTGCCGTCGTTGCTGCAGGGGGCAGAAAGTCGAGGCCGGCATCGTACAAGAGGTGATATCCGACGAAACAAGGCTCCGTATATCCCCAGAAATGACCCGCGCCGCACCTGGCCGTGTCGACAAGATGGAGTTGTGATCCGTCTCGGGGACGGCTCTGTGCGAGGAAATGGGATCGTCGGCCGGATCGGCAGTGGCAGTCGTCTTCCTCTAGCAACTGATGAACCAGTCCGCACTGGGTGTGCCTGGGGTGCCGGTCATGGAGCCGGCTTGACCGAAGAATGCCATAAAGCCTAACCCCGTACGGAGTCCACCAGGCCAAGACCTCTTGTCCATGGCGGGGGCAGACACCATGGTGACGTACGAGGCCATCTTGCCGGTGTGTGCCAGGAGCGCCAGGGTCGCTCCCGTTATGCGTTAGCCATCATACTGCTCTCGCTGTTTCTGCTGTCGCCCGTCTTCTCTCACTTTTCGGAGTCATCGCCATCGCTCATACACGCAATGGCAGAGGCTTTTCCTTATCTCATCGCACGCGGTTGTGGGACTTCAGGCAAGAGGGAATGAATGACCGGGGGCTAGCTCGTCCGTTTGATCCTTGCTTCTCCCATGTCCACCCTACCTCGCCATTCAATCATCCTCTTTTCCGGTGCGGTTATTGGAAGTCATCTTGCCGAAGCCCGGTCGAGCTGCAGCGATAATCCGCACGTTGTGAGCCTTGGTGGCTGGATCCTTGGCCGCGAGCAGCATACGAGATCCGAGGAGGGGCCCGAAAAAGAAGAAGAAAGAGGAAGACATTCTCCACCCCAGGCTACTCCTCGCTGCGATAGCCAGAGTCTGCGTAGGGGTTTCGCAGAGCTGGACTGTCGGGAATGCGGGCGAAACGATCGTCTGCGAGGAAGGCGTCGAGGTAGTCGTCGCGAATCAGGCTGGGCGTCATGACGGCGACGGAAGCTTGTAAATATTATGTGACCCGACGAGAACGGAGAATGACACTTCAGAGACTGAGGGCATGAGTGGCCAGGTCTGTCTTATATCTAACCTTTCTACTACTTGCAGGTGATAATTCCCCAATCCCAGCTGCGCGAGATCATGATGACGAGAAAGAAAGACAGCCTCCATGACCGGTATTGTTCTTTATTTTACCGTTGTAATACATGCATGTAGTGTCCAGTGCGAGACCGGGTACGGATATTGGTACGGGTGTGTCGAATGCATAGGTACAGAGAGTATCATGCAGGCATTTACCAACCCACTCTTGTCAGGTCACTCTACATATGTCTGGTAGATTCTGCTCGTGTGTTCTGCAGGATGGCGGTCATGATTGAGCATCATCAATATTCGTATTCAATTCGTGGATGTGTGTATCCGTGGTTGGTTAGCGATGAGCCGTTTGCTAGTATTAATATGAGCTGGTTATCGGGTTGCGGGAGTGTGTTGATGGCAGCTTTACGGTGTTGGAGTTGTTTTACAAGTGATGACAATATAGACATATACATACATGTAGACATATATATATATATACATGTATACTATATCGGTTGTTTGGGGAAAGGCTAGATTGCAGAAAGAGGAACATGTACAGATGATGTTGGAGAGTATCCTAGCTATGATACCGTTTCCCCCTCAGCATTCAGATATATATATATATATACATAACATGTAATATATATTATCTCAATACGAAGTACGTCAATATGTATTATTATATCCAAGTAATAATACAGATAGATTACTTAGGCCTGCAAGATGTCTTACGCTTATCCGTGCTAATCTACAGCCTGGACAGCTAACACCGTCTTTTTCACTTTTCCTTATCATTAGAAGACGGATCTTGATATCGTCTCCGAAGACGGCACTTTGTACCTCTCCCGCCGGCATTGACAGCCATATCAGCGAAAGGGAAATGTTGCCTCCCATGTTCGACAACGGGACGGCGGGAGACTTACCCACAATGCATGATGCTATTGGCCAGTAAGTGGAACGATATCATGCAGTCCCAATATTACGGCACAATATAAAAAGCTGATAGCTTAGCGTCAGAACTGCAAGTACATGTATCGTGATCCTGCACTGTATCCTCAACTTGTTTTCTGGTCTTCATTCTCTCATGCCTGCTTTCTCCTTCTTGCTCATCTGACCCTTTCGGCTGCCTGTACCTGAGGGGCTGTCAACCGGTGCGTGCTTCAGAAATCTTCACTCTCCGACATGGCCCGATCACGACTCTATGACTACTTCCACACCCAGTACCAACCCGGCGAGCGGTTGCTGCTCGTGAAGATCGACTTCTTCATCCTGACCTTTTGCTGCGTGAGCTACTTTGTCAACTACCTCGACCGCACCAACCTCAACAATGCATACGTGTCCGGCATGAAGGAGGATCTGGGCTTCGTCGGAGACCAGCTCAACCAGATCAACACATGCTTCACCGTCGGCTATGTCATCGGTCAGATCCCCTCCAATATGGCGCTGCACTACTGGCGGCCGCGCTACTTCTTCCCGCTCACCATGCTCCTCTGGGGTGCTCTCACCATGGTGACGGCGTCTGCGCAGCGGCCGCAGTCCATCATGGCCATCCGCTTCTTTCAGGGCATATTCGAATCCACGTCCTTCGTGGGAGCCCATTACATCCTGGGATCGTGGTACACGGAAAAGGAGTTGGGGAAGCGTAGCGGTCTGTTCACATCCTCAGGTCTGGCCGGTACCCTCATCGGCGGCTTCATCCAGACCGGCATTCACGAGTCGCTCGACGGCCGCCACGGACTCTCCGGCTGGAGGTGGCTCTTCATCATCGACGGTAGGCAACACACCGCCCTGCACGCGACCGAGAGGCGACGCAGACAGCTGACGACAGTGACACTGCGCAGGGCTCCTCACAGTCCCCGTCGCTCTATACGGCTTCCTTCTCTTCCCAGACACTCCGCACACCACCACGGCATTCTACCTCACCGACCAGGAGAGAGCTCTGGCACAAGCTCGCGTCCCCGAGCAGCGGGAGACGGAGACCCACATTCCCGGTGCAGGCCCGGACACGAGCAAGCTCAAGGCCATCCTGGTCTATGCGCGTATGGTGCTCTCATCCTGGTACTGGTGGGGGTTCGTCATCCTGTGGATCTTGGCCGGTGAGACGGAGTCGTTCAGCACCAACGCCACGCTGGCCCTCTACATGAAGAGTCATCCGACAAACAGCTACACCGTCCCGCAGCTCAACAACTACCCATCAGGCGTCCCGGCCGTCGGCATCATCTCGACGCTCTTCTGGGCAACGCTGACCGACTTTTACGGTGGCAAGCGCTACCTCGTCGCCTACTTTGTGGGCATCACCGGTATCTGCACGGCCGCCATGGTCTTGGCTGCCGGCCGGGACCCGACAAGCGCACTCTCGACGCGTGTGACATTTGCCGGATACTACTGGGCCGGTTCCATCTATGCTTGCCAGGCCACCTTCTTTGCCTGGTGCAACGATACGATGCGTTTCGAAGACGGCCTCTTCCGCGCCGTCGTCTTGGCCGGCATGAACCTGGGCAGCAACGCCGTCAATGCCTGGTGGAGCATTGTCTTTTACGGAGCATCGTATGCCCCTTGGTTCAACGTGAGTCTATCTACCGCCCTTGTGCATACCCCTTTCGCCCTTGGCTGTCATGTACTTACACAGATTCAGCGCGGGATGTGGGCTATGATTGCGGTGTCTGTTGCTCTGATGATATGGGCTAGTGCAATGATATTGCTCGAACGCCGGGACAAGAAGCGTCGTGCTGTTCTCCACGGAAAGGAATCAGCTTCAGAATCGGGTGTCAAGTTACAGAAGCCAGAAGAAGCCTAGATAACGGCAATATATGACTCACGTTTCCTTTTCTGGTCTCAAGCTATATTGGAGCAAGGTAAATCGTCAAGGATCGGACGTGTTTGTGTATGTTATCCCAATAAGTGCACATCGCTCACGTCACTTGCTTGATTTATACGTAGCGATGGAGAGAGCACTGCACACACATAGAGGCTATATACTTCTCTGCTTCCAAACCGACCTCTGACCATGACGCGCCGTGTCACGACAAATCTTCAGGGGCTCGCAGGCATAGACACATACACCGGGTCTGCCTCCGAACTTGGCAGTGGGCCTCACCTCAGTCTTCCTTGTATTCGATCCTTCCGCGAATCCCATTCAAGCCTGGGAGCTGTGCGGGAAAAAGGCGACCTTGTTCACGCAGAATGATATATGCATGGCAACACGCCGTCTTTCCCGTGGTCTTCATCCTCGGGGAAGCTTGATTCAAGAATCCTGGCAGAATCGGCAACGTCTGAAGTCGGATATGGGACAGTATGATATCCAGGAAAGCTTACTTGGTACTCGGCGCTGGGATGTCCAGTACTATAACTCGAAGTCTGAGAGTGATGGAATTCTACTATATATATAGAAGAAGGATAAGCCGTTTCATCTAAGAAAGACATGCCCGTACACTCATTTTCCCCATCTCGGGCATAAAACAGTCTGCAAGACACGAGCCACTGTATGAAAGAGGCAGATAAAAACGTTGCCGTCCAGGACAGAAAAAAAAAAAGTATAGACAAGAACAGGAAAAGTATAGACATTGAATAGAGGAATACGTGTCCAAGAAAGAAGCGAAGAAGACGGAGAGAGAGTCGAGTTGGACGGACACAGCCCCCGTCGTTCATAGGTTACATATGAGTGTACCTCTTAGACGGAGCAGGGAGAGGCGGCGAGAGACCAGCCAGTAAGACGGTTGGCAACGCCCTGCAAGTAGCAGGAAGCGGAGGTGATGCCGTCGTTGAGGTCGGCGTAGTCGACGGAGCCGCTGTTATACATGCGGGCGGCAGCGTAGACGGCCTAGGAAAGAAGGGGTGTAGAGAAGGGAGTTCTGAAAGAATGGTAAGGAGTGGAACTGTTGGCCTGTATAGCTTCGATGAGGGAGTGACTGCTGCTGATGAGGACAGGATACGAGTTGAATTGGGGAGACGAGCCAGAAGCCCTATACATGGGCAGACGAGACATTGGGAATCTCGACAGCCCGGCTGGACTCCATCCGAAGGATTTGCGACTCAGCAGAGGATTGCGGTTGTAGTAGAGCACCAAACTTGTCCGTAAGCGCTCCTACCCAGCTGCCAAGGCAAAAAGTGAGCATCCGTGCGGATGACGGCTACGTCTGGCTTTGGTATCGCACATTGCAACACACATTTCCAAGCATGCGATAGATTTTATCATGACCTGACCTCAACCTCTGGAAACTCCATAGGCTCGTCCATCGAGGAGTAATCTTCCCACAAGGCTGTCATGTCGACTTCCAGCAGGATAGAGAGCTGACCAGATGTCACGAAGGCCCAGACGAAAAAGCCTAGCCATTCAAAGGCTGATGAGTCGCAGATGGAGTCCGATCTAGCGATGCCCGTGCATGGTATCACCTCCTACCATATCGGGGTGTCGGAGCGTCTACAGCAGGATCATCTCCACCAGTTCCTCATCCAGTCAGCACCCGTCCCCGCTGTTTCGGTCTAATCCGGGGTGCCGCCGCCGTCTGTTGACGCAGGTACACAATGCATCGGGTGGAAGTCTGTGGGAAGGTGATTCCGTTCATACTCCTCTTCTTCTTCCATACCTATTTCACGCCCCTAGAAGGTGGTGAGTGAAGTCACCATTGATTCAATACGTGCACGTATGCAGTCTATAGGACATATGCTATTATATGGAATAAGTATCGCCAACAGGGTGAGGTCAGGAAAAGGAGAGAAGAGTAGCAGCATGGTGATCGGAACAACAGGAACAGGGGGGACGAAAGGGGGGTGGAACAGTGGCTGGCAAGCTTTTACATTCAGTCTTCAATGGGCCAGCAACATTGCATGTCAAGCTAGTTCATATGATGATTTAGGAAGGTCGGCAGATTGAAGGGGGAGCTTCCGAGATTGTGTGTAATAATACTCAGGATCAATTGATGGGATTCTGCTCGAAGCAGGGGCAAAGGAATCGGAGAGTCATGATATAAGTAGCCATCTTGCTCTATTCCAATCGAGGAAAGAGGGCAGCGATCAATGCCCATCCCTCACTCACAACACCTTGACAACTAACTACCTCTCCGCTACTTGGCTGTCACTTGACAGACCTTGTCGATTACCTCACTCCCCTCCTACACAAGCAGGCTCGTTCTGTCTGACAGTAATGAATTATTGCATTTCTTGGCGCACCTGTCATGATGGATCCCAGGTCTCCCGACTGATCCCACGCAAGGATGCTTGAGCGGATACCGTTGTCGGACGGAAGATTGAGCAGGCAAGGTCGCGAGGAAGGGTGGCCGGGGGGAAGGTGTTGGATGTAATATCTCACAATAAGTGAAAGACTCACATCCGATCATGCGGTTCGTCGGATTCCAATCCAAGGCTGCTGCCACGATTCTCTATCGACCACCCAGCGATGCCACATGTCTTCAACAATGCCACGGAATACGCAACTGGTAGGAATCGATCCAGTGCAGTCTCCCAACCTACGGACTTAGTCCGAAGAAATAAGAAAAGGCAGATGCAGATGTGATGCAAAGGAATGCCTCATCGGTTTCCTTTCTACTCCGTTAGTAACATCTCTTTAGCCTATCAGTATCGCCGTATACTTGGACAAGTCCTAGTAGCAAAATGGTGCGGCACAGACACCAAGTTATGAGACGTGCAATCGTGTAAGTTGCAATACCTTTCCCCCC
>NW_023336196.1:787260-880186 GCF_012550715.1 Geosmithia morbida
CAGGGGTGACCAGGAAAGCATGATATAACATCTACCATGAACAGCGGCCAAGCCCTCCCCCAACTAACCAACAGGCAAACGATCAGGCCGCAAACCTTGAACACACCCCACGACATGTCCCAACTCTTTTGCAAACTCATCCTTCTCTTTCTTCTGCATCCCACGCTTCCTCTTCCGGTGAACGTTAAGGTCGATCGAGCCAAGATGCTGGCGACCGCGGAACTCTGCACGCTCAAAATCCACAATCATGAGATTGCCGCTATCCGTATCGAAAAGTATGTTTCGTGGCTCCGCGTCGCGGTGAAGGATATCAAATCTGTGCAGTGCCCTGAATGCCTTGCTCACGGCGTCGCCCATGCCAGCCGGGTCGCTACAGTGAGACAGCGGCTGTCCGGCCCAACTGAGGAACAAGAAGCGTACGTAGACACCACTATTATAGTAGTATGGCCGCACCAGATCCGTGCTGCCGAGACATACGGGCACATATGTCCCCTGGATGAGCCGGAGCTGGTCGTATATGTCGTTCTCGTGCTGCAAGTGGCCCACGTCCATGCACTCCATGCCCTTGGCCACGAGCGTGTAGCCGTGAGACGACAGCCGGACCTTGAACAAGGACCCACGGGCTCCCGACCGATGGAGCGGGGTGCAGTCTGCGTCACGGCCCCGGTCCACGGCCAGCTGATCCCGGATGCGTCGAAGGAACTCGGTTCGCTCCAGGTGTATCTTCCCATGAGAATCCGCATTGGGGCAGCTTCTGTCCATGGCTCCACCGTATGCCAACCCTAGAAGGCAGCGCTGCGTGCAGTATCGCCGGCTCTGGATGTCCGGCTTGGATGCCGATCCTGACTGTTGCTGCTTGCCTTGCCGTTTGCCAGAGCCAGCTGCCGTTGCTGTTGCTGCTCTTGTCGGCGCTCTTCTCTGGTTGCCGGTATTCGGGGTTGGGGAAGGTGGATCATCGTCAGCCTCATCTGGCTGTATAGCAGAGTCTGGTGGCTGGCAGCGGGAGCGGGAGCGAGTCTGGATCGGCGTTCTCTTGAACCCCTTCCAGCGCTGCGGCTTGTAGGGGGAGGCACGTGGCTCCTTGGGTTTACGGTCCGATGCGGGGATGGCCTTGAGAACGTCATCATACTCGACCTCCCAGAGACCAAGCTTCTCAGCCTCGTCGTGCCACGCTTCGGGTGGCGGCGTCGCGCGGAGGGCTTGGAGGGTGAAGGCAAAAACTTGTGCCACGGCTGTGCGGTAGAGCCTCATCTCGTCATCCTCCAGCACATCCTGGTTTGGTACGCATACCGAGAAATAGACTGTAGAAGGATCGTCTGGGATATAGAGAAAGACGATCGACTGCCCGGTACATACGTAGCCGTACTGTATGCCCTTGCCGATCATGTAGGAGAAGAGCTGCGTGACGACGGCGGCCGCTAGTCTCCTGGCTGCGAAGCCGAAACCTTCGCCCTCCTTGTTGATTACGTCGTGTTCTGGCTGGATCCCTGAACCAAGGCCAGTGACGACCTCGTCAACACTCAACTTGTGCGGTGCCTTGTACTCGATGGCGAGCACTGGCACATTCTGACCGTCCGACATCCTGCATATACAGTACTGGTCTGCCAGATTGCCCTTTCCCCTCGCTCTGCGGCGGTTCCTTGGCGGTTGCCCAGAAGACGGCCTCGCTGCGGGAGCGCCGTCTCCGGGAGATAGGCCCTCCATATGTGCTGAGATGGTGTCACCGAGGTTTGTGTGGCTCTCAAACGTCACAGTTCCCAGGAGGCCGAGGTGGCTCCGCAGCTGCGGATCTGTGTATGCCTGGTTGACCAACCTTCGGACCGCGTACTCGACAGCTTGATGCTCAAAGTACCGGAGCCCAAGCTCGCTGCTGATAGGCTCAAGGGAGTCCTTCACGTATTCCATCTGGTGCCGTGACGGGAACACAGGGAGGGAGAACAGGTCGTCCGGGATCATGTTCCAGATCTCCTCCTGTAGGGCCGGGAAGTCATCCCAGGGTACGATACGTCGAGGGAAGATTCGGCCGACGGGATAGGTAGTTACCCCTTGCGTGGTCGAGAATGGGTCAGTCACCACTTTCATGGCAAGATGGAGCGAGTGGCAGCTTTCGAGATATTGCTGGAGGGTCTGTTGTTGTGATGTCGCTGCAAGTTCTTCTGCCTCTTCGCGACGACGTTGCTCCTCTTTGCGGCTGCGTTGCTCCTCTTCACGGCGGCGTTGCTCCTCTTTGCGTTGGTGCTCGGCCTCATCGCGTTGACGCTCAGCGTCCTGAAGTCTTCGTCGAAGGTCTTCAATTTCGTCCATGATCTTTGGCGTAAGGTCCGTGAGATAGCGGGGTCGGTTCGGATGGGGTGATGATGTTCAAGTGGCCGACGTACAGCTTCGTATCGTCCAGAACGGTTGGCAGCAATAAAGAGCCAAATGCCGATCACACTCCATCAAGCATACTTAACATGACACTGACCAAAGTCTGTATAATAGTTATTCCGGTCCGGGGCCTGCGCCTCAGGCCTCCAAGCAAACATCGTCAACTCACATAAAACTACACATCACGGCCTCGTAAGGACAGATAGATAGAACAATCAAGATCGGTACAACAGCCGCGGACATTCCTTGAAGGGGTCAAGGCACATCTATGATCACCAGGTATCTGCGCGCGCTACGTGAACGTAAGCAACACTCGCATATGAAGAAAATATGAGCATTCTTTCCACAATCACCCATCACTCCTTCTCGAAGCTTCCATCTGGTCGCGGTGCGCCAATGACTGGCTCCAGCAAAGAAGGTAAGGACGTCGCAGCGTCGCTGGAAAAGGCGAAATCGCCCATGTGCAGAGATCCAATGCTCTCAGCATTAGGGTCGACGACGGCGATGCGTGCCCCCCGCCTGCGCGCCTTGAGAATGTACCCTGCGGCCGGCCAGACCTGGGCCGATGTCCCAACGACGATGAGCATGTCCTATGCGAGTCAAGAGGTTAGAATTGTGAGAGGGAGAGACAGAGAAAGAGATGGGTCATGAATTGGGATTTCGACGACGTACCACGCCATCTCTTGTCAGAAAATCATCTGCCTTGTCAATTACCGTCTGGTCGATGTCTTCGCCAAACCACACAACGCCGGGACGTTGGAGACCAGTCTTGCAGCTCGGGCAATGAGGGATGTCATCTGCCTCGATCTGAGGGATAGGCTGGGCAGGGTCTAGTATGGGATTGACCGTGCCGAGGGGTGCATCTACGGATGCTGAAGCCAGGGCCGGGCAGAACGGGTCATCCCGATTCGATCTCTGGAGCCATGCGCACCGATCATCAGAGCACTTGATGTCAAACAGCGAGCCGTGGAAGGGGAGTAGCTGCGACGGCGGATGTCCAGCACGTTGAGAAAGGTCTTTTTTTTTCACGCGCTTCTTAGCCGTATTGTATTAAGAAAAAATCTGCCGAAAGACGGTTGAGCAGCGTACGTACATACCATCTACATTCTGCGTCACACACAAGAAGCCTGGCTCACCCATGGTGCGCGCCAGGGCGGCCAGGGCGCGATGAGCATCGTTCGGCTGCGCTCGCAGAGCGAGGTGTCGACGGTAGGCGTAGAAGAGCCAGACGAGACCAGGCTCGCTGCGAAAGGCGGCCGTCGTGGCGAGCTGGGTTGCGTCTCGTCTTCGCCAGAAGCCGTCGGCGCCACGGAAGGTGGGAAGGCCCGAGGAGGCGGAGAGTCCGGCCCCGCAGAGAGCCATGATGCGACGGGAGGAGCGGAGGGCGGCGTGGAAAGCTTCAATGTCGTTGTGGGCGGGCATTATCTGTTCTCTCTCCTTCTTTTCAATCATTCTCTTGTATGTTTATCATCTTGTGTCTGATGAGGATGGCAGAGTGGAATTGATGATGCTACGAGATCAATGGTTGATATGTGCTTACGAATTGCGCCCGTGAGGGGCTTTCCCTCTCTTATGCTAACTTCGAATCATAATAGCCTGTCAAAGTTCACAGGACGGGTGTATGCTGGAGGCAACCATTCTGCTGGACAGAGCTTCAACCTTGGGTCACCATATGCGGACTTTCGGCGGTCGCGAGCGCCAGATCCTCACAACCTGATGGCAGCAGACCACAATAACCCGTGATGATCATTCTGGTGTACGATGCATCCGGGTACAGGTATCATGGAAGAAGACGCGATAGTTGCACGGTTCGATATCCCAACAGCCAGATCAGCATGGACGCGACCTGCATCTGACTCCTGGGTATGCCTACCCTGTAACCAACCACCCATTTTCTCCGCACACGCCATAATCTGTGCCACTTCCCAACGGCAATTCATCGAAAGATGTGATTCGTCTTGTCCGCAATCAACCGGGCCATTATGCGCTGGTTGCTTGACTGACGACAGGCCATTGTCTGCTACTCACTGTACGTCTACGCGTGCGGGGATACCTGTGCTACAACATTGTTGCCGTGCCGATGCGTGCGTGGGGCGCACTTCCACGGCTACATCATTCGATCACTCTCTATTACAGGTAAGCCTGAGGAATGATGGTTGAATTCTTTCCATCTCTCTCAGCAGATTCCTCTCCTTTCTTTACATCTGCCTCCTAGCAGTGGGCAACTACGCATCATATTGCTGATAGGAGGTGCATCTGATGAAGTCGTCCTGTGCTACGAATCATGACCAGTCTAATCTATGCTGATGCTGCGATCCTGAGCGTGGCACTGGAATGCGGCTGTCTCAGCCGGCTCCCCTACAGGTGTTCGGAGCATCTGTTAACGGAGTAACCAGAGCAATGGCGTCAACGGCGTCAAATGGCGTCTAGAAGATGGATACCAGTTACTGAGAGGCCGAAAAGAAAAGACGACGACGACGATGTGATTCGTTAACGCGGCATGACGACCAAAGAGTGAGGCTTAGACATCTAAACTGAGCATTTTTCCCTCCACCCCTCCCTCTTGGCGCAACGTGGATATAGATAGACACGCGATGGCGTCGGGGCTGGTTGGACAAGCGTGTGCTATATTTGGGGGAGAAGAGGAAGAAGAAGAGGGGAAAAGATGAAGAGTCCATCGCAGGACTGCTTCCAGGTATCACTGACCGCGCCCCGAGGAACCCGCGCGCCCGTGTAGTATTGGCCTTGTATCGCTTCTTGTAAATGCAGCTGTTAACAATAGTTGTAATCTGTACTCCGTACCCCGTACTCGTCGTACTCTGCAGCAGTGGACCGTGGTACACGTGAGGACGGGGGACCTAGTAATCAATTAATACTGTCCCTGCACGGAGGAGGCCGTATTATTACTTACTCGTACTGCTGGGGGATCTCATCCCATCTCTTCCCATCTCTACGGCTTCTCACATGACGGGCCATCCTTGAGGGCTTTTCTTTTTTGTCGTCTTTCTTCAAAATCTCCGTATGCGGATCCTACAGGTAGCCAACCGCGTTACACCAGACTCACCCAATTCAGTCAAGGGGATTTCGAAAGAGAGGAAAGATGCTCATACTCCCGTACGCCTGTACTCCCGTACATGTATTGGTGCCTGCCAAGCAAGAACGGCAATGCTGGCTTTATGGTCACAAGGGAGAGTGAGAGAGCGACGAATGTCTGTGTTCTGGACCCCGGCTGGCTAGGACTTGGGAGCCTCCCCTCCCCCGAGGCCAAGGCCGAGTCATTCCGCACAGCCCCACGCAATACGAAGTGCAGGCTACGACGTTGCGCCGTTGTCAGAGTTCCTCTCTCTGCCAAGGGAATAGTGGGGGTAATGCACCTCTTTGCGACGACTTTTCCAGCCCTGATTATTGTTAAGTGACATGTAAAGCTAAATGAGATGTCCTGGGAGAAATGGGAAGAGAAGTCGATGCTGTCAATGCAGAACTGAAATGCCTCGTAGATAGTAAGCCCTACGCATGGAGTAGTCATATGGGTTCGTAGATCCTTCGAGTGTACAGATTAGTGATTTGAGTACGATGATGATTGTCCCGTCAGACGTTTTACCGAGAGACAAAGTGTTGTCATCGCTCTTCTTTTTTGCTTCTTCCTTGTTTCTCTATTCCCCTCCCTCGCCACCTGTCGGTGTTCTCATTCGTCTTCAACAAGTTACAGAGATAACAAGGAAAAGGAAGCCAACGGTGGATTTTTGGTTTTGATTTTCACTGGGTCCGTTCGACCTTCTCTTGATGCGTAGAAGGGAAAGAAGCAGTGACGATCCTCGTGTTCTGACCGTGTGCTCTCTGGCTGTCACCCTGCCGTGACCGAGCTTCATATTTACAGGCCGTTCGTTCCTTTGACAGATTACGACACACAAGCATCGCTAACAGAGGACCTCGAAAAGAGAAGCAGGAAAAAAAAGAAGGAGACAAAAAGCCCCTGGCCGAATTTACGAGCGTTCTAAAAAAGTGAGAGCATCATAGACTTGCAAGTACGTCAATACGAACATGCGTGAAAAAGAAAGGGCTGCCAGAAAAGTAATACACTGTGAGAGAGGTACGGAGTGCTCGTACGCGACGGGATAACGGAACTCGGAAACCCCTCTGAGGGGGAGGAGAAAGGGAGTGGGCCAGGTTTTGACCGGGGGGAGGGTTTAGAAAAGGCGGCACGAGTGCGAGTAACGATGCCAGTAGTCTTAGGTCTCCAATCTGTCCTTGTAGATGAATTTCGGCAGTCATCAGGTACGAGTATTCAGAGGAGAAGTTGCTTGGCAAGAGAGAGAGGGTCATTTCAGGGTTGGCAGGGCCAAGCCCAACTAGCAACTCGTATTATGATTAATCCTCACGCTGGCGAGGACGCCTCTCTTCTCATGATGATTCTCTGGTGGTGTCTTCCTCCTCCTCCTCCTCCTCCTCCTCTTCTCCCTCCCACTCCTCCTTCTTCTTTTTTATGGGCGGCGATAGCGGACTAGGGCCAGGGGTACGTATCCGTACCTGCACTTGGTACCGCCGACGCCAAGGAACGGCACCAGGGGTTTGTGGTCCCTTTTCTGCTCAGGGGTGGAGAAGGGTTTTAGTAAGCCATGGCCCCAAGAGAGCCAACGAGGACCGAGAGCATCACGGTCGCGTCTGGGGGATGCGACAGGAAGGAAGGGCACTCCTCAATGCAAAGGGTTGGCACTGGTCAAGGAGGCTTACCGTCTGGAGGAGCATGTATCAAGTACTAGTAGTGTCAAGTCGTACGGAGTTGACTCTGCGGAGTCTTATCGAAGCTCCTGGGGGTCAAGCACATCATTACCGACTTTGTCCCCAGTGCGTATGCTGAGTTGGCAATGGCCTGTTCTGGGTTAATTGGAAAGGGAAAATCCCAATGTCCACGATGACACTACCCGTGTACTCGTACAGAGTACTAGTTGCTAGCATTACTACGGAATACTACCTCTATTGCTACCACTACTGCTACTACTGCGGAGTGCACAGCTACAACATGATAGACACCGCGACGTGATTGTACGAGTGAAGACGATGAGCCTGCCAACTGGGCTGCAAAATGAATTGCTCGGCATGAATGATGCGATAATCTACATGTACGCTATTGCTTACGGGCGCGATAGATGATAATATGACAATCTTGGCCCGAGCAATATTACATATACTGCTCGTACTCCGTGCTGTGCCCATTGTGGTACAGAGCCGGGGTCATGATACGATTTGATGGGACCGTGTCCTAGAGGAGTATCTATTGTGGGGGGGGGGGGGGGGTTTGCTAGTCGATACAGTGTACGAGTATCCGTAGTCTACTTGGTATGATGCCATAGACGCAATAGCTCGGGATGTCATGTAAGAGACCATGTCAGTTATCCATCTATACATGATAGTACGATCTTATTTTTTCTCTTCTTCCCTTTCTTTCCTTTCATCATGGACGTTATCTCGTTGATCGACAGTGTTTGACCAGATCAATCTCTTCAACACGAGTTGCTTGGCAGAGACAGTCTAGGGTTCATGGTCTTTCTATACTCGTATACGAACAGTTAAAAAAAGAGAGACTACGCTACGAGTGCTCTGTAAATAAATGTACGAGTAATACGGATTACATGCAGGCCAAAGATACCTGGGCAAAAGAGACCTGGGCAAAAGATACTGCGCCAAGAGGCCAAGGAAACCCAAAACTTCCTCCAAGACCACACCAGGACCCAAAAATGCTCGTACGTATTAATAGACGTCAACTAATACGGAGTAGACGGATATCGCGGACATCCAGACCAGGGAGAGAAAATGAGAGACGACGAATTCAACTTTGTACCGGGTGGGGGTTTTGTTGGTTAATATGTGTGTACGAATATTTCTGACCTTCTCGTTCTTTTTTGTTCTTTCGCCTTGGCATGTCTCTAGGTATCATGTCTCACCAATTGCCAAAGGAAGGAACAATGATGAGCAAAAAGCGGGCAAGTACGTACCTGAATTCCGTAAAAAAAAAAAAAAAAAAGGCACTCCATCAATAGCGAGAGAGAGAGAGAGTGTGTGTGTGTGTGTGGGCAAAAAGAACAGCAAGAGCGAGGTCCATGGTGCTTTCCGTCTGTCTGCGTTCTGGCCTCTCCATCACTCAGCCTACAAGTACGAGGAAGGAGGACGAGTAGTACCTAAGCGAAGCCTAAGCCTCTCCTCTCTCTCCCTCGGTCCCAGGCCCCCACCCCAGGTCTCGAGGTCCCCAAAAAAAACATGCCAGGGGGTTGCTAGGGGACAGAAAAAATCATGGTATCCACACAACGTCACCATCGGATCCTATTTGGGAACCTGGAGTGGCGGATAGGGCCAATGATTGATTGGCCTTGTGCTGATCCTCTGGGGCCCTTGCACTCTCGGGGGGGGGGGGGGGGGGGGGGGCGTGCGTGTGTGCGCGTGTGTTTGACTCTGTCATTGTTCCCTTTGGCTGCCTCTGAATCTGGTACCTGGCGTTGATGCTAATTGGGGATGGCCGTCGCCAGCCGCTTGGCACCTGACAGACAGTTGTCAGCAGTTGAACAACGGCCGGCAGACAGACAGAGGAGACAGATACGCACACCCCCCTCTCGAGTTGGCCCCCCCCCTCCTTCCTCACAGAGAGCTACACACGCCCTTACCACCTGCCCAATCCCTTGGCCTAGAAAGAGCTGGATCCACCGCCCGTTGGCAGTGCAAGGGCCGCAGGCATATGGAGACAAGAGAATGATAAGACATGCCCTCGCCTCCCGTTCCCCCAGTCAACCGCTCTCATAGCATCTCTCTTTATTCCTCTTCCGTCTTCTTCACGTCTTGTCAGTCGCTACAAGTACAAACCTGGCTGCTCTGCTCCAACTCACTCGCCTTGTCTGTTTTCCTCATCTTCACTCTTCTCTTTTTTGTTGGTGGTTTGCCGATTCCTCACTCGTACCACACGCACACGCACACACTCTCGCTCTGACAAGTGCTTGTTGCATTTTCCGCGAACCACGTCGAATCTCCTGTACTCTTCCATCTGAATTAAACTAGACGAACACACGCACACACACACAGCTTCACAATGCTCAGCCGTGGCCTCACTTCGGTCGCTGTGGCCCTCGCCGCCTCTGGCCTGGTCGCTGCCCAGACCTTTACGGACTGCAACCCCTTGGAGAAGAGTATGTGCCCCTCCCACCCCCGCTCCCTCATGGTTTGGAAGGCAAGTCAAATAAATGGTGATATCGAGACATACTGACCCGACTTAGCTTGCGACCCTGACCCTGCTCTGGGCAACCAGAAGGGCGAGTGCGACTGGACCGACGGTGATTGTGATCTCTTCGAGGCCCTGCCCGGCACCACCATCTCGTACGATGACAAGGGCGCCCTCTTCTCCATCTCCAAGGAGTCCGAGGCCCCGACCATCGCCACCCACAAGCGCATCTTCTTCGGCAAGGTCGAGGTCGAGATGCAGGCCGCTCAAGGCCAGGGCATCATCACCTCGGTCGTCCTCGAGTCCAAGGATCTGGACGAGATTGACTGGGAGTGGATCGGTGGAGACAACACCAAGGTCCAGTCCAACTACTACGGCAAGGGCGACACCACCACCTACGACCGCGTCGTGTACCACGACATCTCGGCCCCCCTGACCTCTGTTCACAAGTACACGGTTGAGTGGACCTCGAGCGCCATCACCTGGTCCGTCGACGACAACGTCCTCCGTACCCTCAAATACGCCGACGCCCAGGGCGGAAGCCGCTACCCCCAGACCCCCATGGAGGTCAAGCTTGGTACCTGGGTCGGCGGTGGCAAGAACACCAACGAGGGCACCGTCGAATGGGCCGGTGGCTACACCGACTTCTCCGAGGCTCCCTTCAATGCCTGGTACAAGTCCATCTCGATCACCGATTACGCCGGTGGTGACTCGGCCACCAAGGATTCGATCAAGGAGTACGTCTGGTCTGACAAGACTGGTTCCTTCGAGAGCATCAAGGTCATCAAGGGCACCAGCACCGACGACGACGGCGATGACGATGACAACGACGACGACAACGACGACACCACTACCTCGTCTGGCAAGGCCACGGCCACCTCCAGCAGCAACTCCTCCAAGACGTCGGACTCGTCGGACGCCACCTCGACCAGCGATGGCGACGACAAGTCGACGACTGCTTCCAGCTCTGCTTCCACCACTGTTGCCACCCCCAGCGCCTCGTCTGGCAGCTCTGACTCCGGCAACAGCACCACCACCCCGACCTCGACGTCTTCCGACTCATCTGCTACCGGCTCTGACGTCCCCGAGGCCGCCGCCGCTGGCCTATTTGCCTCTCTCGGCCGCGTCGCTCTCGCCGGTGTCGCTGCTGTCGTCATTGCTCAGGCCATCTAAGCGTGTTCCGTCTCTGACCTTTTGATTTTTGATCGCATCTCTTTCTTTTTATTCTGAATGTACACGTTTTTTTCTTCTCTTCTTCTTTTACACAGTTACGAAAGCAAATATGTAGTTAGTATGACATACCCAAGGGCCATGATGGAAGGACGCCGAGCAAGAGGAGGAGACCGAGGATGATAGGCAGCCTCGACAGCGAGGATATTGAACGAGCACAAGCCAAAAAAAAGACGGTCTAATTTACATAGGATTTGACTAGTCAATTTCAAGCTGATCGCTAACGTATACAGAGCAGCGGGACTGGCCTGGTACGAGCGGATGGCAGCATTTTGAGACTCCGAGACTTCGAGGTGCAATGGTGAGGGGAGGTCTGCTGTTACTGTTTTCTTTTTCGTTTTTTTTTTATAACTACTTTTGTTTACCCCCCCTCAACGCCGCCCCCCCCCCCCCCCCTCTGCGTTTTACCCTGCATCGGTGTTCAGCCAGCGTGTTACTAGATGTCGCATTATGTACTAGGAGGTAGCTTACAACTTTTAATAAGGAATGACAACTGTTTAGAGTGTTTTTGTCTTTTTTGCATTTTTGCCGATATTACTTTGTACTTGATGCTCGAAGATGCTTTCAGGCTTTTAGTTGCGTATAGACTAGAATACTGAATACCCCTCCGGCCATGCCACGTTCCGACAATGCTTGTAGCTCGACTGGACGAGTCTGTTAAGCCGTCGGACGATGCAAAGCCAAGGAAAAAGGTTAATTCATCTCCCCCCCCCTCTGTCTCTGACAAGCTGATGCTAAGGGATTTGGCTGTTGGTGGCTGGCCAAGGGCGCTTTTGTTCCTGCATAATTGTCAACGGTTGGGTGCAGCAGTCACACACTTCTTTTTCGGCCAGTGCCTAATTCGTACAAGGGGCGTACCGGCTGTACATATACAGGAACCAACGCCGGTGAATGAGACTCGTGAGAGGATAGAGACAGAGAGAAAAAGGGGGGGGGGGGGCAGCCAAAGGTTTTCTTCTTCTATTGTATCAGCTCAGTGAATGAAACGCATGATAGAAGAAACGAATGAAACGCATAAGAGAAAAAAAACAAGAAAAAATGTGTTGGGCACTAGAGGAGGCACAGAAGAGGTAGAAAATGGTGATGGTGATGATGATGATGATGATGATCCTCTTATCTAGCTAGCTGGAGCACATGGATATGAGATGAAGAGAACAAGGGCTGAGCCACGTGAACCACGTGATCCCATTGGCCTCAGGCCATAGACAAAATAGTTTGTCCAGGAGAAGAGAGAAAAGAGGGTAAATGGCATTGCTTTTTCCAAGCTGAGATGGGGAAAAAAAAACCAAACTTGGATATAATACTCGTAGTCCGGAACGAAGGGGGATGGGATTGAGCTACTAGTATTAGTCTAGAGGATTGAATAAAAGGAATGTGCCGTATGTGTATGTATGGTGGCTGTTTCAAGAAAAGGTGCATGCGTAATGCGACCTCCGACAGACCGATACAGCCATACAGGTAGAGAATACTGAGCGTGTGTGCTTGCTGACGAGTGGGTTTCATGATGAAGCGCCAAGCGTTTCGGGACTCAACCGCTTAACTTCATCCGAGCTGAGGGGCAGACATGACGAGCATCCGACGAGCACTGAAGAGGGCATTTTTTCTCAACTGTGCGGGCATTACTACTTTACGGAATATCCCCCCCCCTTCTTTCTCATTGGGTGTACATGACCGAGACTGTGTGTAATGATTAAACCTTTCCGAGCAATGCCTTGTAGTAGTAGTAGTAGTAGTAGGAGGAGGAGGAGGAGGAGGAGGGGACTACCGATGGGCTGAATGGAGTGAAGAGTGAAGAGTCAAGTCTCGACAGCCCACGGGATGCATGCATTGACCTCGTACGACAGAGGAGTTGTGCCACACGTGCTGGTCAAGGGTGGACTGGGCGTGAGCATGAACTGCGTGGACGTGCACACGCTTCAATCGAGCGCACTGCTGCTCTCTTGGGCGTCCATGGTGCGACTCGGTCGAGAATTGGCGTAGGTAGGGATGAGGTCACGCAGAGACCCTTGCCCCTTGCTGCGAATGGCATGAGCAACGTACATGGACGAAGACGAACCATCATCTCCTGACATCGACATAAAAATAATAAGAATAATACTATTGATACTGTACAGCATAAACAGGACATTTGTTCTCATTCACTGTCGATGGACAAGTCTGGATCCCCGGCCCTGACGAACGACCGGTTTTCGGACGTTTCGTTTACACAATTTGGGCTTTGCTTGTGAACAAATTTGGGAAACCTCTTCCCCCCCCCCCCTCCCCTTTTATGGTTTCTCCTATATTGAGGAATACGTCGACGGCGACGCAATCCCGTGTGAGCCTATTCCGAATATATTTATTCATTTATGATATTATTTATGGGATTCCCGTTTTGAGTATAAAAAAAAACTTAATTTGTATTACGTTTCAGGGGGAGGAAAAAAACAACACCAAACGCTGCGCGGCTGCGCCAGAATGTCGAAACTAATATGGAAACGCCGGAGCAATTCGTCTACACCAACAACCAGAAAACACCATAACTCAAACGAGAGCCATCTTGGCACCCATCAATTCTGTCCGGCCACAGGTCAAGACAGCTCAGCACATCTGCGAGTACAGGCGGCTCCCACGCCTTGAACTAGCACGTCGTATGATGAACGCGTGTGCTTTTCAGGTAAGAACCCCGGTCCGTGTGGAGATCTTCCATCTATTCGGCACACAGACGGGCGGACGGTGGGGGTTGCGATTCGGAACCGAGGCAATTTCGTCAGGCTTCACTCCTTTTTCTCTGCTTCTTCTTGTTTCCTCCAAGGGGGTTGATGATGCCGTCTATGATGTGTATATAAAGGCCACGGCCGACCACGAATCTAAACACTCTTCTTCTTTCCCTCTGCAAGACAGGCTCTTGAATCAACAGTTGACCATCGCTTCTTTCTTATAACATCTTTTTTACATTCACTTACCGGCCGGAACCGCTATTTCCATTCACCTTCTTTCCAACACCTTCTTTCTCTGCTTCGTTAAAAGAGCTACAAGAAACAGCCTCTCTCTCTCTCTCTCTCTCTCAACTCAAGAAAAAATGAAGTTCTCTCAGATCCTCGTTCTCGCCGGCGTCGCCATGGCTTCTCCTACCCCCACCATCAACAAGGTGGACAAGCGCACGCTGGAGAAGCGGGCGAGCATCACCGAGGCCTGCGACATCGGCTACGCTTCCAGCAACGGCGGCACGACTGGCGGAGCGGGCGGCACGACCACCACCGTGACCGACTTTGCCTCCTTCAGCGAGGCGGCCCAGGCCGACGGCCCCAAGGTCATCGTCGTGTCTGGCGACATCTCGGACTCTGGCGAGATCGAGCCGACGTCCGACACGACCATTGTCGGTGCTTCGGGCGGCGCGTCGCTGACGGGCATCGCCATCAACATCCGCAAGGTCGACAACGTCATCGTGCGCAACCTCAAGATCGGGCTCGTTCCCGCCGATGTCGGTGACTGCATCGGCATCGAGACCTCGACGCACGTCTGGGTCGACCACTGCGACCTGTCGGGTGACCTGACCGCCGGCAAGGACGACTACGACGGCCTGTTCGACGTCAAGCGCGGCTCCGACTACATCACCGTCTCCAACACCTACTTCCACGACGCCTGGAAGGCCTCCCTCATCGGCCACTCCGACTCCAACGCCGACCAGGACACCGGCCACCTCACCATCACCTACGCCAACAACCACTGGGAGAACATCAACTCGCGCGCTCCCAGCGTCCGCTTCGGCACCGTCCACATCTTCAACAACTACTACGACACCATCGAGAGCTCCGCCGTCAACACCCGCATGGCCGCCCAGGTCCTGGTCGAGTCCACCCAGTTCGTCAACACCGAGACCGCCATCGTCGCCGAGTACTCCGACGACACCGGCTTCGCCAACGTCAACGACGTCGACCTCGGCGACGGCACCAACACCGCCCCCACCGGTGACCTGTCTTCTTCCAGCCTGCCTTACACCTACACCCTCGTCGGTAGCGCCAAGGTCGCCAGCGCCGTCGCCGATGCCGGTGCCACTCTTACCTGGTAAAGAGGGGGATGTCTTCATGCCCATCCGTCTCCTGTATCTGATCTTGGCATCTGAGATGCGTACATACAATCTTCTCTTGTCTCTTCTCTTCTCTTTCTGTTCATTTTATCTATAGTGTTATAGCCAAAGCGTCATCGTGCGCATGTAAATACAAAGAATGCTGGTCAACTACCATTCCGCCGCCCCCTCCCCCCCCTTTTTTTTTTCAATGCCCCGTGAACACATGTTGGATATACGTGCAGTGTGCTACTAGTATCGAGGAACTCTTCACGACCCTCGATATGAGGGAAGTGGAGTGAGACTGCGGGGTATCTATCATGTCGCATGATTGATGCTGAGAGGGAAGGAACTCTCTACCTCTTGGGCTGGGCAATGAGGAAGGGCCGCAGCAGGTCGTGCCTTCCTCATTCAACATGCGCTCCCACCACGTCTTGCGTCACTTCAGCCCACGTCGAAGGCCCGGAATCGTCTTCTCAGAAGTAAACCGTCTATAGATTCAGCGACGCCTTCAGACACCGACGCCATGGAACCCCCATCGACATCGGCCGACACTCTGACCCTCCACGAGATCCAGCTTCGACACAAACTGTCCCCGGCCACCATCCGCACCCTCTCCTCCATCCCGAGCAAGCCCGACAGACGCACCGTCCTCGAGACAGCCTGCCACGCGACGGAAACCCGCTCATTCTCCATCAAGCAGGTCGAGCGCGCCTTCTTCCGCCACATCAACGAGAACACACAGATCCCGTACCTCGTGCGCCGCGAGGCCGTCACTCAGCCCTGGCACAAGGTCTTCCTCCTGGTTCAGGTTGATCTTCTGGGGAGTACTGGGTGGCCGAACAGGCTCACGGCTTCGGCGCGCAAGGAGCTGCTCCAGGAGCGTGGGCGGATCTATGCCGTCGTTGATCGCGTGCTGCGCTGTATCGTCGATATCCTCGGCCAGCGGCTCGACGGGCGCGGGGTCGGCGTGGCGCTCGATGTGCTGCGCAGTGTCAGGGCCGGCGTGTGGGACGGGAGGGGCATGGAGCTCGTGCAGGTGGACGGTATAGGACGGGTCAAGATGGAGAGGCTCGTCGCAGCAGGGGTGCGCACAGTCAGGCAGCTTTCCAACCTCGAGTTTTACCACATCGAGCGGCTTCTCACCCGCAACCCGCCGTTTGGACAGACGGTTCTCCGTCAGCTGGCCGGTTTCCCGCTCCTACGTCTGAAAGTCGACGTCGTGAGGATGCTTGGCGCGGCTGCTGATGATCAGACGGAAGGCAGCCCATTATGGATTGCCCGCATCGTCATCGGCTACGAGAATGAAGACCCCCCCCAGTGGAGGAAGAGGTATCCCTGGACCACGCTCGTCGTCGAGGGCCAGGACGGCCGCTTGGTGTGGTTCTGGCGGGGTAGTGTCAGGAGGCTGGAGGGTGGTAAGGAGATGGTCGTCAGATGGGCGGGACGGCGCGGGGAGAAGCTCAATGCGACATTTGCCTGTGAAGAGCTGGTGGGTACATCAGTTAGCCAGGAGGTTCTTCTCTGAGATTCTTGCTCTTTGTCGTCACCTGCTTCCCCCCCCCCCCTAGTTTCATCTTCGAAATAAGGTCAGACGGCTCAATCATTGTTCCACGCCTCATGCATGCAGGTCAGCTTAGTCGAATCACGAAATCTAGTGTGTGCTTGGCTCAATCTCAATGACTCTTGGACTCGCCGTGTTTGTCTTCTCCTTCCACTACTGAGTGTTCCCATGATTCCAGACTATTTTATCGAAGATGCATAATAGTTGAAAGAAGTTCGGAGCCTGAGAGTCGGTCGAATGCATCATCATACCGGCAAGCGATCTAACTGGTGGTGCTCACATAAACACATGATTGCTCTCATCGCGTTGCATGCTCATTACGGAAGTTTTATATGTTCTACGCCCCTGCTATCCTATCGTGGTAGGGATCTCTCACATAATACGTATAGATGACCAAACGCCCTGTCCCACACGGGACGTGATCTCTACGCAGCAGGCCGTTCAAAGACCAGACTAGACTGTCGGGTCGTTGGGAATAATACCCCTGTAGCCCCTTTATTCAATCAACGGATACGGAATACAATAATACGTCGTATCCGATGCAAGACGATCAAATTGATGCAAGCTCTTATCGGCGTGGAAACTAGTCGGACATTTTTAACTATCCGACCATGACAGATTTGACATTCTTGATATTAAAGCAACAAAACGACGGGGGTTTTTTTCCTTTTGAATCTTTTTTTTTTTTTTTTTCGAAAGAAAAATTTAATATCGGAAATGATTCCCAAGGATATACAGACACAAATAATGCTTACATATAATATCGCCCTGCATTGGTGTCCGACATGGTTGGAAATATGCATATCCGAGAGCTTCATACTTACTATACACCGTCCGAAAGCCAAGGGCACAGGGATAAATCGATCGATGGATATATGTATCATGACAAGGCTGACTATTACACATGGTCGTCTGACCCAGATACGTGTGGGTAAGATGAACAAGCTTAAAAGACAGGCATGATATGATTCCCCCCCCCCCCCCCCCGGTCACGCCTCTTATGTACAGCTGGTGCTGTTACTCGGTGGTCATCTTTGTCCTCGTTGTTGCGGAACAACCCATCCTATATCTTTTCTATCTCTATGCGTATCTTGATTTTCATCTGTCTATTCATGTAAATATCTGTTTTTTTGTCATTTCCCCCCAGCATCGGCTAGAAAAATACCATGCTTTCCAGAGCAGCACTCGTCCTTCTCGCCCTGACGGGCATCTCCGCCGCCGGCACAGGCAAAACCCTTCAAAAGGGCCGGCAGAAGAACCTGGCTGTCGTGGGAGCCGTTGTCGACGGCCTACCGGGCCTGACATTTGGCTTGGCAGCCAGCACGTGCGACATTGGGCTACACCGAGTGCGACGACGACTGGTGCATACCTCTGACGGGGACGTGCTGCAAGGACGGCAACGGAACGTACTGCGCGCTGGGCAAGTACTGCATCCCCGGCGGGTGCTGCCAGCTTGGAAACGTATGCGGCAGCGTATCGGACGAGTGCGACGTCGGCCAGGAGGAGTGCGGCGGCGCCTGCATGCCCGCGGGGAGCGTGTGCTGCAACGACGGCGAGCACTACTGCGATGCTGGACGGACGTGCGTGGCCGACGGCACGTGCCGGAGGGCGTGCGACGTCGGCAAGGAGCCCTGCGGTGACGAGTACTGCATGCCCGAGGGGAGCGTCTGCTGCGGAGACGGGTACTACTGCGATGCCGGGCGGACGTGCACGGCCGACGGCAAGTGCCGCAACGGGAGCCGCACCGGCGGCGACGAAGGCGGTGCCACCACCACGTACTCCATGACCTCGGCCGTCACCAGGACGGCGGCAACTGCCACCACGCCGACCGGGTTCGGCAGCGCCACTGCGACAGAGACATCCTTCTCAGCTTCTTCTACCGAGGAGGAGGAGCCTGTCGGCACGGCTACGTCTTCGCCCTCGTCTGGCTCTCAGAGGCCCCGCCCTTCCAGCGTCGATGGGCTTGGTGGTGGCGGCAATGACGATCGCAGCGGCAGCGACAGCGGCGCCGACAATAATGACGGACCTAGCGGGGAGGCCGGGAGACTGGGAGTATCGGGTCTGGCTGTGGGCATTGTTTGTGCCCTGATTCTTGGCCTGTAAGGCGGCCTCTACCCTGGGCTGTCTCTCAAATGTTGCTTACCCGAGTTAGCCTTTCTTTCGTATCACGCTTTGTGTGTAATGTCAAGAGTGTCAGTGTCATGTGAGACGTTGCGAGTCTTGAGCATCCTCGAGAACGAAAGAAGATAATACATTTGCTACCATGATACAGTTAGGATACATGTTTTATATTGTGCGACATGAAGAGGAGGGAGGTGTTGAGTTGTGACTTTTTCTTGTTTTGTTTTGCTTTGCTTCTTCTTCCACTCTGCTATCCACCCCCTCGAGGCATCGCGAACAAGCTGGTACATGTCTTGTGTAACTAGGCCATGTGCATGCTTCGGTCTTGTGTGCGTAGATTATTGTGTTCTTCTGGGCGCAGAGGATAGACAAAGGGGATGTGGTAAATGTTGTTGTCTCTGGTATCGTTCTCCTCTCCTGTAGAGAGTTTACCGATGCCCAGCCGTCTGGTGGAACCCGTCAAGCATGGTTTCCCTCATGGCGTCCTTCTTTTCCTGCTGGGATTGTGAGTGTACGTCGGAAGTGTTATCGAGATCGGAGTCGGTAGCAGGTTCCTCGCTGACAACCGCCTTCTTGGCCGCCGACTTGGCCTGCGCCTCGTTGATCTTGCCATAGACGCTGAGACCTGAGGCGATCATGCCCGAGATGTCGCCGACGTTGCCGGGAACGACAACCGAGGTCCCCTCCTTGGCGAGCTTCGAGAAGGCGTCGACGTACTTCTCGGCAATGTTGAGGGACATGGCGCTCTGGGCCCCAGCCTGGCCGGCCGTGATGCTGCGGGCGACGGCGTCGATACCCTCGGCGGTGGCGGCGGCGCGCAGGCGGATAGCCTCAGCCTCACCGTCGGCCGTGTTGATGCGCTCTGAGCGCAGGGCCTCGGACGCCAGGATGACACTCTGCTTCTTTCCCTCAGCAATATTGATGGCGCTCTGGCGCTGGCCCTCGGAGTCGAGGATCTCGGCACGTTTGGAGCGCTCGGCTGTGACCTGGCGGTGCATCGCCTCAACGACGGCGGCAGGGGCGTGGATATCGCGGATCTCGTAGCGGAGGCAAGTGACCCCCCAGGCCTCGGCGGCGTCGTTGATGGCGGCCGTGATGTTGGTGTTGAGGGCGGCGCGCTCCTTGAGCACGTGGTCGAGGCTCAGCTGGCCAATCTCGGAGCGCATCGTCGTCTGCGCCAGCTGCGAGATGGCGTATTCGGCATCCTCAACGCCGTAGCTGGCCTTGTAGGCGTCAAAGACGCGCGTGTACAGAACACCGTCGAGTTCCAGCGTCACGTTGTCTGCCGTGATGGCGCTCTGCTTGGGGATCTCGATAGCCACCTCCTTGAGGCTCTTGACGTAGGCAATGCGGTCGATGAAGGGCACCAACACTGCCAGTCCGGGTTCGAGTATGCGGTTGAACTTTCCCATCCGCTCGACAATCCATGCCGTCTGCTGGGGTACGAAGCGGATCACCGTGTTGGCGGGCAGCCTCTGCCTCTGGAAGTAGGTGGGCAGCGGGCCCGAGGGAGAGAAGCCGCTGCCCAGATACGACGCGGCACCGGCCGAAGCACCGGTAGGGGTCGACAAACCGGGCGATGTAAAGAGATGACGACGGGTGAAGGCGGAAGGGGTAGAGGCTCGGGCCAGCTGCCGAGTAGCTAGGGGAGCCCTGTGGGCGACAGTTCGGGTCAATTGAGCGGACATGACGACGGGAGACGACGGGGCTGGTGTCGGCAGTCTGTCGTTTCGCTGTTTTCAGATCGGAGCTGCCTCCACCGTCGGGCACCGCGTATATCGGGTATTCGTCGTGGTTCGGAGGGGAGTTTCGGCGGAGAGGGATGTGCTGAGAGAAGACTCCTAGGAGGGAGAGGCTGTTTGGGAAGGAAACAGAGCGAGCAATAACTCGGTACGTCGTAATTGAGATTGGAGAGCTCTGGAATCGTCTCTTGTTGGGGGAAAGGTGGATTGCCGATGTTCAACCGATATCTGAGTGGAATCAGTGGCAGGTACCACCGATAACGTCAGAACTGGCAAGGACGGGAATAGGAAGTGGGCTGCTCCTTCCTCATTGCTTAGCAACGCTTGCCGGCGGACCTTTCTGGCGGCGCTGGCTTGTGCCCCGCCATTTACCTTGCTCTCGCCAGAGGCCTCGTCTGTCTGACGCAAACCGTATACATACTACGACCGCGAGCGTGTATCTTGTGCGTACCTCCTCCACTGCTACTTCACTGCCCTCTTCCTTGCATCATTGCAGAGGACAGGACCATACGATTACACGCGCAGAGCCTAAGAAAAGAAGAAGCGCACACCTTCCCCCGCCCCACGACAAATTCACACCATCCTCTCTCGCAATAATGGCCAAGGTTCCCCGCAACTTTCGCCTCCTTGAGGAGCTCGAGAAGGGCGAAAAGGGCCTTGGCGCTGAGGCGTGCAGCTATGGTCTGGAGGATCCCGATGATCTTCTCATGTCTAGGTGGAACGGCACCATCCTCGGTCCTCCCCACGTACGCCGCCTCTTCCTGCCCGCATAATTCTTCTCCTCCTCCATTTGCTTACCTTCTTGGGCTGATATGACATGCATAACAGTCAGTCCACGAGAACCGCATCTACAGTGTCAAGATGCACTGCGGAGAGAGCTACCCCGACAAGCCTCCCACCATTCAGTTCGTCAGCCAGATCAACCTTCCCGCCGTCGACCAGCGCAACGGCAACGTCGACCCTTCGATGCTCCCCTGCCTGGCCGGCTGGAAGCGCGAGAACACCATGGAGACCGTTCTCATCGAACTGCGGAGGTGAGTTGGACCGTCACGCAGATGCACAGGACAGGTGAAGATGGCCAGTGACCACTTATTGATCTTTGTATCGCCCTAGGTACATGGCTGCTCCCGCCAACAAGAAGCTGCCCCAGCCTCCAGAGGGCACCACCTACTCGTAGGCGAAACGTCCGAGGTCAAGCCCGCCATCGCGCCATGCTTTTTGGCCGGCCCCCTTTTTTTTCTCTGCCACGACCAAATCATCATGTTAGACCGACGAAGGAGTCATGACTACGCAAGTCTGGGTGGAAACCAGGTGTTGAGATAGCGAGAGGGTCTTCCGTATATGCGAGGATACTGGTTCGAAATCAAAGACTGCGTCCCTCTGCTGGCCCGTTTGAAAGAAAACAGATGTAGCCTGGGATGAGGGATGAACATCACATACATGACCGCGTGGAGTAATTTAAGGGCTGCCCCTGAACCTCATTTCCCACTCCGTCTCAATACAATGATTGTGTACAGCTCCATTACGATCACGCTATACATACACACCTAGCTTTTGGGTCCAGGGGGGGAACCAAGAGAGAGACAGATTCTCCAAGAAAGTGAACCTCTCAGCCCAGCTGCCACTCGCTGCTAGACAGGATCATTGATTTTCTCGTCTGATGATGAGTGACGGAAACGTATTTTTTTTCTTCTTTTTTTTGATACTCGACTTATAAGTAAATGCAGCATGGTTACAAGAGTACTAACCTCGTTATAGACCCTGATGCCAGATGCCAGGACCTATCGGGGGAACTGTACGGAAGCGGGCCGAAAGGGTCCCGAAAGTGGTATCGTCATACCTTTCCGCCGTTTCAGTGGGCGGGAAAGCAGAGCTGTCCCTGTGTTGTGTTCTGACAAGGACGGTGTCGGAGTCTTGACGGTATAGACGTCAGAACCGACACGTGAGCAAGACCGTGCAAGGGCAACGGTGATGACGGTGAACGGCGAGAAGATATTTAGATGTAGTCGGACAACATGATGTATTTATGAGGACGAGGACAAACACCGCAAACACTCCTGACTTACATTCAAATAGCAGGTCAGGTGTTCAGTGGCGTCAAGGTTCTTGTTCTGTACTCTTCTTGTGGCGGTGCTGGACTCGACGGTTTTATGGTCGAGTCCCGCTTACCTAAGCCATGATCCGATTTACTATGGCAACAGTGCTATAAAGGAACACATTTGCTAAAAGGAGGAACCATGTACATTGAGAAGAAGGAAAGCACTGAAGAAAAGGAATCTTGTATGTGCACATCATAGATAGCCTTAGGTCTGCCTGGGAGGCAGTGTTGGTTTGGTGGCCTGAGGCCGCGGCTCATGGGGTCGCAGCCAGTCCTAGATGCCCACCTCAGATGTGAGATCGTCACCAGTCTTCTCCCTCGCGGGTACATGTTTTGCACCCCCAGAACTGTGACACAAATCCGGTCCTAAAACTCCAGCTCGCGTGGAACTGCTGGAGAACGGAACGCGGGCGTGGGGGCCGCCGGGTCTTGTCAGGGTATGGAAAACGGTGTGGCGTACATCCCATGTGAGGAAGGCAAAGGAGAATCTGAAAAGGGAAGAACCAACACACAAAATATGGGGAAAATTAACGGGGAAAAAAAAAGGAAAAAGCAGAACCTAGGTGCTGCCACGCGTACCCCTAAATTACTACAGCCAATATTGCTATTACAGAAACCGCGGGCCGGCTCGTTTACGGCGAGATACCAACGGCCGCTTCACCGTTGAGATGGGTGCCTATATCTGCGGGCTGGGTAGGGGAAGGTGGCTGATTCTCATGGGAATAAGTCATAAACCAGGACGGACCGTGGCTCTAGAACAAGATGGGCGCCCGAATGAGGAAGGAGGGGAGGGGAGGGGAGGGGGGGAGGATCAGTATCTTCTCCATCCTGCGGAATCTTCCAGCCACTGCACACACCCTCTCTCATCCCTGTTACATCGATATCATCGAATGTGTTGCGCTGCGCTGCTGCCAGGGTGCAGGGTGGTGTGGCGGCGGGGAGGGTGCAGTATCTTGAAACTTCTTGGGTGAGGGTACTCTAGGACAGTTGATCAGTTCCAGGCACACACGCACACCCGGGCCTATCCGTCCCTTTTCGTCGTAGGAACGTCAAGTACAGCTAACACAGTACATATCGTAGGTTTCCCAGAGGTCCGGTCTCGTCCTGGTCTGGGACTTCGTGAAAGGTGTGACAGATGGAGGGGGGGGGGGGGGGGGGGGGGGGGGGTATATCAGCAGCAACGAGTACCTCTGCGCGTGGACGCTGTACAGTATATACACCACCTCACTATTGCATATACATTGGCCGTGACCGTTATACTCGATGGCCATACTCTTTCTGTTTAGGGCAGCCGTCAGTATGCAGCCGTTACATGTTACATGTACGCACTAGTAGCTCGGAACTTGTTATAGGATGGAGAGAGAGAGAGAGAGAGAGAGTGAGTGAGAGCATATACACAGGGTAACAAGCTAGAAGTTGAAGAGGTTTAACTACCTTCTGTTCCCTGCATACTCCATACATCCAAAAGCTTCCCATGTGCTCGTATGCTGCCGTTATCTCGAACCTGGACCTTTGAGACTCAGATCGACCCGGAAAGACCAGATAGCCTGCTCACCATGTCTGATGTCGTACCAGGCATGGAGTACGACGCCTCCAGGGCCGACGAGTCCAACCTGCCTCGCATACTGGGCATCATCACCGCCTTCCACGTCCTCGCCCTGACCACGGTCATGTTGCGAGTCTACGTCCGCATCAAGCTGATACGGAGCCTGGGGCGGGATGACTGGACTATGGCTGCAAGCGCGGTACGTTGCCTGCGCTCCTCCACCTAAGAGGGCGGCCGGGTGCATGCTCTGTATGTATCTCGGGAGCGGCGCTGACGGGGAGACCAACAGTTCTGCGCATTCGGCGGATGGATCATCTTCGTCTACCAGGCCACACAGGGTCTGGGGCGCCACTCGTGGGCCCTCAGCCAGAGGCAGAGCTCCAACATTGACGCCGGCACCTTCTGGATGTCCATCATCTCGTCGTCTGCCGGCATCTGTCTGCTCAAAGTGTCGATCGCTCTCAACCTCATGAGGATGAGCCCCAACAAGTGGTACTCGTGGACACTGTGGGCAAGTATCGGTCTGTTCACCCTTCCACCCCCCCCAACCAACCCATCGAGATCCAGGCAACCCTTGGCTGATACGTACGTACGGGACAGCCTTTGTCTCGGCCTACAGCATCATGGGAGTCTTCACCTTTCTCCTGCATTGCCACCCCATGAGGGCTCACTGGGACACGTCAGTACAGGGGAAATGCTACCCGCCTAGCCTGTTCATCTTCTTTGCCGTCCTCAACTCTTGTGGGTCGTGTTGAATCTTTCCTTCTCCTTCTCTGCCTCCCTGCCGGAATCTGGCCTGCTGACCAGTCTTCAGCATTCAACATCTTCACCGACGTCCTCTTCGCGACATATCCCATCCCCATCATCTGGACGCTGCAGATGAAGCGCAAGACTCGTCTCTATCTTATCGGAGTGTTGAGTCTGGGCTACTGGTACGATACAAAGATCTCTGACGCCTCCAGATGTACGAACACACTTCTCACGATATGATAATGCGACGCAGTGCCGTGGCTGTCGGGGCCCTCAAGGCATCGTCACAGATCCACTACAACCCTCTTGCCGACAACAACTTGCAAGTCATGACTTCTTCCCCAAGGCGAACGCGCCCAAGCCTACTAACACGTCTTCACAGCGACTCGTGGATCACCTTCTGGGCTGGGTAAGCCGCGCGTGTACATTCCCTACACTCTCCGCAGCTCCATGCTGACAGCAACGACAGCCTCCAGATCAACATTGGCATCACGACGGCCTGCACCCCTTCCCTGAAGCCCCTGGTGTCCAACGTCCTCAAGCTCAGTTCGTACCAGCGATCGACCGACGCGTACGGATCGAGAAGTCGCGGGGCGACCAACAACGGCACCGGCCAGAGTCGCAGCCGTTCCGTGTATCGCGACCAGTACACCCTGGAGGAGATTGACAGCAAGGACTCGGACGAGATCCATCTGGGGAGAAGCACGCCCCACCACACGGCCATGGTCATGGGACCCTCATCAATAGATGACAGCAACAGTGACGACAGGGCATTGAGCGACGGGTCTGCCTCCCGGCACCCTCCCAGCAAGGGAATCGTCCGGACGACTGAGGTGATTGTGAGCTGATGAAAGAAGAGGGGAGGGGGGGGGGGGGGGGGTGATACGAAGCATCACAGTACTTGATCTCATGGAGCGGTAGTTCATTATCGGGCCTCTTACTCGGTTCATCACGATTCACCGCGTACATAGTTTAGTTTCTTTACATCTTCTCCTTCTTCTTCCTCCACATAATTCCCCTCGAGTTTTCAGTTTTCAGGGGCCCCCCGTGGACGATAGTTGCAATATGATATAGCCATGTTACCATCTGTTTATAACAATAAAGGGCCCCAAATTTCACCTGCATTCGATATTCGATAGTCAGTACGGTGAGCCATGAAAGGCCAAAATGGGGAAACACGTCGGTGTGCGAGGACAGGTACAGTCGTATTTCCGAGACTCAAAGTCAGGTACGAGGATTGCGACATATATTCTGCTGCATCTATAGCACCGCATGGCGCACCCGTACGAGAAGTCCGAACGACAAAAGAGAGAGGGGGGGGGGGGTAGAAAGAGAGAGAGAGGCCACAGAACCCGACGCCAAGTCTTCAACATGAGCATTGCGGCGTAAAAAAAAAGAAAAAAAAGAAAAAGAAAAAAAAATCCGCATGGACGAACTTCCTGTCTCGGTCGAATGACGGGTGTGAACCCTGCGTCAGGTGCAGAATAGAGTCGGAATCCCAGGGTGACATGTATGCACATATGCAGCTACCATTACGTGCCACTCCCCTATATGCGGACATGAAGCAGCGGAACTACATGTACATGCCATGGTGCTTGAACGTCTTCCGAGTGTTATGAGCTATAGTATACGACGGGATAGATGGAAGCGATCGTTAGTATAGACTGCGGCGTATTACATGGCAGTAATATCGGGCGTTCTTCCAACCGTCGACAAGACACGATAATAGTATCACTATTCTCGCTTGTAGGTAGGTCCTTGACTTGACAAGTCTAGTGGGGTCTAACTCGTAGGTTGTCCGGGAATCGACGGGGATAGGATACCAATGTACTCCGTATTTGATGATGTGTATTCACATCATAATATATGTATATATATACATATTATATCAATATGTACGGGGTATATTCCCATCAACTCTCCACCCGTCGCACTAAGACTCTCCCCCCTCCCGCCCCCGGTCGTGTCCCCCCACCCTGGTCTACTCTGGTACGGAAGAATAATGTTATGATAATCGTTCCTGTATACGAATTGTTGAGGAGGACCTTGATCCCCCACCCAGATAGAGCGAGCAAGGGTTCAGAGTAGCTGATATTCCATTATCAACGCGCACCATGTTTCCTCGACTGAGTGGACGACAAACAACAACAACAACAACAACAACAGCAGCAGCAACAACAACAGCAACAACAACAACGATGACGACGACAACTGGTTGCGGAAGAGACGGGAAACGATCCATTATTGTTCGTCTGCATTAATATTCCTCTCCCTGGATGATTGGACCGCCTCTGCATAATTGGCCGAGCAGCACTCTAGAACGACACATGGAAACGGCGATAGAAGCCTCAATTGATCGATTTCCCTGTCCCCTGTCCCCTGCCCCCCTCCTCTTCTTGTCTGTTGGTCCTGCAAGCATGTACGTATACGGCATGTAACGTCGTGGGCATCGGGGAGTTTCCCGTAAGGGAATCCACAGGGGAATGCGAGAGAGAGAGAGGGAGAGAGAGAGAGAGGAGGGGCGAAGAGTTAATTCAATCCCTCTGTTTCTATCTCTATCTTCTCTTTCCACTGAGTCTCAACTTTTCAAAAATGTTTATGCCCCAACTCCCTCAGCGTAGAGACTTCCCTCCTCCAGCTCGACTCTCGATCTTTCTCTCCTGCCATCAACTACCAAGCTTTTTTTTAATTGTTTCTGTTTCTTAAGAGAAGAAAAATGATTCAACCTTCTCCCCCAGTTCACTATCCCGGTCTCTCACTCTCATGCGATCAATAGTTGATGAGTGTTCTGAGTAAAGCAACTTCCACCGAACCCACCCTGCCGGAAGTTGCCTCCCACGCCCGCCTCTTCCCCGGGGCGGAGCGTTGACGATGTCTATAGTCCATAACGGACACTCGTACCGAGTGGCGAGCAGGGGGCCCGGGCCTATACGGGGTTGTGACCCAGCGGAGATTGAGGACTACGCAGCTCGTTCCCATCGGGTCATGGCACGATCGATCTTGGGATAAAAACGGTTCCAATGCCGGCCACGTCTCTCTGCTATCCTTCGTTTACACACACACACACACACACACACACATACTCTCTCTCTCTGTCCCTCTTTCTCTGTCTTTCTTTCTCTCTCTCTCTTAGGTCAAGTCATCCTGATAGACGCTCTTTTCTTTCCTTCTCCCATAATATCTCCTTTCCAATATGCTCTACACCTCTCTCCGCCTCTTGGGTACCGTGGCCTTGGCCACGGCCGCTCCCAGCGTCATCAAGAAGGACGTTGTCATCGTCGGCGGCGGCGCATCAGGCGCCTACGCTGCCGTGCGTCTCAGGGAGGACTATGGCAAGAGCATTGCCCTCATCGAGAAGCAGGATATTATCGTACGTATCTTCTGAACAGTACTCCCTCCCCTCCCCTCTCCCCAACCGATACGCACACTCCGATTTGTAGAGAATGGGGAAGGGGGGGGGGGGGGGGGGGGCTTTTTTTTCCTTGAAAAAAAAAAGGAGAAGTAAAAAAAAAGGAAAGTAAAAAAGGACTGACACGAGGAAACTCCCTCCAGGGTGGCATGGNAAGCAGGATATTATCGTACGTATCTTCTGAACAGTACTCCCTCCCCTCCCCTCTCCCCAACCGATACGCACACTCCGATTTGTAGAGAATGGGGAGGGGGGGGGGGGGGGGAGGGGCTTTTTTTTCCTTGAAAAAAAAAAGGAGAAGTAAAAAAAAAGGAAAGTAAAAAAGGACTGACACGAGGAAACTCCCTCCAGGGTGGCATGGTCGACTCCTTCACGGACGCCTCGACCGGTCAGTCTTTCGACTACGGAGTCGTGTCCTTCATCGACTCCGGCAACGCCACGGGCTTCTTTGAGCGTCTGGGCATCGAGCTGGGCACGACCACGTCGGCGACGGTGACGACGCAGTACTACGACTTCACGACCGGCAGGGCCGTCAACTACACGCCGCCGGCGTTTGCGGACCAGCTGGCCGGGCTGGCCAGCTTCCTCCCCGCGGCGGAGAAGTACGAGCCCCTGATCCAGGGTCCGGGATACTTTGACTTCCCCACCGACGCGGCCGACATCCCCGAGGACCTCCTCCTCCCCTTCGTCGACTTCGTCACCAAGTACGGCGCCGAAGAGGCCCTCCCGTTCATATACCAGACCACCGGCCTGGGCATGGGCAACGTGTCGGCCGCCCAGACCATCTGGGCCCTCCAGGCCTTCGGCGCCTCCATGGCCCGCTCCGTCCTCGGCATCCAGGGCTCCCTCGCCCCGGCCTCCGGCCGTAACCAGGACATCTACGACGCCGTCGCCGACCTCCTGGCCGACGACGTCTACACCTCCACCACCGTCACCTCCACCCGGCACCTGACCGGCGACGCCGGCGCCGGCGTCGAGCTGACCGTCCGCAACGCCGAGACCGGCGAGACCTCCACCATCCAGGCCGGCAAGCTGCTCCTGGCCATCGAGCCCACCGCCGAGAACATCGAGCCCTTCGCCGTCGACCCCGCCTCCGCCGCCGTCCTCGCCAAGTTCACCTACGCCCGCGAGTACACCGGCATCATCGACAACGCCGACCTCGTCGCCAACAAGAGCTACTTCAACATGCCCGCCTCCGCCGCCCCCGCCAACCACGCAGACTTCCCCCAGGGCTCCTACACCGCCCGCGTCGACTACATCGGCTCCGGAACCGACAGGAACTACTTCCGCGTCACCATCATCGGCGACGACGACCTCGACAGCGCCGACGACGCAAAGGCCATGTTCCAGGCCGAGTACTCCAACCTCGTCGCCGCCGGCGCCATCGACGGCGCCGCCGACGAGCAGGTCTCCTGGGTCGACTTCTCCGTCCACGGCCCCATGCATGCCCACGTCTCCGAGGCTGACCTCAAGGCCGGCTTCCTCGCTGACCTGTACGCCCTTCAGGGCAAGAACGACACCTGGTGGACCGGAGGTGCTTGGGCCGTCAACTTCCAGACTCACCTCTGGGAGTTTGATGACATCATCCTCCCCAAGCTCGTCGCCAGCCTGTAAATCCATATGCCCCGACATGTCCCTACTCTTCACAATGTATACGCTTATACTCTCATCACTAATAATAATAATACATGTACATAGCTTTTTTTTTTTTTTTTTTAAAAAAAAACTTTTTTTTTTACGATGCTATCAAGACTGTTTATACCATGCTTCCGGCGGCCCCTACCGGGAGGGAGTTCGTCCTCGCTACCAATCGCAAGGACCTGTCAACACACGATCTCTGCTCGTCTGTCGCGATGAGAAACTCCCGTTCCACCGAATTCTCAATGTAGAGCGAATACTAGTAATCAGGGAAGCACGAGTTGATGTACGGCAGTATTACAGTAACAAACATGGTGTATATGTGTGTATATGTGTATATGAGCATAGCAAGACGCATATTGTAACATTAAAATATAAACAATGAATAATAATAACAGCATAGAAAGATAAAATAATAACAATAAAAAGAGAAATCTTTTCTTCGTAACGAGGTAAAGAAATTCCTTGCCGGTGACACCATTAAAAAGAGAGAGAGTGTGTGAGAGGTAAGAAAGAGGGGGGGGTGAGGTCTGCGAGGTGTAGAGAAGGATCACATCAATCCTCATTTCCCCACCACGCAAACTGTCCCGTCGTAGCCGGCGGCCCGAACGCGCTGAGGCGTACGCCAGGCTTGATCATCCCACCCATCACGGTAGGCCTCGTCATGGGGGAGATGGGACTGTCCGGCCTGGGAATGCCAGGCTCCTCGCCGTCGTAGTCATCGCTGTCCGTCTCGGCCGACAGACGCCACGGCTGGGACCGGGGCTGGGGCGGTAACCGAGACTTCGGTGGGTGCGGCCGAGTCGGAGGAGCCGGAAGGCGCTCCTCTTCGGCAATGTCCCAGTGCGTGTGGTGACGGCCGGTGATGCGGGCGGGGCCCTTGTTCCGCCTTGAAGACTCGGTGCTGTCCTGGTGGTGGTGGTTGTGGGTGGCCGTCGAGTTCTGGCGTCGGACCGAGTCCGCCGTCGGACGTGGCGGCGCCGGGAGAGAGCTCCTGATGTGGGTGGGGTTGGTGATGCTCCTGCTCCGAGGCAGCCACGAGCTCGTCGAGTCAGTGTGCGTGAGACCGCCCAAGTCCATCTTGGTCCAGGATCTGTCATCCTCCAGCATAGGCTGCGTGGTGACGGGCGTGGGTTGACGCCGAGTGCTGCGTGGGCGGAAGGAGTCGTGGCTTGCCGAGCTCCGCAGCTTCCGGGAGAGAGCCTTGCTGCTGGCATGAAACGGGTCCTTGCGATGATGGGATGACGGCGGGGGCGAGACCAGGAAGACGGCGTCGTCCTGCGCGGATGATGATGACGGCGGCTCGCCGTCACGCTTCCTGTCGTTCGGATGCTCAGGGATGGTGAGGTTGACGATCGACGAGTTCGCAGACTGGGCAGACGAGACCCTTCCATTGGCTCTCAACCCGCGATCGGCTGGCGGGGCGGGGAAGCCGAAGCAGTCGTCCATGATGGTGGCTTCCGACATGTTGCATCGGTGACCCATGGCCGAAAGGCTACGCTGCGGGCGTGCGGCGTCCGGGGGGCCGTTCCTGCGCATCTGCTCGCGGCGCTGGCGCAGAGCGTGGATGAGCATCTTCTCCTGGTGCGTCAGGCCCATGACCTGCCCGCCCTCATCGGCCGCGGGCTTTCCGGGCTGCGCGGGCTGCGCAGGCTGTAGGTAGGACTCGACGGAGGAGGGGCTGAGGGGAGGTGTGAATGCCGCCCCCGCCGAGGATGGAGCAGCCAGGGACTGCCTTGCCGAGGACCGACGGCGGGAGGAAGACTTGTCCGTCTCGGAGCTGAGGTCGTCCTCTGCCGCGTCCTTGTCTGACGGATCGGATCGTGGTCCACGGGCCGACACCAAGGTTACCGCACGCGCCTGCTGGATACCGTAGCTCTCCCGCTTCGGCTGGCTGTCGAGCGTTCCGGCAGACGAAGCCGTCATGGGCAGGGACGTGTTCGACCTCGAGCCGGAGAGGCCGGACGAGGGCACCCTCAGCACCGTCTCCCTCGAGTTGATGGTGGAGGCTGCCGGCGATGTCGACTTGCTCGAGAGGTGGGTCGTGTGCATGGCGAAGAAGCCGGTCGAGGTGGAGCTCGTGTTCCTGAACGTCTGCACCGAGCCTCGGCCGCGAGCGCTCTGGCTGTCATCAGAGGCCACGGATGCCAGGGTGGACGGATCGGACAGCATGGACGAGCCTCTGAATCCGGGTGCCGGCGCGTCCGGCACGATACTCGATGCGCTGTCCCGGGCCAGCCCGCCGACGTACGACGTCTCGTCATCATCCCCCTCGGAGTCGGAAGAGAGCATCAGCACGCTCTTGTCCTGAAGCTCCGACAGCTGGAAAGACGCCTTTGACGTGCGCGTGTGGCGGCTCGATATGCTGGCACAGTCCGTCGGGGACAGCTGGTCCGATCCACGGCGAGGAGCCTGTGCGAGCTGGGCGTGCATGCCGTTCTGGCTGCCGCTGCTGCTGGCCTGGGAGTGCTGGCTGTGCTGGGTCGGCGGCGCATCCCTGGAAGCAGCCTTCTCCGGCATCGGGTGGCTGCCGAGAGGACCGTCGTCTCTGCGTCTCCGGTGGCCGACCGGCTTCGCATCCGGGGCCAGATCCAGCGTCCGTGCCAGCTCGGCCGGGTCCTTGTCCATCCTCAGCGCCTCCCCGCCGTGAGCCTTGTCGGGGTCATCGTCGATCTCGTCCATGAACTGGGAGAATGACATCTGCTCGTAGTGTCGGTACAGGTTGGAAATGTCGCTGAACTTGTTTGCCGTCTGCTGTCGCCTCTGGAGCTGTGCTTGCTGCTCCTGCAGTTGCTGCAGCCTGGCGCGTTGCCTCTGGCTTCCACTCGTCTCCGGGCGGGGGGCGGTGTTGGCCGCGGGGGCGGCGGCGGCGGCGGCGGCGGCGGCGGCGGCATCGCGCTTCAGGCTCTCGTGGGTAGACTGCTTCGTGAGCCTCCTTCGTGATCGCCGGGGACGTTCTGGGGTGGCGGGGGAGGCGGCAGACGACGGCGACGCCATCGAGTCGGGGCTCATCACGCAGTCGACGTCGCGGCCGGGAGCGTGACCTGCAGGCTTGGCGACGCGCGACAAGTCGAGATGAGCAGGCTTCTTGCGGTCCCTCGGCTGAGCCGTGTGGCTGTAGATGTTGTCCATGTCGAGCAGCCTCTGGGCCTTGGATGGCAGTCCCTTGGCCATAGCCGAGGCCGAGGTTTGCTGGGAGATGGCCAGCGGTTGCTTGGACTTGTCGTACCAAGACTTGATGGTCGAGTCGGAGGGTTGCTCACGCGGGGCGCGGGTGTACTGGGAGTAGACTTCGTCGTCGGTGTATTCGGCGGTACCGAACCTCAGGTAACGAGGCACGACGTCGGAATCGTCGCCCCACTCCCTCGGGGGTCGTCGCGCAGGGTCGTCGCCGCGGCTGGAGCTAGGGGCCGTCTCCGGAACGGAGGCGCTCACGCCCGAGGCCGAGCTATCCTCCCAGCTGGTGGGAGAGAGGGGGTCAGAACCGAGGATTCGCTGAGCCTTGCTCATGTGCTCGAGGGGCGGCGGGACGGGCACGGGCTGCTTCTTGCTGCGGCCGGGGATGCCAAAGCTGAACCTAGCCATCGTCGCTGCTGATCACACCGGCCGGGTGCGCGGCGGCAGCGGACGGCTTCTCTTTTTTTTTCTTGTGGGGGGTGTTAGGAAAAATCGGTTCGCGGGGCGACTAAGACTTGTGAAGAGGCAGGATGTTGCAGGTCGGCATGTGGAGGAGAGGCGACAGAGGCGGAAAGGAGGGACCGACGGCGACGTCGTAATCGTCGTGGCCGACGGTGTGAAGAGAAGAGGAGGGGGGGAGAGGCTTTCTGGGAGTCTCGAGCTCCGCTGCTGCGATGCCTGAGTGCGCAGCGACTTGTCAGCCTGTCAGGTAATCGACGATGATGCTGAGAGGCGGCAGGCATACCAAGTCAGGTTAGGGGTGTAATGTCGTATCAATATTATTAGTAGATCTGTGGATGTAAGACGCAGAAGGTGGAGGAAAAGTCGGGGTCGTTCGGCCTCTCTCTCTCTCTCTCTCTTTTTTTTTTTCTCTTCTCCCTCTCTCTCCCTCTCTCTCTCGTTCGGAGCGGGATGGTATTAAAGAGGAGAAGGCGGGCCGCGGGTGTCGACGTCTCAGTAGATTGGCGACAGCGCCAAGATGGATCAGAGCAAGGGGACGTGGGGGGTGATGCAAGTCGGCGTCTCCTCCCCCCCATGGGCGCTTGTACGGACAGAGTACAGCGTGATATACCCTTGGCTTTAATACGGAGCCAAAGAGGGAAAGACCAAGTCCGGCCTCGTTAGCAATCCGTCTCGGACTCCTGGTCGACGAGCCGGTGGATCGGTAAGAATGTCTCTGTCGCTGGTGAGATAGATGGTGTCGCCGAGTCCCTCGTGGAGGAGGATTTTGTGAGAAGTCGGAGAGAGGTGATGGGAGACGACGGACAATCAGGCTCTCCAGGCTCCAGCAGGCAGGGAACCACCTCGGATAAGAGGACGAGCGCAGCGGCCGCGACGACGACGGCGACAGGCTACGGCCCAGTAAAAGAACAGGGGGTCTGGGTTTGATGCGAGAGCATGCGTCACCAGCGGGTGCGAAGAAGGAACCCGGGAGTCCGGAGATGGTGACTAGCAGTGGAGATTTGACGGTGGTGTCTTTTTTTTTTCTCTCCCTCTTTTTCCTGTTTTATTATTATTATCGTCATCATCTCTCCCCTGGTTTTCCGATGGATGATTACAAGAATACTCCGAGGTCGTGCAGCCCCGGTCTGTTGATGAGCTGTGCTACGGAAGGGAAAAAAAAAGAGGTTGAGGGCAGGGCGCCAGCTGAGCTAGCAGTCTTGGCTGTGCTCCTACATTTATGTGTTGGTGGTATTTAGTTGCTGTAGTTTGCTGTAGTTTGCTATTGTCGCCGTCTGTTGCTGCTGTTGCTGTCTGTTGCTGCTGCTGTTTTTTGTTGTATCAATCCGTGCCAGTACTGATACTCGTAGCAGTATCGGCGACAGACTGCCATACGGAGTACAGGTAGACGGAGAGCAATGAGAAGCAAAAGGGTAAAGCTGGTCGGTACTGCTGATGATGAAGGGAGAAGCATCGGTTGCGGCTCAGGAACGAGTTCATCGCCCATCACGGTTGCAATGCACCGACCAGTATGAATAATAATAACACTCCGTACAATTCGTAGGGAAGGCACGACAGGAGGGGGGTGGGGGGGGGCAGGGATACGAGCGCTCTGCCTGTCGGCATTTGCCTAATCAGTAGTTACAACCTTACCACGGAACAGTGAAGGGAAAGAGCCACGGACCACAAAGTGACAAAGTTGAAGGCACAGGCACAGGCACAGGCACAGGCACAGAGGCCAGGCACAGAGGCCAGGCACAGAGGCACAGGCAGGAGCAAAGCGTGCCAGGAGATAGGGTTCGGCCCAGTCCAGGACGGGCAAGGTGCTTCCCGCCTCCAGGCTGATTGATCGCTTCCACGCCTCGGTGTTGACACTAACAGGTAGGACAGGCTGCCGCTAAGCCTCAGGTAATCTGCAGCCTGCACAGATCACGTACAGCAGGTATCGTAGCGATATCAGGCCACGTCCATACTCGCTGGAGTGCTCGTGGATGGCTCGATCCACGCCGAACTTGTACACGTGGTGCTGGTTCATATCGATACTGATACGGGAAACAGTGATCCGTAGCATCAATCCACTCAGCCTGCCAGTGCACGCTGTCATCAACGCATCAATCAGGGACTCGTATCTACAGGTACGACGAGTATGCGCGGGGAGTATTAATGTCATGGGTAGGTAAACAAGTAATACGGAGGAGTACTTGTGACCGATACAGGTACTCGTAAAATGGCAATAATAATAAGAAATACGGAGTATGCGAGTAATCACCTTGGTATCATTATCACTCCCCCCCCCCCCCCCCCCCCCCCCCCCCTTTCAGGGCCAGTCGAGGGCTCGCTCAATCGAGAGTACTCTGTCAACCGAGGGGAGCGTCCCTCTCCCCCCTCCCCCCCCACGTCATGTGTAAGAGGGTCCTATAACGATTTTGAAGAGCGACGAGGAGAGAAGTTGCCTGTGTGGGTGCGCGCGACGGAAAAGCGTTCAGCAGAGAGTTAAACCACCACACAACCACAGCACACACGCCTTTAGGCATCGACCACCCCCACATACTCTCTCTCATCTCTTCCCCATCGACATAACAACGCGCCTTCAAAGACAGAAACCAAGTTGGGGGGGTTTCTTTTTTCCGCCTCAATTTTTTTCCCCCTCTTCGTCCCTCTTAACCTTAACTCTCTTCAAATCCGACGCCAACCATCGACACTGCGACAAAGAAAACCCCTTCCGCATTCCGATACACCAAAGAGAGACGTCCCCCTCTCTCCCTCTCTCCCTTCGCGCCTTCCCTTAATTCCGGGCAGACCGAACTGGCACCTGCCTTACGGATTACCCGTTTCGCGCTATCGTCGCTACGGAACACGCCTGAGCACCGAGAGAAGAGGAAGGTATAGCTCAGGCAGCAGCAGCAGCAGCACCACCACCACCACCACATACCACCACAACAGGCAGGAGCTACCCAATCGTCATACTACGGCACAGCTTGTCCTCAACTTCGGAATACCACAGAAAGAAAAAAGAACCTTTCAGCATCGTCACTTCCTCGAAGCCTCGCCATAAACAAGCTCGACAGCCATATCGCGCCCAAGCGTGCCACGGATTACGCCTAAAGTCTATTGCTTTTTTTTTTTTCCATCTCGAGCAGTATTATGATATACATGCAAGGCCTACACGTGCTCGCCCGGCAGGAATAGCCAATATCTCGTCACCCTCTTCTACAACCTCCCCCCTCTCTTCCCTTCTTCTTCCTCTCTCGATCTCGCTCTCTTGGAGAGCTTGAGAGAGAACCATCAGCCGTTCCAGCCGCAGCTCTCTGCTTCTCTGCTAGCTCGGCCACCAACCCCGCAGCCGTCGGGGTATTTTTTTTGGGTGCCTTCGCCTCATCCTTTTGATCCAGGTTGAAACAGAGGTCTCGCTACTAGTCCCGCTTGTATCTCTAGCTTGGCCTTTATCCTACGCCTAAGAAACACGCCGCCTCATCTAGCCAACGCCGCGCCATCGACCCTCGACACTTTGCAGCCAGCCGATCGACTTCTGGTGTCCAGTCTCTATCTTTGTTTCATTTGGTCTTTTTCTTTTTCTTTTTTCCTTTTTTTTTTTTTTTTTTTTAGATCTTTCCTCCCCCCCCCTTAACACTCCGTCGTCTCCCCTCCCCGGGTGCTAGCCTGGCCCCCGACTTGTTCCNCCCCCCCCCCCAATCTAGCACATGTTCAAGGACTCGGAATAGTGTGATCCACTGTGCTAATTAGCCCACCTGCTAGACTCTAGTGGTGATACGACGTGACTGTCTGTGTTGTATCGATACAGTAGCAGATACCATCATCACACTTACATGTACAGCTTGTCAGTGACAACCTGTCAGGAGAGGAGGAGTGAAAGGGGGAAAGAGGGAGGGAGAGAAAGGAAGGAGAGGAGGAGGTGGGAAACCAATCATTCAATATACATACTAATATCAATAAGTAACTAAGTTTTGTAAAAATAAGACTAAATAAAATAAAAGGAACAAATAAAAAAGGAATAATACTACTAATAGTAATAAATAAAAAAGAGAGAGAGAGAGAGAGAGAGTGTGTGTGTGTGTGTGTTGGTGTTGGAATAGATACGTATCACCACCCATATGACTAATACGACTACCAACGCTACAGGCGATTACAGTATAATAATATGGTTACTATCCTGTATTAAAGCAGACGGAACTCACCAGGTATTATCATTACTGCAGGTATCAGAACCGCAGTACGGATCACAGACTACAGGCTACACATACGCATGCATGATACGAGCATGATATAGTAATCACGATATAGCCTGTACGGGCCCAGATTACCGCAGGTATGACTCTACAGAGCGTCTGTGCGGAGTAGCGGCGATGTCGTACTATTACCAGCGACAAGACTATTGCCGTGCATGTACAGATTGTGTACAGGTTGAACTGCACAGATTACGAGCATCACTACTCTTGCTGTACGGAGTACTGCTCCGTACATGGTACTAGCATTAATATACGGCAATAGTCTGCCCCCCCGGCCCCGCCTGATCGAGTTCGCGTGCTCGAGACTAGCAGGTCATGTTTGATTATTTCATTACGAGCACATGCGAGTATACAGAGTACATCCCTATCATCATATCGTTGTAGCCTATACAGATTGCGGCCGAGAGAGCACCGCAATCTCAGCTGCGATCAGAGGCATGAATCATACGAGTCCACAGGCTGTGCTGCTCCGTACGCTGCATTCCGGTGAGCTGGTGTGATTCTTCTTCTTCCTCTTCTTCCTCTTCTTCTCCTCCTCGCTCTTACCCTGTTTTCCACCGCTGTCACCTGATATGGGCGCCTCATATGGGCGCCCACCGTACATGGCACACGGCTGGATAATCTCCTCCCGCACTGACCCATCGATAGCTGGCTCTCCCGGCCCATCAGGTCAGCGTCGATCAGGGGTCAAGCCATCGACATATCCGTAGAGCTGGAGGAGGGGCGATGGCACCAGAGGAACGATGACAGGGTCCTCCCCCCCTCCCCACCCTCGTGTCTATAAGAAGAGAGAGAGGGAGAGGGAGAGGAGGAGGAGGAGGGGTGGGACAGGATGGCGTCAGGTCGCCGATACGGATGAGCTGTGCATGTTTTTTTTTTTTCTTTTTCTGTTCTTTCTTTTTGCTTACCCTGGAATTCCTGGGCAGAGTTTACATCTTACCGCCATCTTATGGAGCACAGTTACATGGGTCGATACCAGGGGTCCCGATGATGAGCAGCCGATCAGCAGCACTGTATGTAACGGTACACACGTAGGACGGGTGTCATCCATCATCCATCATCCCGGGTGGATGGATTCTGGTGGAAATGGCGACGATGGTGAGAGGGAAGGGTTGCCGTTGCTAGTTGCTGCTGCTGCTGCTGCTGCTGTTGTTGTCGTCGTTGTTGTTGTTGAGAGGAACTACGAGTATGGCTTTTCACTGGCTCTATGTCTACTAATCTGTCATGCAGAGTATTATACGGGTAACCATGGACCCTGTCTCTCACCACATTGCTTACAGTTACAAGTCACCTATCTGTGCCGGAATGACTCCGCTGATACGTTGACGAGCTATCGTCTGCTCTTACATGCGGTGTGTGTCTGTCATCTCTCTCTCTCTCTGATCCGCACCTTTCTCTCTTCTTCTTCTTCTTCTTCTTCTTCTTCTCCTCCTCCTTGACCGCTGATAACCGGCAATGCAGATGTGATATTGCATGCGATGAGATGAAGGGATAGAGACAGAGGGCGCAGGGAAGGACGAGAGGAGAGGGGGGGGGGGACAAAAATGAGGTGAGGCATAAATCAATCAATCACCTTGATATCAGGATGAGACCCATCATCATAATACCCGACGAGATGCAACGTGATATTGATCCCGACATGTCATTATTAATATCAAAGCCACCTAACGCTCAGGACAACAACCTCGCAGAGCACTACTATCCAGGATGGACACCCAAGGCAGACGCGGAGCGAGCGAACCCACCGCGACTTGCCAATCTATCTATAGACTGACTATCCACGTCCGAGTACGATGCGATATTATTCATCTCCCCCAGACTCCACACCCCTTTGTGGTCCGGAGCAGACACACTCTAGACAGACACACTCTAGACAGAGACTGCTAGACAGAGCTGTTGGTCCTGTGTTTCTGTCTCGTTCGTCTTGTTCGACGCTCATCATTTCTGGCTACGGCTACTCGTATGACACCTGTCATGATACATCGTGATACTGTCGATACCGATAGATAGAATTGGATAGTGCACCCAAGCTCTGCACTCTGCTGTCAGAATAACATGACAGTTCCATGCCAATCTGTATTGATGGATCAATCCACCGGCACATGGCAAGAATACTATAAATAACCAGAAAAGAAAGATCGAATATTGACAAAAAATATTCAAACTCAACCTTCCTTTTCTCGATAGCTGTTCCGACACTTGTAAGCGCTCAGACTCCTTAGCATGAAACACATATATACTCTCCTGGACTTCTTGAGTATAATATCATCATATTATGATATTTCATCCTGCTGCCTGCATAGATTCAATTACCACAAACGGACTTGCAATCCTTGCTTCTTCTTTTTTTCCCCGGTTCTTTCTTCCTTCTCTCCTTTTTTTTTTGTGTGTGTTCAACTCCTCGATATGACAATGACATGAGAACCGTTACCTCCTCCCCCCCCCCCCCCCCCCCCCCCCCAAAGAAAAAAATAAAATAAATAAAATAAAAATAAAAAATAAAACGCCAACCATCTAGGTCCTATATAGATAAACACATCAACATGATGATCAAGAAGACAGAAATCGAGAAAAAAAGGATGGGGGGAGAGATATGGAAGAAGAAGAAGAAGAAGAAGAGAGAGAGAGAGAGAGAGAGAGAGAGAGAGAGACCAGAGCCCTAGAGACATCGCAGCTTGAGCCACTCCTCGTTCCTGAGCCCCAGATTGAGCCCGTTGCTAGTCCACCACTGCCTGACGTAGCTCTGATCGCCGATACTGTCCTCGAGCGCTTCCTCGATGTTGCAGGTGCGGAACTCGACGTCCTGACCCCTGCCGTCCATGCCCTCGAGCTCGCCGTGGGCGAACCTCCTCCACCACTCGAGCACGTGGACGTGCTGGTGCACCGTCGGCGCCAGGAGGACCTCGTCGTCAAAGACGAGCTTGCTGTCACCCTTGAGGCGCCTCCACGTCTCCAGGACCTGGACCTGGCCCCACCGGCTCGCCATCTTGGCCACGCCGTCGCCGTGGGCCACCGGGATGCCCGACGCGTCCCACCACGCCAGCACGTCGGCGCGGCCGTACTGCGTCGCCCAGAGCAGGGACCGGCCCGGGCGGAGGACGACCTTGTCATCCTGCGCGGCCGCGTCGCGCCACCACTCCAGGACGAGCAGGTGGCCGTTGGCGCTGGCCTGCTCGAGCGCCGTCTCCGTGTACCGCAGGGGGAAGCCCGACCGCCGCCACCACCAGTCCAGGACGCGCACGTGCCCGTTCTTGGACGCCCCGTCCACCGCCTCGGCGTCGTACATGTGCTTGTCGCGGAAGAAGCGGCTCTGCTTCCAGTAGTCGAGGATGTCGGTGCGCGGGTAGTAAGCCGACGCCTTGGTCGGCAGCGTGGTGCCGCCAAACGCCTTGAACAGGTCCGGCCGGTTGGCCTCGAGGTACTCCAGCACGTCGATGAGGGCGAACCGGATCACCAGCCGGACCACCTGCGCCGGGAGGTCCTGGAACCCGGGCGGCGACTGCGACAGCTTCTTGCAGATGGCGGCGGCGTCGCACGTCAGCACCGTCCACTCCAGCTCGTGCTCGTACACGTGCAGGGCCGTGGCCGGGTCGCGCGGCAGGAGCGTCCAGTGCGCCGGCATGGCCAGGTTGGTGTACACCCCCAGGGCCTTGGCGAGCTCCCAGTCGCCCGAGTGGTCGAGGATCATGGTCCAGATCTCGGGCGGGAGCTTCGCCTGCACGCGCACGTCCCCGTTCGGCACGGCGACGGCGGCGACGCCCGTGGCTATCTCGACGTCGCGGCCCAGCCCCAGCAGGTCGGCCTGGTTCTTGATGATGGACAGCACCTCGTTGAAGCCGTTCCAGTTGGGCACGCGCTTCGTCGTGTGCGCGGCCGTCTCGGTCGACGCCCCGCCCTCGTAGTGCCAGGTTATGGGCGATATGAGCCTGATCCAAGACCACTTGCGGTGGATCTTGCTGAGCTGCCGCTTGGTCATCGGGTTGGACCACATGTGCGTGCTCATCCCGGGCACGAGTATGATGCTCTTCTTCTGCGTGTCCCACCCCCGCAGCACCTCGCCCAGGAACGTGTCCGCCACGCCGGCCAGCATCTTGGAGATGCCGTCGGCGTCGAGCGGCGCGCACACCAGCAGGTCCGCCCACTCGACCAGCTCGAAGGCCTGCTGCCGGTAGAACTCGATGTCGTCGGCGTGGTCCGTCTGCCCGGCCACCAGGCTCTGGTTCTGCATCACGATGATGGTCTGCGTCAGCCGCGGCACCACGTCGTCCACTATCGCCCGCATCTCAATCTGCGCATTCTTCGACAGCCGCACCACCAGCGCCTGCGCCCATGATGTGTCGCGCGGTCCCGTGGCTGCCACGAGCAGTCGGAGCTTGCGCTTGCGTGGGGAGAGTACGTCGGACAGAGACGTCACCGACGACGCCGACGCCAGCCGCGGCGCAAACGAGCCGTGGCATGTCTCCATCTTCAGTCGGGCACTTTCAAATGTCGATTCGTGGCCGATCGTCGGGTATCATTCTGTCGGAAGGGAAGAAGGGAGGCAAGATGTCTTTGTCTCGTTATTATCGAGGTCTCGTCCAGCACAAGTGTCGAGGTCGTCGTCGGGCTGAAAGCACCACCGGGGAGCGGGCGGTGTGCTGGGCTCAAGTATCCACCGATAATCGCCACGTCGCTCGGAGAAGGATGGGTCCTTGCAGTTGCAGGGTCGTTGTAAAGTATCGGAGGAAGAGGCTTTTTTTCTTTTGTTCTTTTTTTTTCTTTTTTCCTCGGGCTTGTCTTGTTTCGGTAACCAGCCAAGTCGGAGGATTGATATGCACGAAAGTGCAGGCTGATCAGCAATCAGGCCTCGATGATGTACGACGATGACGATGATGCCGAAAGCTCTTTCTCTCCTTAGAGCCGGTTGGCGTAGCGGGGCTTCCGTCGGCTCTGCACTGGCAGCGCTAATAAAATTGGCGGCAGGACCGTTATCTTATCCCCGCCGGTGGCAAGAATCACCCGTTTCACTGCTTTCATCATCCATCGTCATGATTCAATCATCACAATCACTTAACCAATACCATGCCGATTCGATAGAGAGAAAGAGGAGAATGATCGGATAAGCAGGAGAATATCTGGCTATCTTCCACCGTGACTACAAGCACCTCAACTCTTAACCCTGGCCTTGACTTCGAACCCGATAGGCCTCACATTAAACCACCCGTCCATTCCTTTCTTCTCCAGATCATACGATGGATCGACCAGTTCAAAGTCCACATGCCTGATCAGCATACCAAGGGTGACGGCATTCCACATCCAGGCGAAATGCTTCCCGATGCACTCCCTCTTGCCGTTCCCGTACCACCGGGACGCACCCTTGGGCAGCTTGTCAAATCGTGCGCCCATCATGCGCTCTGGCTTGAAGGCAAGCGGGTCTTCAAAGTAGGTCGGATCACGATTCACACCCGCCAGAACCAGGATGACCTTCTGGTCGTGGGCGATCTCGTACTTGCCCCCCGCAAGCTGGATGGGCGACGTGTCCCCCTCGTCTGGGACGGGCTCGAGGTTGAATCCCGGTGCAGGGTGGCCTAGACGGAGGGACTCGCGCACGATGCCCTCGAGGTACGCCAGCTGCGGGAGGTGTTCGGAGCTGAAGTCGGCGGTTCCGATGACCCGGTCCATCTCCTCACGTGCTTTAGCCACCACGTCAGGGTTCCTGATGAGGTAGTAGACCGCCGTGGCGAGCAGGCATGGGGCGGTGCTGCTGCCGATGGGCATGCTGACCATCTCGTCGATGACCTGCGAGTCCGTCAGGCCCACGCCCGTCTCCGGGTCCTTGTGGCCCATCAGGGCGGTCAGGACGTCGTCGCGGTCCGTCGGGTTCTGACGTCGGTGCTCGACCAGGTCGGCTGCGTAGCTGCGCATCGCTACCGTGGCGCGCTTGAACTTGTTTCCGTAGACGAGGTAGTTGACAAACCCGGGACGCGTGGGCCGCATGACGGCTTCGGACGTCAAGTTCTCTATGCCCTGAATCGCGGGGTGCATCGGGCCCTCTAGGCAGTTGAGCTTCTTCCCGTACAGGGTGAGCGTCGTGACCTCGAGGCTCAGCCTGTTCAGCTCGTCCACCAGCGTCATCCTGCTGCTGGCTCCGATGCGGTTCTTCTTCCACTTGCCGATCATCTCGGCCGCCGTGTCGCGCATTTCGGCGAAGTGACCTGTCATGGTCTGCGGCGACAGCTTGGGCGCAATGATGCGGTGCGCGATGCCCCAGCTGTCCTCGTGATGAAAGGCCGTGAAGAGCGCGTCGTGAACCGCGTACCGAATCTCGACGATAGGCCCTCCAACGTACTTGCGGAAGCGCTTCTCGTTGCATACCTCCCCAGCGAGATCTACCCCGGCCACAAAGACGATCGTCTTCCCGAGGATGTTAACCTTGAAGATTTCACCGTGCTGCTCGGCGAGGTTCTTCAGGGATTGCCATGTGTTGCTCGGCTTGATGTCGAAGAGATTGCCCAGTATGGGCAGCCCGCGAGGCTGGGGGATCGGTTCGGACATGATGGTGACGGTCTCTCTTCTTCTGGCTTTTTTCTTTTCTTTCTTGTGCCTGATGATGTGAATGTCGAGAGAAAGCTTTTCTGTTGATTACGACGACTAGGCTGTCCCCCCCCTCTTCTCTCCTTTTCATCCTTTTCATCTTCTCCCTTCACCCTTTCCGTGCGAAAGGGCGGCACGATAGCGCCGTTGCGGTACACGTCTTATGACACAAGTGGTCAGCTACTCGCCTCCCTGTTGGTCACTACCCGTCTCTCAGCGGACTGTTTCATAAGCCTCCTCTCCCCATCGTAGGACCCGCAAAGATGCGCATCTCATAACAGAATTGCCCGTCCCACGAGCCGTCTACTTGCCGCCCTCATATGCATCAGGCTCTTGAACCAAGCATACGGCGAGGATATAATACGGGCACGTCCCATTGGCGTTGAGCGTAAGGATGAGTTGAGACATGTGTGACTGAGCTGGGACAGACGACCTATAGGCAATCTTCCGTGTGGATGTCTCAGACCATATGGAGGCAGTGGCACATCTCGTAATGAGCCCGGTCTAGCACATTGTTCGAGTTCCGTAGATGGCTAGCCCCTTGTGGAAGGGAATCGGAATCCGCTCAACAACTCATCTGCGGCTGTAGGGAATGATTCTCTTATGCTGGCCGTGGCAAGGACCGATAGGGAGAGCTACGATAAACTTGGATAAGGAGGCCAATATGACTGGTCCTCGACAGGCTCTGACCAGACATGTGCGGCTCGCGACTCAACATTGAAAACGGGCGCCGACAGAGGCCGGCAACGTGCCTACCTGGGGGAACCTATCCGTGATCAAGAGCGTTTGGCCTCCATAGCTCCGTCATCGTGTAACATTAATCAGTCGGTCGAATACGAATGTCTGCTAAAATAATCATCAAGTTGAGAACAAGTTTGACCATCACATGGCGATGATGGTGATGGAAATGATGACATAATATACAACCCACATTAGTCATCCCCGAAATCAGTCCAACGCGAACCCCTGACGCGAGACACTCTCCAAGTCGGAAGCTCAGACTGACGACAGATAATACGCCGTCGAGAAGACCGGCCGCAATCGCAATCGCATATCACCCGAGGTAAACTACAACTTGCCCCGACCTGCCCATCATGACGCGCGCTCAGCAAACCATCTCCTTCGGCCTGTTGGTATCATCTGTACGTTTTGCTAACCCGGCCCCCCTCCTCTCTGGCCTGTTGTGCCTGCTAACCTGTCTTGCCCGTCAGCTCTACCTCGTCCTCTATCTAGAGCTTATCCCTCTACCACCTTTTGTCCAGCAACAGATTGTCCCTCTGGTATGCTTCACCCCCTCTTATCTTCTCTCTCCTTTGGTGAAAAAAGATATCTTTATATCATTTCATGAACCCCCCCCCCCCAAATAAAAAACCCTACTTTCTGACAAGAAAACAATACAGCTCCCCTTCTGGGCTCTCGTCTCGTTTGGTGCCCTTCTCCTCTTCCGTCTCGGATACGGCATCTTCACCTTCAACGACGTCCCCGAGGCGCACAAAGAGCTCATGGGAGAGATTGAGCTGGCCAAAAAGGACCTCCGTGCACGCGGAGTCGACGTCGACTAAACGTGATTTGATTCCATCGATAATGGGGGGGACGTATGGCCGGTCAGGGGGGAGGCATATTGCTATGACGTCCGTCTGACGAGGTATAATTAAACAAAGAGATAAAAAAAACTGCCAAGAAAAAAAAAACATAATCGATTCATTGCAATGCTGGTGATGGTGATATATGCTTGAAACGAAAATAAAAAGGGGGATTCGTTCGTTCGTTACTTCGCCCATGAAAACGCCGACGCTTAATCATAAGAAAAAAAATCCAAACTCCTCTTTGCGCGTGAATCCCAACCGGAGAAATGTCAACAAGCAGATATGGATCACTCGCCGACCAGAAGCGCAATCACCTTGCGAACAGCTACGCTGGGCTCCTCTCCCCCTTCCACTAGATTCTCAAACAGTGACGGCAGTCGTCCGAATGCTCCCCTGGTGTCGGCTCGATGCCCTAGCAGCACAGGAGAGAGAAAGAGTTAGCAAACAGTAGACCTAAACTTGGAAATGGACAAATCAAGATGCTCACATTTTCCCGGTACCCCTACCATAACAGCCACCTTACTCTGCGCTTCGCCCGTCCAGTCAAACGTGATGGTCCACGTCAGACGTAGGGAGGACGGGTCGGCCTGTCCATGGGCAGCGGGAATCTCCAGATCAAACGACTGATGGTCCATGAAGTGCAGCAGATCCTGTCTGCTGACGGGTCCTGTCGATGACGACTCAGCTGCGTTGCTCCCTTCTCTGTCAACGCTGTCACCGTCCCTAGTACGCTTCGCCGGCCGTCTAGCACGCACCGTACGCCCCAAATCGAGGAGGCGCTTAGTGGAGCGCGTGTCTTGGCGCAGCTGCGCCCAGAAGCGGGCACGCCGTTCCGCGACACGCAGCCACTCGGCCATGGCCCAGGCCACAATGCCTACGTTGCGCTGCATGCTGCGGTTGCAGTCGGTGCCGTTGCAGATCCTGTCGAGGAACGCGGCTAGTTCCGGTCGCGCGGCGGGCTCGAGGGCCGCCACGTCGAGTTTCTGGATGCTCATCTTGATGGCGTCGACCACCACGTCTACACGCGCGCTGAACAGACCGGGACAGTGGCGCGAGCGGAGCTGGATGGAGAAGAGCTGCCGGAGGGGCTGGTCACGTGCGCGGGGGAGAGTGGTGAGAGAGGGCGTTATGTCGAAGGGGGTGAAGAGCTGCAGGAAGGGGAGCTCCTCTTCGGCTGTCATGATGACGGGATGGTGCGACTTGATATCCGATATGTCGATGCCGTCTGTATCGGTGGGCACGGCCGACGTCGCTGTCGCCTTTCCGAATCCCACAATGGCCATGGGATCTAGCGCAGCCTTGGCAAGCAGACGGGAGGACTGCTGCGTCGGTTGAGAGGCGTCATCTCCGTCCGTCGACAGATGTCGCCTGATAATGTCGGCGACCTCGTCTTCGTCCGTGAGGCCCACCCGCCGCCCAGACGTCTGAATGGCACGTATACGCTCGTTCTGCCGCGTTGTCACGTCGAGGTCCCTCCGCAGCTGGGCCAGCTCTTGGCGCAGCGCGTCTCTCTCCCTCATTCTGACCGTGTCGGTGCTGCGGGCTGGCAGGCGACGCACGTTATCCGTCGTCTCGGCCAGGATCGCACCGCTCAGCCGACTGGGGGGCGGCTGTGCCTTGGATGGTGCCGCGCCCCCAAACAGTTTCCGCGGCGTGGCGTTGGTCTCCTCGGTGGGTTCCGGATCAGGTCCGGGGTACGACGGCGGTTGCTTAAGCGGCGATCCAGCCATTGTAGTACCGGGCCTGTTTCGCGATTTCCGCCGCGAGGGACTGCTGCTAGTGTGGATCCCGCGAGGCGGCGTAGACGAGACGGGATCGTTCGCAGATGGTGGCAGTTCCGGCTCCGGCGGAAGGGGGATGTTGACGCCCGTCCGTGGTGATCTCCGCAGCGTGCGGCCAGCAAAGGGGTTGAACTCGTCGTCGCCCTCGGGCGCCGGCGGGGGGAGTGGGCGCGGATTTTGCCTGGCGGGGGATGCAGGCAAGGGTGCAGACGGGCCCGCTGCAGAGGACTGCATTCCTGCTCGTGCGGTCGTCGTTGTTCGAGTGATAGTCTGTTGTTGTTGGCCCTCGTCGGCGTCACTCGCAGGGAGCTCGCGGACGGCAGCAGATGGACGGCGCGTGGGACTGGGCGGCTTAGGTGGCGATGCGGATCTTCGCCGCTCAAGTATCTCGGGGTTCCAACGCGACATGCTTGCTTTCGTAGGCGAGGCCCATGACGGGCGTTTCGATCTTGGTTGTCGCGGTGAAGTCGGTTCGAGGCTGCTCCTGTGGGTCGTCGCGTCTTGTCGGTCGTCGTTACTTGGCGAGGTGCGCCGTCGTTTTGGTGCAGACTCTTCCATGTCAAGTTCAGTACTATTCGTTTTGTGAAAGACCTAAAGTATTCGACATGTCTGCCAGCAGAGGAAGGAATTTACAGCCTGAGCCAGTATAAGTGACTATCGAAAAAAATAATAGATAATGATACGAGGCACGTTGGAGCTTGTAAGCCGCGTCGGAGATGGATGGATTGTGGGGGGGGGGGGAGACTAAGCCACTCAAAACGGTGGCGCACGCGTCAAAGAGGCTCGCGGAAACATTGAGCCAAACAGACAAGTGGGCCTCACCGCCTGCCTTGTTGGTCAACGCGTTTTGGCCGAAACGGCACCATATCGAGTAATGGTCCATGGAAGAGCCGCCAACAAAAGGTTGTACCTGTACGTAACGACATGATAAGTCGTATGACGTTGATGAAGCTTTGCTTTCATCGTGAGGCCGATCATATGTTGACTCTGCTCTTCAATCCAGTAGAGCTCATTCCATCTTTCCCTCTCTATCCTCCTTTATTCATTGAGCAGCCTGCCAAGCTGTCATGGTGGATTTCCCTCCCCGGATAATGTCACATGACCCATTACCAATCCAATGACGCGCCTTGTAAACCCTTTGCCGCTTATTTTTCCCGACGTCATCACTGAACCCTCGTATCTTCGTTTTACATGCTTATTTTCTTTTCCCTCTTCGGTGCGCCCAACCCATGCCGGAACCTTGCAGATACCAGACGACATCGTGACCGAATGTGTCTGTTATAATACGAACCTGTCTATACAACGCACAGACAAGATCCTCGTAGGACCGAGAAATGTCGCTCTCCCCTAGAGTGCTGGCCCCTCGGCTACGGCATCTCGGCCGTGCCGTCCCCGCCCGGCGATGTTTCATTGCGACACCCAGGCGAGACGACGACAAGAAGTGGCCGCAGCGCACGCCGATAGGCGAGTACTACGAAAGCATAGCAAACTACCCGATACCGTACGGGTCGACCAAGAAGCCCGAAGCGCCGACCAGCTCCACAGACCCCAAGGCTCTCTCGGTTGAAGGGAAGCCGGCTACCGACGAGAGGATAGATACACCAGCGCCCAAGACGGCCGCACCTGCAGATCATGCGCCGGCCAGACCGAAGCCGAAACGGAAGCTGCGCATATCGTCAAAGGCAAAGCTTTCCAGGCCCACAGCAGAAGTCGCCGACACCACGGGCGACAAGGCCTCCCCCAAGGCAGCAGCAGCAGCAGCACCGCCGCCGCCTACGCCAGAGCCCGAGCGCGAAAAGACGCCCGAGGAAAAAGCCCGTATAATCTTCGGAACGCGTCTCGCCGGCCCCGAAGACCGCGCAGCCCACTTCGCCACGCGCAAGAACCGGTCGACCACCATCGCCGGGGTCGTGGTACCGCCCGAGCCCGAGGAACCCGACAACTGCTGCATGAGCGGGTGCGTCAATTGCGTGTGGGAGATGTACCGCGAGGATATGGAGGAGTACCGGGCCGCCAAGTCCGAGGCGGACAGGCGCCTGGCGGCCCAGAAGCAGCAGGAGTCGGGCTCAATGGATGATGACGGCGGTGGCTCGGAGTCCAACTGGGCTGAGCCATCGCCTCAAGCGGTCGAAATTAACGGCAAAGCCAAGATATCCAACGACATGTGGGATGACGACCTATTCCACAATGTTCCCGTCGGTATCAGGGAGTTCATGAAGCAGGAGAAGAAGCTGAGGGAGAAGCACGAGAGGGAAGGTCGAGCATGATCTTCTCCGGGTACACTTATCCTTCTTTCACATATTTCATTTTAGCCACAAAAGCAGTGTTGTCCACAAGATAGAACCTAGACGGGAGGCATTAGAAAGACGGACAAGAATCCCAACCCTTACCTCCCCGGAGATTCACATACCATACTCATGCCACCAGAACGCCGTGCTTCTCCCCTCGCATAATGCAGTCTCAACTTGCCTATCACGTCGCGACACGGAGCAGCTTGGGTATCAACCCCACGCCTCCGCAGATGCAAGCTCACCTGAGTGCAGAAGTAACCGCAAGGCAGAGTCTTGCGAAACGCTTCACGGTCCAGCAAAACGATCCGATGGTACAGAGCCTCTTACGCGCGCGAAACGTGATAAATGCAGCATGTTCACATACGGCAGTGATGTCGTCAATCGTCCTCTATGAAACGTCATTCATCTCGCCCACAGCGAGGCCCTCGCAGGGAAAGTCTATCTAATGCAAGCGGAATCCCAAGATCTCTCCAGAGTTGCTAGCACGGTGTAGCAGACCGACGCGGGAGCGAAAGGGGCCTTGGCAGCCCTGGCAGCCCTAGCAGAAGTGAGGCGGTTCGGAGACAATGTTTGCCAGAGCTTGTTCTGTTCTTATTCACCATGTACTTTTTCCATTACGGCGCTGTACTCCTCCGCTCGTCGATTCTCATGCAAAGTGAACTTGGTATCCTTCTTCAGTATTCGACAGACGACGTCGGGGGGAGTTAGCCCTGCGTCGTTGATAATCATGTAAGGTATGTTGGTTGGCAAATCACTTGGGAGAAAGATGATCCGTCTGCTCGATTTCGTCCGAGGCTATGGCGTCGAGTGCGGCGGGGTCGTGCTCGAACATGGTTCCGCGGCATTTATGTGGACGTGGATACGGAAGGATGTACGGTTTACGTTGCTTTACGCTTTATTTATCGTCTATAGTAATATATATTGGAAGGGGGACAAAAGAAAAACTCTCGTTTAACGCTCTCGGCGGAGGAGGATCGGATGGCGGAGGGAACAGATAAAATGGGAAAGCAAGAAAAACGCAAGCGCCTGTGGACAAAGGGCTGATGCCGATCGCCCTTTTTTTTGTCCTGTCTCTCTTCTTCATTACCAGGCACTCTTTTACGCAGAGAGCTGCTTCCTGGCGTTCTCGTCATGCTCTTCAATGTCGATGGCCTCCCAGGGGTAGCAGATCCACTCGTCGCCGACGGTACGGGCGGCCATGTAGCGACCGGAGGAGAGCATGTCGTTGGGGAGGATGCCCTTCTTGGTCTTGTCCTTGTTCTGTAGGGGAGTTAGTCGATGAAGATGACGAGGGATAGATTGTAATAGATGGCAGGGATCGTTGATGAAGGTGCTTAGGGTGAGGGGAAATGAATGGTAGACCGTTATGATAGAGATGGCGGCAAAAAGAAAACTCTTACGTGAAGAACGAAGATGGAAAACTCGGTCTTGGGCTGATTGCCGCCGAGGCTGACACGCGCAGCCTCGACATCCTTCTCGAGCTCCTTGACGGCGTACTCGAGCGTGGTGCGGGTGTCGTCCACCTCGTCGACGATGAGGATGCGCTTCCCGACCAGGTTCTTAACCTCACCGAGGGCCGTGAGGTCGAGCCACTGGGTGCGGGTGACCTTTGTTCCGGGAGCCTCGACGTCCTTGTCGCCTGAGCCGTCGCCGAGAGTCTCGTAGAGCGAGAGTCCGATGGCCTGGATGGGGATGTTGGGGCTACCGGGCTTCTTGAGGAACGACCGGAGGATGCGGGCTGGAACGTAGCCACCCCCGCCAATGGCAATCATCAGCTGGGGCTGCCAGTCGGCAAGGATCTTCTCGGCTGACTCCTGGCACAGCTTGTGCACATCGTTGTACGTGACGTATAGTTTTTGGACCATGGTGGGCGATTTGCTTGTGTTTCGAGAGTATAGAGGGGGGTCGATGAGGATCAGAGGGGGGGTGTCGAATGCCGATGTCGTCGTTGATCACGGGGGAGGGGGGAAGGGTCTAAAGAGGATGGTAGAATAAGAATAACAAAGTGAGGGTGGTGATGATGGGGGGAAAGGTTTCGACTGTGCTTGGTGGTCGATTTTTTTTGTCTTCTTTTTTTTTTCTTTGCCCCTCCCCCTCCTTCCCTTTTGGTTTTGCCCCGCGATTTGTCGATCCTATTAAACTCTCAGAGCTACACGCTTACTTTTCTTTCCTTTCCCTCTCTTTTTTTTTTCTTCTCTTCTCTCGTTGCTTCCTCCCCTCCCCACTTGGTTCGTCTCTATTTTCATTCCGGCATTAGACCACATTCATTCTTCCAATGGTAGTGGGCCTTTGACGTGTGGTCCGATCCACATGGGCGGTTGAGACCGTCGGAAGTCGCCGATGGGACGCTGGACCACAGGAAACTGGATCATGCGTTGACTCAATTGGGACCACTGCCAAACGAGATCATAAGAAGCCGGAATCACGATGAAGTGGGGATGTGCTTGCTGTCTTTGATGCGCAGTCTGAACAGGCAACGACAATGGGTGTAGATAGGCCGGGACAGCACTGGGCTGGCCACGAGCCAACTTGGGTGGCATCGAAGTCGGCTCGATCAACATCCGACATGGGCTCCAATCATCACTCTTGATGGCAGCGGATGGGCTATTGTCAGAGGTGGTGGCGCAAATTCAGCTGCTGCACCGCTAGTTGGGTTGTGGGAGAGAGCATCCAGAAAATGGCCAAGTCCATCGGACCAGGTTTAGTATCGGGGTCGGTATGACGATGACATGGGCCGGACATCACCACGGTTTGAGCCGGGCATGGCCAACGGGGCCGGATAGGGTTCATAGTCGGGACCGAGCAAGGCTCCTCCTCGGGGCCTCAGGTAAACCTGGTCGCTCTTCGGTGAAACGTCCGTTTGGCAGCACCTAGAGTAGTATGTCAATATAAAGTTCGACAACAAGTAAACAAAAAAACAACAAACCTGACATGAGTGGTGATGAACTCTTTCTCCCAAGGAAAAAAAAAGAATGGAGAGAAATTGACACCCGCTGCATCCCTCCCTCATCAACAGTGTGGTATGAGTTGGAGAACGAGCCACATCCGATGAGGGATCGTCGTTTTCGTGTCTTGTTGATTCTTCCATGCTTAGAGGACGATATGTCCACGGTACATGACAGCCTGAACGGCCAGTTCGTGTATATCGCTGACATCTTCGTAGTCGTAATCCGCCTTGCGTTCGAGACCGTGGCAGTAGTGTTTGTAGCAGACCTTGAGCCAGGCGACCTTGATTTTGATGGCCGCCGACCTGAGGATGTTGGCGCAGTCACCATTTTGGGAGCTCGAGCCCAGGAGCTCGTCGGTCCTCCGCTTAACCTCCTCCTCGGCCCTAGTCTTGGCGTATCGCTCGCGGCAGCGGATGAGCCTGCGCGTTATGTCGACCATCATGTAGATATGTGATAGGGCGTCGGAGTTGCCGCTCACGCGCTCGCCAGGATCGCACTGGAAGGTGAGCATGGCCATGCCCTCGGTCACCATGTGGTATTGGCCCTTGACGACATGGATCACGTCCCCGACGGGGGCGTAGGGACCGGTGTTGGGGTTGAAGCGACCGAGGGGACCGATCAGGTTCTTTGGACTTCGAGCATTGATGCCCATTCGAGGGTATCTGAAGGATAAATGGATGTTTGCTGATGGCGTCGAGGGACAGACACGCCTCGGTTGCGGTTGCGTTTGAGCCATTGTCGATGTGTTTTCTTTCTTCATCGGGAAAGGGAAACCCACAAAAAGTACGATGAGTATATAATAAAGATGCGGATGAGAGATCAAGGTAGTTTATATGTCCTCTTATCTGATGATGGGCGTGCCATGTTGTTGTCGTTGTTGCTGATGGTTGACGGTCGGTGATGATGCGTGTGTCTTGCGGCACCAGGCTGACCAGGATGTTGGTAATCGGGTATGTAGAATGGATGGATGGGAACCGACTTCTTCGAGAGTCTCCCGAAATAAGGGGGTATAAGCAGGCGAAGGGTGAAAACTTTCCAGCATCGCACTTAGTAAACCGAACAAGCTTCCGGTCGCCAAAGGGAAGTTTCATCGTGAGATGCTTCATCGGCCAATGTGAATTCTGGTCATGGGAGCAGTTTGTTGCCATCGAGCCAACAGCCAGTAATATTGCACAATACAAGCCTCTTGGACGACGATGGAAGCTGCAGGAAGTAGCTCAGGATAGAATGTGGAAAGGTACAAGGCAGAGGAGGGTATGTTGAGAATAAGGAGTGATTGCAAGATTTGGATACTTGGGCACCTCCCCGAGCAAGGCAGAGGCACAGTTTTTGGGGTGGGGTCAATGTGTATGTATGACTTGTTTGATTCAACATTGTAATAGTAAAAAAAAAAAAAAAGACTTCGACGCAGGCGCATGCTAGTGATAGTAGATATATTCCCTTTTGTATGCAAGACGTGACGTAGTAGATGAGAATATGAGATGAAAACCCCGTTCTCTTCTTAGCAGCTCCTAGACAGGCGGGCTCAGGTCCATAATCTCTTGACCCTGGGCGAGGTCGGCGTAGCTGTAGGCCTTGGACTCGGGGGGTAGGGTGCCGTCGGCGGCCCAAAGATTGATGAGGGGCCTCATGGGCTCAATGTCCTCGGGAAGTAGCAGGTCGAGCTGGGTGGAGGTGAGGATGAAGTGGCTGAAGCAGCTGTTGAGCTGCTTCTCGAGGTTGAGGCGGTAGAAAGGTTCGAGGAAGTGATCCCAGTACAGGTGGGCGTAGACGCGAAACATCTGCAGGAAGATGGTGCGGCAGATGCCCACGAATTCGCGAGGGAAGCCGCTGCGACGGCCGATCCAGTCCTCCGAGTCTCCGTTGGTGGCCTCGGTGCCAGCCCCGGGCATGGGAGCGTTGGACACGGAGGCAGGGTCGGTCGGGAATATGGCGGTGTCGTCAATCTTGCCCGAGATCCACCGCTGCATCAGCGTCATGTACTCGTACGCGGGGAGCTCGATGGGCTCGTGGCGGCTGTTGAGCCACGTGTACGAGTGGTAGCTGGGGCTCCGGTCAGTCTCTCAGTCTCTCACTTTCTCCTCTCGGATCCATGCTGCCCACGACTCACCTTCCAGCAGACATCTTGGGACAGCCGGACCGGTTGCAGATGGTCGAGCCATCATCCTCCTTTTCAAGAACCACACGCACAAAGTTCCACAGGACACGATAGTGCTCGATAACTTGACGGGCACGGAATGTCAGCAAAATTTGTTCCCCGCTTCGGGAGTGAGGTTTCTTCTCTTGCCCGCTTACCCTGGTGACCTATCCACTCCCCCTGGTCGACGGTCTTGGGCCTCGTGCTGAGAGTCATAAAGTTGCCCTTGACAATGTGCTTGGCACAAGCACGGTTAAGCCAAGCAGGCAACGGCCGAGGCCACTCAGACACAGGCCCGTTGTAGATGAGAGGGGCTCCGGGACCGGCCGCAGTCGGCGTCACGGAAGGGGAAGGGCCTCCGGAGGACGAAGCTGCTGGCGCCTGTGAGGGACCCTCGGAGCCAGGGCCAGGGCTCCTGCCACCACTCCGACTAGACGAGCCGCGGAGACGGGCATTACTGTCATCCATTGCAAAAGAAGGATATTCTTAGAAAAAAATGGTTCGGATGATGAGATGTAGAAAGGGGCAATAAGAACCTACATGCCAGAAAAGAGGTTCGACATGATTCCTGCCGGGGAGGGGGGTGTCTGCTCTTTTTGAAAGCTGGTGAAGCTGTCAAAATGATAATCATATGGAGGGGTTGTCTGAGCTTCAGCGGTTGGGCGGTCAGTAAAAGTCGGCCGACTTTAGGGGGGGCCCTACGAGGCCTGGCGGCGGGGGGTAGGGGGGAAGGAAGCACCAGTGCGATAGAAGGCAGCTGGCAGGAGCAGGAGCCCCAAAGAATGGCTCAAACGGTAGCTGGCAGTTGAAGCTCTCCTGGAGGGGGACCAGTGAGGGGGAGGCATTAGGGGTCTAGGTCCCCACTGCACAATAGGCACTGCGCTGTATCAATACCCAGTACGGGGTATTCGCTCCCTACAATACGAGTAGGCGCTGGGGGATAACGAGACAGTGGCCACCTACAGGCTATGGCCCAGCTGGTCATGACGGCAGGGTGGTAATAATACTACCGCTCTTCACCGCCTGCTATTGTCGTCCAGAGAAGTTTTTCCCTCTGGCTGGTTTCCGTCCTTTTTTCCCCCCTTCTCTTCTTCATCTTCATCTTTACCCTGAACAACATCAATTTACGGTTTAAAATGTCCCTCACTAACTTGCACAGAGCCTCCATACATCGATATGATCATCCAGCCTATTCTCACGTGTCCTCGGACCACTGCATTGTCATGCAACGGGACGTCCTCGCCGCCGAGCATGCACTCGGTACCATACATTTTCTCCAACTCCCATCCGCGGTCAGCTCGTATCACGACGGTTCCAGGACCTGAAGAGGGTTGACCATAGGCCCGCGTTACTCTTCCGTGTACAAGTATACGAGATGCGTTAGGCTAGAGAAGCTGTCGTGGACGTGGACACGTGTGTGCCACCGAGTCTTGGGGGCCGGGACTGGAGGACCTACGCGCACAATCGACCGTTTTGAAATACAAACTGGCAATCAGGGAAATCCGGACAAGCAGTTTCGGTTCCATTATTGTGAAGAATCTCCAAGCAGCTTCCAGGCAAGCCAAGGACCTGAGCAGATAAAAGAAAAAGAGTGGTCGATGTTGTGTGCCCCGCTTTTCCCGGACCCGCGCCAACACAAAATTTCTAGAGGCTTCCGTCTAAACCACACGGACCTTTTAACACTGCTCGACCCCAAATACTGACCATTGCCCATTTATTCTTCCCTCGTCTTCCCTCTCTTCTCTCTTCAGTATCTCCCACCCTTCTCTATCCCCTCTGTTCTCGCAACTGCACTGCGTTCCTTGTCGACCCCTCTCCCAGCGGCATATCAGTTTGCTGTGTCTTCCTGTACTATTGGTAAGCCTTCAACTCTTCTCCTCTCCGCGCTGCCCGCATCCTCAATTGCAATCAGAATGATGAAACACCAGCTGGCACCAGTCATAGAGTGAACTTGTACTCCCTTCGATGATGACAGCATGCTGTGGCTCTAATAGCCATCCTGATTCTATTGCAACCTTCCTTTTTCTTTCCTTCACAGCTCATACGCACTTGGCCTTTGTTCTTGTCGCTAACCAGGCCCCCAGTTCTAGGAACATCACATCTGCCTCCCATTCCGACCGGCCACCCGCTCCTGTCGTCGCCATGGTCCTTCACAACCCCAACAACTGGCACTGGGTCAACAAGGATGTGTCCGAGTGGACACGTCAGTGGCTCAACGACAACCTGACCAAGATTGAAGCCAAGGAGGGCGACGTCGAGGTCAAGATCTCGTCTGTCCAGACCATGGATGGCGATGTCGACGTCAGCCAGCGCAAGGGCAAGGTCATCACAATCTTTGACGTGAAGCTCGTTCTCGAATATTCTGGTAATCCTTCTCCCGTGTCCAACCCCAGTGGGGGGTTATCGAATACCAATTCCACATGTAAAAGAAAAAAGACGGGCAACTAACGCCTATCATCGTAGGGTCTGCTCCCGATGCTGCTGATGTGTCGGGCACCATCACTGTTCCCGAGATTGCCCACGACACTGAGGAGGACGAGTATGTCGTATGTGCAACACCAAACTCTCGACGTAGACTGTTTGTTCCCCAATCTCGGCGCACTAACTCCGCTGTCTTTGTAGTTTGACATAGACCTCTTCTCCGAGTCCAAGGAGAAGCAGCCGGTCAAGGACCTCGCCAAGTCCAAGCTGGTGCCCCAGCTGCGCTCGGCCTTCCAGAAGATTGCCCCGACGCTGATAGAGACGCACGGCAAGGAGCTCCAGCACGCCGCGGACGCCGACCCATCCAGGAACTTCCCACCCGCGAAGACACMCCCGCAAAAGGGCAGCGAGACGGTCAGCCAGTCGACGTCCTCGTCGGCCCAGAAGACGGGCTCCATCGTCAACACCACGACGGTGACGGACCAGCAGGAGTTCCGCACCACGGCCGAGGAGGCCTACAAGACGTTTGTCGACCCGGCCCGCATCGCCGCCTTCACGCGCGCCCCACCCAAGCTGTTCGAGGGTGCCCACAAGGGCGGAAAGTTCGAGCTTTTTGACGGCAACGTGGCCGGCGAGTACGTCGAGCTCGACGAGCCCAAGCGTCTGGTGCAGAAGTGGCGCCTCAAGCAGTGGCCAGCCGGCCACTACTCCAGCCTCCGCATCGACTTTGACCAGAATGACGTCGACCATGTTACCGTGATGCGCGTCACCTGGGATGGCGTGCCCATCGGCCAGGAAGAGGTGACCAAGCGCAACTGGTCCGAGTACTACATCAGGAGCATCAAGCAGACGTTTGGCTTCGGCACGATTCTGTAGATGAGAGAATGGTTCCAAGAAAGAAAAGAATGAAGAGACACGAAAGAAAGTACACTCTCTATACGGGAAGAGGGAATATTAATATGCGTCTTGGTTTCAAAGGCCTAGAAGCGTGCTGATGTAAATTCATTTTCATAAGATGGCGAAAGGAGAAGAAAAACGAACATGACGATGACATGGTTCTGGAACATGCTGTTGCTAAGATGCAAACTTTGTGTGTAAACTTGCCATGGCAAAGATGAGAGGCCAGTGTATTGTATGTCCAAAGAATAATATCACATGCATTGCGTATAATACAGCTGAAAGAAGAATAAAAGAAAAAGAAAAAAAAAGGAAAGAAGGGGTGCCTATCGTATGAAGTGCTAGTGATGCCATCTATGGCGGATGAGCAACCAGCCTATTCCTCCTTTCACCAGCCCACGGTCCATTACTCCTATGTGACCTCTCCGCGTCGGACACATCCATCTTGCTACCAAAGGCATAATCCTTGATGAATATGTCCCTCAAATTATCCCAAAATCCAAGATCGTAGACATTCTCCACGTCGGCCAGGCTGCGTATAGGTTCCCAGGGGCCCTCCCCGGGAATGGTACCCTGGCCCTGTAGCGTATTGGGCGGGCGGCCATCGGTCGTAGTGACAAGTATATGATGAGGCTGAGCGGGCCAGCGCGACCACCCTGGGTCTCCGGGCACTGAGCGTCTCTGGTGCTGGGGCAGGGGCCGCGAGAAGGCGTACCCGTCGCGCACGTCCTCCTGGAAGTCGGACCACTTGAGCGACTCGTTGGTCGTGGTGCCGAGGTAGATGAGGTACAGGGTGTAGAGGAGAAGACCCCATATGAGCGGGGAGGTGAGCAGGGACAGGAGGGTGGCGGCCCCGAGGCCGGAGTAGGCGCGGATGGCGACGGCGAACAAGGCGCACCACCTGGTCCACGACAGCGTGGAGCTCAGCGGCCAGGCGGACCAGCCCGGGTGGTGGACACGTATGTCGGCCGAGAGGATGGACATACCCAGCAGACCGCCGTAGGCGGTGAGCACGGCCGTCGACAGCAGCAGCAGCACGAACCAGTGGTGGTTGCCGTACCCGACGCACCCGTTGATGAAGATGCAGTGGTGGTCCGCGCGGGCCACGCACCGCTTGCACAGGCTGCAGTGCTTGGACCGTGGTGGCTTCGGTAGGTCGCACGTCCGGCAGATGCGACCCGGATGGAATATGGCGTAGTCGTACGGGTACAGCGACATGTGATAGTCTACCGTCTCGCCCGTCACGTAGCCCGGGTCCGCCGCGCACGCGAGCCACAGGAACACGTACGGGAGCACCACGGCCACGCTGCTCGTCAGACGTGTCAACCCGCTCATGACCGGCCAGGCCGTCGGGAGATAGGCTAACTCTCCGCCTACGAGGATTGCCGCGAAGAAGATCTGATTGCGTGTCAGTATCTGTTCTTTTCCCGCGAGGGCGGTGAGGCGAGGGGAGGTGACATACCACCACTGTCGGGTGTCGGTCATATAGCATGTGACGTCCGAACCGCACTAGATGTCTCGAAAGCTTGCCTGATGTGAGTCTCTGGTCCAGGGCCAGCAGCCCGTTCGGTAGGTGAACCCATATGGCACGGTGCAGAGCGGAAATGGGTGTGTTTCTGTATACACGTCAGAGGGTTTTTTTTATTCGTCAACAACCCTGTTGTCCTCTTGCACGGTTCCTCTATCTGGAACTGACCTCAACGCAGGCAGTCGTCCAAAAAAGGTGACAAAGGTCATGAACGATATGAGCAGTATCACGCCCACGACCGTCCCTAGAGTCCCCATGGTTTCAAGAAGAAGTGAAAGCGTGACCTGATGGCAAGGACCGCCCGGCTGTGCCGCAAAGGATGTCGAAAAGGAAGAGACGATTTCATCTACGTCGGGACGGCGTGGGTGGCGGGAACCGTCAGGTGTAGAAAAGGGTGAACTAGATCCTCACCAACGGAGCATGGCGATATACGAAGAGAAAACCGGTGGGAGAAATATGTGCAAGCCGAAGAAGAAAAGAAATGGCAAAGCGGTCTCCCTCTAGGACAGGAATTTAAGGCGCGTGAGCCGCCTTACGTGGGAGCAGGCCAGTCTGATCACCAAGCTTGGGTGGATGATTCGGGGATATGCATTTACAGGGTGGGATATGATTGTTATATTATTACGTGCATAATGTATCGACCACAATATGGTAGTATATTAGATACAAGAATAGTACTAGCCTACCGAGTAGCCGACTTTCGTTATTCAACAACCAGACAATACGTGCTTTTTCCCACCAACCACTAGGAATTCAATGTAATACCACAATGCAACGATTATGTTGATAGGATTAGTGGGGAGAGACGCTAGCCTTTAGGGAGTTGATGGGGGCTAAGAAGAAGAATGTCCCAGGAAGGAAATCGCACCTGTCTGTAAATACAGTATTAACATAATTTGTCAAGTGCGGCATGTGTGAGATCTCAGATGGGACAGCTCCTTCCCCTTCGGGGCAAACATTGCTGTTTGTCCGTGCTGAAAACACTCTGCAGGTACACCCTCATTCTCCGCCTAGAAATATCTTGGATGGCGATTATATGAGCATTATCGGATGTTCTTTATTGTTGTGTGTATTTTATTTTACTTGGATTGTTATAGAGTGAGCGTCCATTCAGGAAGAAATCGGCTTATACTCACAATACTCGCTCGCACCGTACCCATGTTCATTGGCTGCGCATATATATAAATGGGTCATATGCCATTAGAGCCCAGATCCACGTGATATCGCGCCGAGCATCATCACGCGTCTCTAGACTCAACTCTTCGTCACCATCAACGGCATCATCCCTCTAGTGCACTTGATTTGATTCCGAATGGAATCGGCGCAAGCTGTAGCTTAGAAGCGCTTCCGGTATTTTCTTCCTGCTCTGCCTTTCCTTTTCTTTCCGACTTATGTCACTGACATTTTGCTTCACTAGCGATTGGCATTAGCGCTTGAGTCTCACGTCTCACGCGTACATGAACAGAAGCGGTACATATACACGTATACCGTCTCTCACTGCAGAGACATCGCCAAGATGAACAGCTCGGGTAATGATGTCCCGTCCATCTTCCAAGGAAAGAAGTTCTGGCTCTCAACGCTACTTCCCATGAAGGACCACTTCAAGGCGCTGGTCACGGTACTTCTGCCCTCTCTACTACTTTATCTGAGCTGAGAGCTGGGCTGACATCTATCGCGCAGAATAACGGCGGCAAGGTGGTCTATCTCGAAAAAGATGCCGATATCCTGATTGCCGATCCCATAAAGAAGAATAGGGCTCCAGCTGGGGCGTGCTCCTATAAGCTCATTGAGGATTCGGTCAAGAACGGCGCTCTCCAGCTTGAGGACAGATTCCTCATCGCCCCCAAGATTGGCGAGACGACGCCCCGTCAAGCCGGCTCGTCTATACCCACGAGGAAGCACCGTGTACCTTTCACCCCGCAGGATGATGCCATTCTCGCTAAATGGGTTCTCTCTCACCCCGATGCCCGTACAGGTAACATTTTATATCAAGAGTTAGAAACCATTGTATGCCCGCCTTGTCCTTCGCTGGGGTTGAACACACATCGCCGCTGACCTCTGATACAGAATTCACGACATACGTGGCAGTCGTGGAGGAACCGATGGGGGAAGGATCTGAGCAGACGGCCCATGACCCGACTCAAGGAAATTGCTAGCTCGGCCAAAGATCTACAAATTCCGGGTGCAGACAATGATCAGGAAGCCAGGATATCAGCTACGGGAGTCCGTGAGGAGACCGAGGCAAAGCCTGAACCGTCGCCGGGGTCACAGCAAACCCCCGTGCAGCAAGAAATACAGCGGGCTCGAACCCGAGCCAGAGCTCGGGCAGAGTACCAAGCACGAGCCCAAGAACAGCAAGGGCAAGGGCAAGGTCAATCCCAAGGTGAAGAAATAGCGCGTCAGGGCAAAGCCCCGGATCCGAACCAAACCTATGAGGAATTGCAAGAACATGAGGTTGAAATGCCGCGGGAGGCAACAGGGCAGGAGGTCGCAAGCAAACCAAAATCACCGACAAGAGCTCAGACAGGACAGGAACCCGAAGATGCACCAGGTCAAGACGAAGCGGTCCGTGATGAGGATGAAGAGGATAGATACCGCATTGCACTAGAGCAGTTCACCGCCGACATCAAGGCATTTTCTCAGCAGCGGGGAATCGACATTGAACTGAGGCCTGTCGTCGGTGGGCGGACCATTAAACTCTTTGACCTCGCTCGGGCCGCCGCCACATATCAGGATGAGTCGTCCGAGAACATTGACTGGGACCAAGTCGCTGCCGAACTGGGCTTTGGTGAGGGCCCGAGCGACGTAGCGATGCTTCTCGCTGTACACTACAAGAACAGCCTAGAGTCCTTTTTCGATGCCATGGCTCAGCATGACGACGATGACGATGATGACGACAAAGACAAAGACAACAACAATAACAACGGCAACGTCCCTCAGGCTGAAGAAGAGGAAGACGATGACGAAGACGCGTTTGAAACCGCCCCGCAAGGCTTAGTACGAGACAGCCCTGCTCTGACGTCGCCGGGCAGTAGAAAACGCACAGTCTACTCGGAGCCGCCGTCTACTCGCAACAGCAAGCGCAAGAGGCTGTCGGAGATCCCGTCGACACCCGACGACGCCCTGCGCGTCACGCTCAGGCAACAAAATACCCCCTCGGCCACGAAGCGCCAACTTTTCCCCAACGCCGAGGTCAAAGACAGCCAGGACGACACCCAGGCCACGCTGTCAGGCCCCGGCCGCACCCGGGTGGAAGTTCAGATCAGGACGCCGCGCCGCGCCACGCTAGACACACAGAAAACCTCTCTTGATGTGACGCCCTCGCAGCAGCTCATGGAAGAAGCCCAAGCCCTGACCAGCCCTGCCGTCCCATCTCCCGTCGCATTCCCCAACTCAAGTCCTGCACCGCAACGCCATCGCCTCCCAGACTCGAACAGTACGCCTCGTCCCAAGAAGGCCAAGCGCCGTACCCTCCCGGCGTCATTCCGCGCCTCAACACTGGAGCAGCCACAACGCTACAGCGACGACTCGGACAATCCCTTTGAAACCCCCGACATAATGGACCTTAGCAACACCGTTCCAAACCCCACCCATTCGAGGAGGCACACCCCCGATCTGCAGACGATACAGGGTTGGGTAGAACACTACCAGTCCCTAGGCTACAGCCACTCCGTCGTCGTCCAGGCCCTCGAGGCGACAACAATAACGCCAGGCGGTCCGGCGACCCACGCCATGGAGGCCCTCCGGTCGGGCCACCCCCTCCCCCCAAACCACGAGGGCGTGTGGACGGACCGGGATGACGCCTCGTTGCGCCAGGTCCTCGCGGCGGGCATCAGCGGCCCCCTCGATAGACGACCTGTAGACGACCACGATAGACGGTCTCTGCGCACCGCGTCAAAGGAGCTCTCCCGGTTGCAGTTCAAGCACGGCGGCAACGCCATCACTCTCAGGGCGCAGTTCCTCGAGGCAGTCGATAGACAAGATCTGGATCAGGAATGATGGACGTCTCCGGTATGGCTCTATCAATGTTGGAGTATATACTAGTAGTGTTATGGAATGATCGATTCAGAAGCATGGCTTCCTGTCCATTTACCTCGTCACTCTTACTTTTGAGAACAATGCGTAATGGTTCTACAACTCAATCTCCATTCTACTATTGTAATGTTTATATAAACTCCATGTTTTGCTCCCATTTGTTATCGTAAGATGTGACTATAGAGTAGTACTATAAGATGGGGAAAAAAGACGTGTGAAGAAAAGAACGAGAAACGCCCAGAATAAAATCTCCCATGGTATCGAACCCAGTTGTATGAAATCTTGAAACTCCTTTTACCCATGCGAGGAAGAAAAAGAAGAAGCAAAAAAATAAGGAGAAGACGAAGACTCAATATGGCCCATGTGCAATATTAACCTCCCCACCCAGTTGTATTCACGGTCGTGGCCGTACCCATCTCATCCATCTTGTAGGGGCCAGCCCACGTAGTGTCCAGATGAGAAATGACAAACCCAACAACCTCGCCAACGCCAGCCAGCACAATGTTTCTCGGAAGAGACGGGTTAAGACCGTACGACCCCATGACGAGTGATATAAGCGGACAGTAAATGTACGGCAGCCATCCGCGGAAAGTGAAGCTAGCAGACAATGATTTATGAAAGGACGCGGCGGACTCGGCGGCGTAATCGAGGGATCCGAGAATCTGATCCGTCTTGTGTCGTGCGAGAGCGAGGGCTTCGCCGTGTTCTTCGTATCGTGTCGAGATGGAGCTGGCATAGGTTTCAATCAATTTCATTCTCTGTAAAGTATCAGCATTGTACTTTCTTTTCGTAGTTAAACGTAGTTGCAAATGGTTAAGAAAAGAGAGGGAAAGAAGAGTGGCACATGACTGGCTACTGTGGGACTAGGCGACTTACAGCCTCCATGTCTCGCTGGCGACGTCCCATTTCTTCGGTGCGTGATTGGGAGAGTATCTGAATGCCTCTGGTTAGTTTGATGCATACCAACATGGTTTTATGGAGATAGAAATATCACCATTTCGTCTTGTAGAGAAGCCGAAGAAGCAGCCGCTGAAGCTAGCATGACCATGATACTCTGGGCCTCGTAGCTTGCTCGTGTGACGACATCCCCAACCGCAGTTTCATAAGTCGTAGACAGCTGACCTGCTTTTTGCTGCAAGTGTTGAACCATGGCGTGGAGTATGTGCTGAAGATTCTGGGCCTCGACCGAAGCACGGTCCATGACCTCTTGTGAAAGCTGGCACATAATATTAGTTCTCTGTTGGGGGTAACTCGCAGCTCCTCACGCATCTGAGCCTCGTACCTCGGCCATGTCATGCAGCTTTGAATATTGATCCTCGACGTGTTCAAGTCCCCTTGTCATGGCGTCAAGGTGCGGCTCCAGATCGTATACCTTGGACCTTGTGCGCTCAAAGGCAGTCTCCATGCCATCCGTCTGGTTCTGTATGTGCGTCTCAATCTCGGTTGTGAGTTTCTCGAGGATCTTGGTGACACGCTGGTACAGTCGAATATTCTCGTCTACTTCCAGTAAGCACACGACTCTTTCTTGTGTTCAATTTTTATTTATTTTTCACGGGATACTAATACAAACCTTTCTCGTTGTCAGCTCGCGCCGCATCGCAGAACCGGACTGCCTTGTGTCGGTAGCTGACCCATGTATTCCAGGAAGAGTCAGACTGAGCCAGTCCCTCCAGACACTTGTCAATCTCCTGCGTAGAGACGTGTAGATCCGGCTTGGAACGAGCAGGCATCTTGGACAATGCGGACTCTCGGAATTTGGAGCAGCTGTGTGGGATCCTAAAGGCCCCACGCTCCAAGTCGCAGATGGCAAGACTAGCAGCGTATGCGTCGACAAAGTCCCGTGCGATACGCCTGCTGTCAGTCGAGACGGTGGCTTCATCTTCACCAGCCAAAAGGTGGCAATTATCTACGAGGAGACGAGCTGCAGTCCTATGACACAGAGGCTCTGACTCCAACTCTTGCAACTCGTTCAGAGCAATAGCATAGGCGTTGGAAAGGGTTGGTTGAGTTTCAATGTATCTGGGGCGTTCCAAGAATGCCAGGGAAGGTTCCTTCTTGTCTTGTAGGCACGTTAGTCGTTTGTCTATACTAAATAAGCGTGAAGGGTATCCCATGTACCTTTTAACAGTTCCGAGGCCCACGAAAAAGCACCGACCAAACAAGTAAACATCGAGAAGATGCATAGTGCTGTTGCGGGCCACATTTCCAGACGCGGTCCTCACTCTCGTGGATGTAGGGTAGTAAGTATATCTTCCAAGTCAGCCAGCGATGCGACGATCCGAGACAATATGCAGCAGTAATGGCACCGAGGACTCCGAGACGGATATCTCTTGTCTTTGGTTTGAGCAAGAGATGTCAAGGTATTCATCCCTGGGTGTGGTGTGTGTGCGATGTGAGGTCAGCCTCTCGGCCTGTTAAGAAGATGAGGCGAGAGCGGTGGGGAAGAGATGATATTAAGAATGAAGCATATCGCCAGGATGAGAGAGGATGAGAAAACTAGAATGTGATACGGCCTATGAGTTGAAAGGGAAGGAGGTCTCAGAATGCACCTTCCGCAGCTGCAGCCAGCTAGCGGGAATGAGGGGAAAGAGCCACGACACCACGCTCCTTCCTTTGAAAGGGCATGGATATACAGATAAATGTACAAGATGTTGTCCATTGTCTGTCAGGAGTACAGAAAAACTATACATAATAATACGTTATATTGTATATATTCGTCTCTTTACAAGGCTGAATCATTCACCCTGGCGATGAATGATATTACCCTACAACAAAATGCAATGACGACAACAAAATTCCATATCCCTTATGATTGAAGATAACGGTCATTCTTGTACGTTCAATAGTATGACTAGTAGTAGTGATATGAAGAGAGCGGCCTGTTGGCGGCAAAGAATCGATAGTACACTAAACATTTAGGCTCGCAACTCGTCAAGGTATCATATCAAACGTCGAGTATGAAGCTGAGAACGGGAGAGCAGCTGGTTGTTCGTCCCGGTGTTTTAGTGTTTTGGTGTTTTAGTAATATACCGTGATACGATGTGAGTTGCGATGGAGAAGATGTCATTGCCTACCTGTCTCTTTGTCTCCTCTCATTTTTCCCCGCTTCAACATCCGCCTTTTGGCGATGTTATTTCCATCTCGCCCGACTATCTTCTCTCTCCCATGCTTCCATCACTTCTTCCTCCCTCTGACCGGGGACCACACTCGTCTACTAGGGAGAGAAATTTCCTCCACATCGCAGGTGAGGGGCCGCGCCGTTGAAACTATTAATAATTACCGAATAATGAGAAGGAAAAGCCCCACAGACCACAGGAGAACGGTCCCGCAGCTAATGTTATTATTATTACAGCTCAGGGATCAACAACGAAGCACACGATATTAGATGCCACCGATGCAGCTTTTCCTTTTTGTTTTCCATCTTTTTTTTTTCTTTATTGGTACAAGAACTCCCACCACGACGCAGGTGCCAGGGGCAAGGAACCAGCGTCTGTTCCTCCCTCCTCTAAATCATTACTCTCCTTTACCTTCCTCTTCCGGCTGACGCATTGCCTCACCCTGCTACATCCTCGCCATGTGCACACAAGTGGACAAGGTGTGGGATTGCGGGCACATCGGCTATTTTCGAATCAATCGGTGTGAACTCCTCTTTAGAGGGTGCAAAGGCACAACGGCCAAGCACGAAATGGTCAAGGAGCCCGGGCTATGCAGTGACTGTCAGCGTCGAGAAACCCTTCCCAAGCCGTTTGTGTCGAAATAAGTCTTGTCGACTTTCTGATTTTCCTTTCATAATTGACGAACGTCTTTTTCTGCCCTTGTTTTCGTTATACCATGCCTGGAGGCCATCCATGGTCTCCCGTTACGTTCTATACCAATATCTTTTTTCTTTCTTTCTTGATTCCATCGAGGAACAGGGTCATGACCAAGAGCAACCGTGTGCATTCAGAGGATGGAGGGGAACTCATGCTATAGCCACGCAAGCTTTGTTAGTGTTGACGTTTAGAGAGTGGTTTTTTTTTTGAGGCAGCTGTTGCTATGGCTAGGGGTGGGCCATGGTAGTATTCGTCATTGCATTGCAATATAAGGCGAGACAGAAAAGCACTTTGGAAGCTGGACAGAATGAGACGCCAGGATATGACAATAATACAAGATTCTATCATGTTTGATGCGTGTAGCACGGAATCTATCATGGTCCCCATACATCCAAAGAGGTGAACCTGTCTATAGGGTACATATCTATCATGGCTCCTTGTATATCAAAGGAGGGTAGAAGATGTTCGCGCGTAATGCCACCGATTGTACAGAAACAGACATAATCAGCGCAGGGCCTCAATATCAGAAACCTCCTTGACAGCCTCGGTAGACAAGACAAAGGCAGATTCCTCATCGACGGCAACACTGTCCTCGATGCGGACACCCATGCCGCGGAAGTGCTTGGGCCAGCGCGCATCGTCGGGGACGTAGATGCCCGGCTCGATGGTGACGCAGTGGCCCTTGCGCAGCGTCTCCCGGCGGCTATAGCCAGGGCAGTCGTGCACGTCGAGGCCAATATAGTGGCCCACATGGTGGGGGAAGAGCTGGTTGATGGACGACGTGTCGAGGCTGGTGAAGCCCAGCGGCCGCAGCTCGTCGATGAGCCCTCGAACCGTGATGCGGTGTATGTCGTCCAAGGACATGTTGGCCGACCGGCGGCACAGGGCGACACCCGTACGCTGAACGCGTAGGACGGCCTGGTATAGGTCTCGCTGGGCGGGGGTGAACTTCCCGCTGGCCGGCCACGTGCGCGATATGTCGGTGATGTATGTGCCGTACTCGCCGCCCGCGTCCACGAGGATGAGGTCGTTGGTGTCGGCGTCAATGGTGCTGTTGTTGACCGTGTAGTGGATGCAGTTGGCGCGCTCGCCACCCGCTACGACGGGTATGTAGGCTGGGCCGTCGCACCCGTTGCTGATGAATTGGTAGTCTAGGAAGGCGTGGAGGTCCTTCTCGCGTCTCCAGGGACGGCGCATCGCCTCGGTGATGGCGCGCCCTGACATCTGGCCTGCCAGACGCATGTTGGCAATCTCGGCGGGGCTCTTGATGGCACGCAGCTTGTGCACCACCGACGAGAGGGATGTCCGCGGGGGAGCTGAGCTGCCGCTGACGAGGCGGGATATCGGATTGGTCGGCGTGGCCGTCGTCGTTCGAGCGCTATCCGTGTAGACCAGTTTGGCGGACGAGAGCATCTTGGGCAGCATGGTGTCGACTTGGTCGATGCTGAGCGCCTCGTCGGCGTTGAAGATGTCCTCGGCCGCCTCAACGCCGTTGCGGTATCCCGACCACTGCTCCTCACGGGGGTCCTTGGGCCTGACGAACATGCGAAAGGCGTAGTCGCCCAGGTTGGGACCCGTGCGCTCAATCACGGCCACGGCATCTTCCTCGTTCCACCCCGTCAGCCAGAGAAAGTTGGACTCTTGGCGGTACGGGTGGAAGACGGCGCCAGACTTGTACTGCAGAGATGCGGCATGGAGGATAGCTACGCCTCCGTCGGTCAGCGAGTGGGCGAGGGCGGCTCGTCGGTCGGCATACTCCTGGGCTGTGATGCCAGGCGTTACTGGGGATGGGTCAACTTGAGGCGTGCCAAGAGGGTTGACGAGCAAGGCAAGAGGACAACGAGTGTGGAGGGAGACATACTCTCGCCAGCCTGGAGGATATGAGGGTGTGTTTCGTGGACGGGCTGGCCGAATTGGAGATCGGCGGCCGAGACGTAGGTGGTAGTAGCATAGGAGCGCCTAGTCGAGGTCCATGACACGCGGCTGGGAGAAGCGACGATTCTCGACGACGGACAGCAAGTGCTAACCCGCTGTATACGGCTGCGTGACGACGGAGATAGCCGTTGTAACAATGCTACGTTCCGGAATGGTGGCACGGGCGACTTCATCTTTTGACTCTTGAAGCGTCAAGGGGGGGGGGGGGGCGTGGACACAATGCAGTTGTCTAGAGGAATTGAGGTGAAGATGAAAGCGTGGACATGATCCGACAAGCGGGCGTCCGAAGGGGGGAGGGGTCGGATGGAAGCGACGGGAGTGATGGGAGCAACAAGGTCGTGGTTGGTGATGGGATGAAAAGGGGAAAAGCTACTGGAAGAGAAGCCTGTTATTCTTCTAGTCAACGCACACAGCACGTGGGCTTCTAAAATTTGAGAAGCGAGCAATCGACTGTCTCTGATGAATGATGATGAGGTCAGTCAGATCCATTGAGTGTATTATCCGATAGAGTGATAACTGTGATATGCGTATAAACGAATGCGAATACTCGACCGGGATTTGGTCAGCGGATATCCATGGGTTACGGATGATGGCGTGACTTCAATGTTACTATTAGAAGCACTGTGCACTGGATAGCATTAGTGAGTTGTCGTGGGACTGATGAGTGGACTGGGCGCTGGGGGGAAAGTAGCAAGACGCTGTATCGTATGCTTGTCATACAAGTACATGTAGGCGAATGCCCCGCAAAGCATCTTCCACGAAAGCCTAGAGCACTGTGGCCTTTTTGTACGGTTGAACCATTGCAGAAGTGCCATGCTGGGAATAATATATATTACACCGTATGTGTAAGCAAGACGCAACGCGTTGCGGGGCCAAGGAGGGGCTGATGCTAATAAATTTGCAACACATCTACAGGGCATCACAGGACGTTACAGGGCATCGGGATCGCCTACAGTGGTCACCCAACATGAGTTACAGCGAGCCACGATGGCCATTCAGCCACAACCACTCCTCAGCCACAAGGGTGGTTGCTGTGCGGCGGCTTGGCCCGTGCATGTTTTTGACAGGGATGAATCCCCACACGCCTGTAATGGCCTAGCTCGTCCAAATCAGGTTTAGTGCTGTTGTGGCAAGCGCGAACCCCGACTGTAGCAAGAGCAGAGCAGCTTTTTGCTTGTTTCCTTCTCTTCACGGCCATTCTTTTCCCTCGCCCGACTATCCGTCAACGGCGACAATAACATCTCTTGAATCTCCAACTCCATCTCGTCCGCCCTTTGACTCTCTCTACTCCTCAAAATCCGGCCCAATGTCTTCCTGATCTCCCCCTCCCTCTATTCTTCATCCCCATCACCAACCGTGGTACTTCGTGTTCTTGACGTGTCGCCCTCCACGTCGCGTGCACACGCACATAACCCCAACCCCCTCTCCACTATCATCTACCATCAAATACCACGACCACACCACGCAAATTTACCAGCGGAGGAACAAACGAAACAGCCATTACCCGTTCTCCACGCGTCTTCTGGGCTGGATTATATCTTTCCATCCTTCCCTCCAGAACGTGCTGGATGACCTGACGGGTCTATGGCAGCCGTATCACTATCTCCAACACCGGCTCCACTAGCTGCCATGTCGTCGAGACGCGGACCTCTCACTAACAACCCCAATGTTGCCAACTCGCCCATGAGGGGACTGTCCTCGGCCCTACAGTCTAAGCAGAAGCCTTCTCAGGCCAGCATTCAGAGGGAGGAGAGCTATGGACAGCCCCCCAGCAAGAAGCAGGCCCTCGAGTCCACCGTGTCTCGCCCTTCCGGTCCTCGATCCCCTTCGAAGATTCCTCGAACCCAGACTCTCGCCCAGCGTGGTGTGTCTACGACAGCCTCCTCGACAACGCGTACGGCAGCTGTTAGGGATAGAGCCTCGAGATCTGCTGCTGCAGGCACCACTTCCAGGCAATCCACCCAGCAGGAGGATAGTCACAAGGAAGCATGGAAAAAACATTACAGGGCCAAGTTCCCCACCATGGTCTTTTACTTCGAGAGCATACCCGACGACATCCGGGCCAAGCTCACCAAGCGTGTATCATATCTCGGAGCTGTATGTCTTGGCCATAACGCGCTCGGAACCCGTTTCTTTACTACCTTTGTTCGTATGCTTACCCTCTGCAGCGCCAAGAACCCTTCTTCTCCATAGATGTTACCCATGTCATCACCGCCAGGAGCATCCCGACCGACCGCGCCGAGCCCGAGACTGAGCCCGAGAACGAGGAGCCCGAAGCCGAAGAGCAGCCCCAGACCATCAACCCTTCTCTTCTCGACAGGAACACTGCCGCCAGACGCAAACTTCTGTTCGAATTCCGCGCACCTTCACGGCCGCAGAACACCAACGATCCTGCCAAACCCAGCAAGCTCCCGAGGAACAACGATGTTCTCTTCAAGGCCCGCGATATGGGCAAGAAGATCTGGCCCCTCGACAAGTTCCAGACCATGGTGTCGGTCCTTCTCGAGACCGAGACCCAGACAGGCACCACAAGCTCCAGGGCCGCTTCTCGTACCCAGGGCCTGCTTAGGGCTGGCCAGGAAAAGAGCCTGCACCAACTCCTCCAGCATGAGCGTATCAACGGCCCCACGGACCGTGATGCGAGCGCCGCCAGCCGCGACCTGACCTATTTCAAGGGTCCCCACGTCTACGTGTTCGATATGGATGAGAGGCACAAGCCCATGATGGTTCGCGAATACGCCAGGGTTGCCAATAAGGCTGACGGTGACTGGCCCCAGTTTCGAAGTGTTGGCAATGGTCGTTGCCCCTTTGTCGAGGAGGACCCCCAGGATAGGGAGTACCGGAAGCAGAGGGAGCAGCGGGAACTGCGTCACCAGCGTGAGCAGGAAAAGGCACGCCTTGCTGCGGCGGCTGCTGCCACCGCCGCCAAGAAGGATTCTGTATCTCAAGCTGCCGCTGAACAGGCGAAGCCGGTGACAGGCAAGCGTTCACTGTCCGAGATGGAGGATGGTCACAACCGGACCCGCGTCCCCACGGCTCCGTCGCTGCTCAATCCGGCCAAGGCTGCTCTGTCTAAGCAGACTACCCAGAACGCTTTCACAAGCCGTGCCGAGGGAGGTCGCGTGTTCCACGGCGAGCCCGTCGCGTCCGGACTTCAGCCGTCCAATGTGACATCGGCCATCCGGTCTCAGATGATTTCGTCCCAGGCTGGCGTCAGTGCCATCAAGACGGGAACGAGCAAAGAGCTCCACGGCCTTCAGCGCAAGGTTCTCGAGAAGGCGGCCCCGGCATCCCACGAGACGAGTTCTCGCAGGCCTGTCGATCACTCTTGCGAGGGGGCGTCTAACCGGTCGGCAATGAGTCGACCGACATCCCGACCTCCCCATGGCCAGGATGACGGCTCCGTCAGAACTGTTGACAGCAACGACAAGAGGACCCAGAGCCAACCGCTCAAGAGCAAGAAGGACATGAAGCCCGGCTACTGCGAGAACTGCCAGGACAAGTTTCGCGATTTTGACGAGGTATGTCGGCAGAAGAAAGACAAGAGACTCGATAACGGGTTGCTAACATCAGGACAGCACATCGTGTCCCGTAAGCACCGTCGGTTTGCGGAAAACCAAGACAACTGGGCCGAGCTGGATGCGCTACTGGCAGAGCTGAAGCGCATGCCCAAGGACTACTACATGGATGACGAGTACGGCCTATAGAGATAGAGGCCAATGACGGTGGCCCGAGTCTCACGACGACGCAACATCTCCTAGCGACTGAGCGGATCACGAATACTTCCCGATATCCTCCCATGACTAATCCCGACATACTTTTTCTTTGTCCCTTTGCTACCTTTGTCTGCACTTTACCTACCATTTTTCCCTTTGTTTCTTCCTTGGACCAGATACTCTCAAGATACCCACGCGCTTGAAAAGTTGGCAAACAGAGTCTACTGTCCCTTATTCCAAAAGCACAATCCGCCATGGACCTTGGACAGTCTTTTCTCTATCTCTTTCTTTTTTTACATATGTTCATTGCCTTGCATGCGACGGCGTTCCGCAGCATGGAGTACTTTTTTTCCTTTACACATGCGCACATATAAGGCAATTCCCGCATCGTGTCCCCCCCCAAAAAAACATGCATTTTCCTTCATTCGAAGAGGCGTTGTTTTTGTTTCTTGATTTTTTTTCCAACTTTTTATTATTATAATCTCATCAACTTCATTCTTTTCTGGTCGGTTGGGGTGGATAAAATGGCTGACGGAGTAATTGGGACTCGGAGGGAGAGGGATCGGGGACAACGACCATGCATCTAGACGAGGATGAGTCTACAGCATCAGCGATACACATACACATACGCACACACACATACACATACGGGAGACCGGGAAAGAGACTCATGCGCGAATCGAGTCGTAGGATGGGATGAGATGGAATCAAGAGGTTTTATATGATTATTCTTACAATCCTTATATTTGTTTTCTGGTTATGGTACATGTACTGGTTAGTTGTGTATGTGTAGAGTGGTAGTGGTAGTGGTAGGTGAGGCATACTTTGGTCTTGCTTCTGGTCTCTCTCTTCGTGACTGTCCGTCATGGTGTCTCTGAATGAGGTTCTTTCTTGGTCTGGGTCTCTAGTCTTGATTCCGATGACCTTCTCTCACTACAGATTACTAGCAGTACAGATGTGAATACTTGTAATGATATATGTAGTGTCTCGCGTGGGCCACGTCTCACAATCGAGACTGGATTTAGACCGGACCAATCTACGTCATCATCGGCCTTCGCTCACATGGAAAGGTGAGCGATAGCCGATGGAGGGGCTGATATAGCCTATGGAGGAGGGTAGCGAGGGATGGAATGCAACGCAACGCAACGCAACGCAACGCAACGGAACGGAACCCCTCCCATCATTCGCGTACGTGGTGCCAAGTGCCTGAAATATTTTGGACCATTGGGGAGTTGGCTTTTTTCTTCTTCTTTCTTTTTTTGGTATTCCCCTTAAAACTGTGAATACGTCAGTGCTGAACGGGGTTCTCTCACATAGTCTACGTTGATCCTTGTTCGTCCCAGACGGGGATTGTTCCCTCGTCCCCCTTTGATACTCCCCTCTGGTATTCCCCCTTTGATATCCCCCCTATCTGCAAGGCAAAGGCATGGTCTGCTACTGCCACACACGGTACTATTCAAACCTTGAGATTAAGGCTGTTGTACTTCACCGCCCCATGACACGTGGCTTGCTTGAAATCTACTCTTTCCCCTCTCTCCCTTTTCTTTTTCTCCTTGTTCTTCTTTCTTTTCTTTTCTTTTGGGGGGAGGGGGTACATTTCTCCTCCTCCCCCTCCTCTTCTTCTTCCTTCTTCTCGTATCCTTACATCTACAACTAGACGGACATATAGATGAGGAATGAGATTTTTGCCGGGAGGGGGTAAGAGAAAAAGAAAGATAGAAAGGAGGACTGGAAGGACCAGAGAAGAAGACGAGGAAGATTTGAAACAAAGAAAGTCAGGATGCCTGCAAACGAGCATACTGAATCTACCATCCATCTATGGAAGGAGCTACGACGTCTACGCAAGGCACACTCTCAGAATGTCATTCTCGACGGGTCCAACCTCGACATAGCATCTCTCGTGGCTGTGGCCCGTCACGCCGTCCACGCATCCATCAGCGACTCCCCGTACCTCGCAGCCCGTCTTGCACGCAGCGTCGAGTCCCTGGGGACGTATATGGCCGGGGGCAACGTGGTGTACGGCGTCAACACGGGGTTCGGGGGCAGCGCCGATGCCCGCACTGACGACCTTCTCGATCTGCAGATTGGACTGCTCCAGCACACGCAGAGTGCCATAGTCACGCGATGGGACAAGGACCCGGCCGCCAATTCTGACAGGGAACCCCCGCACGTCATGGCCCCCGAGTGGGTGAGGGGTGCCATGATCGCGAGGGTGAACCAGAACCTCAGAGGCCACAGCGCCGTCAGGCTCGAGGTGCTGCAGGCCTTGATCGCCATGGTGGAAGGCGGCGTGGTGCCCCTTGTGCCGCTGCGGGGGACCATCTCCGCCTCGGGCGATCTCATGCCCATGTCGTATATTGCCGGTGCGCTCGCGGGAAACCCAGACGTGTACGTGCAGATGGGCAACGGGAGGGACATGAGGGTGTTGAGTGCGCCCGACGCCCTGCGCGAGGTTGGCCTGGCGCCAACAGGCCTGGGCCCCAAGGAAGGCCTGGGGCTCATCAACGGGACGGCCCCGTCTGTGTCGCTGGCTAGTCTGGTGCTGTACGATGCACAGCAGCTGGCATATCTGTCGCAGCTGTGCACGGCCTTTGCCGCAGAGGCCATGGGTGGCAACGTCGAGTGGGCGTCGCCATTCATCCACCAGATACGTCCGCACCCGGGCCAGGTCGAGGCCGCCGGTAACATTCACCGTGCGCTGAAGGGGTCGACCTTTGTCGTCGGGTTCGACACCGAGTCGCGCCGTCGCACCGGAGGCGGGCTCTGGCAGGACCGCTACTCGACGCGCACTGCGCCCCAGTGGATCGGTCCGTACCTCGAGGATCTGGTCCTCGCCCAGCGTCAGTTGGAGGTAGAGCTCAACTCGACGTCGGACAACCCTCTCGTCGACGTCGAGGCCGGAGAGGTCTTCTCGGGCGGCAACTTCCAGGCCGTGGCTGTCACGTCGGCCATGGACAAGGCACGCCTGGCCCTGCAGATGATTGGCCGCATGCTCTTCAGCCAGGTCAGCGAGATAATCAGCCCGTCCACCAACAATGGGCTCGAGGCCAACCTTAATGCCAGTGACCGTGAGAATTTCACCATGAAGGGCATAGACGTCAATATGTCCGCCTACATGTCAGAGTTAGCCGCCCTTGCCCACCCCGTCTCCTCGCACGTCATGTCTGCCGAGATGCACAACCAGGGTATCAACTCACTTGCTCTGGTGTCAGCCCGTCGCACAATGGAGGCTGTGGATCTGGTGCGTCACATGGCTGCCTGCCACATCTACGTCTCGTGCCAGGCTGTCGATCTGCGTGCTTCGCAGGACCTGTTCTTCGCCAAGCTGCGTGACAAGCTCCCTCTAGCTACCTTTGACGGGCTGGCGTTGTCGGAAGCGGAGATGACCACTGTCGCCGAGAAGATCTTGCCCATCGTCGAGTCCACCTGGCGCCACTGGAATGCCGGATCGTGGAGGGACCGCATCGTCCCCGTCGTCGAGGCTGTCATGGCCCCCGCGACGGCGTTCCTCGCAGAGTCCAAACCCACCACCACGGCGGCGCAGCTTGCGGCGCTGCGCACAAACTTTGAAACCTCGCTCACGAGATCCGCGGAGTCGGTCTTCTATCCCAACACGGCCGTCACACCCGCCAGCGTGGCCACTCGCCTGGGCGATGGGACAGCCCCCCTGTACGCCTGGGTGCGCTCCAAGCTCAGCGTGCCCACGCACCGTGGTCTCGATGACGATCCGCTGTACAATGCGCGCCACGGAAAGTCTGTGGATGATAAGAGGACCATCGGAAGCTGGGTGGCAATAGTGTACGAGAGTCTCAGGGGGGACATGATGGATGCTGTCATGGGGGAGGCGGCGGAGGGGTTGCGTCCGGCAGCTAGGGACGTGGGAGAGTATGAGAAATGGGTTGGGAAGATGGGAGCTTCTTAGGAGATAGATGGGTTCAGATGAGTGAGTGATAGACAGTCTATGAATGTTAGATTTTACTATCATCAGTAAACAGAACATCAGAACATACGAGCGGAGCCGCGAACATGTACGAGTACTCGTATCGAATAAAATGTTGTGCTGCACCATATGCTTCATATGACTGTGACAAGAACGGAAAGCTGTGGAGTCGTTCCTTCCTACAGGAAACTCCCGGCGTGGCACGCCGTGTATTAACCGTACCGCACTGTACTACACCTCTCACGAAGTCAGATTGCAACTTGACCTCTATGGACCTCTATGCCTTTTCACCATTTCCCTTTACCATCTACCTTCCATCTGCTTCCTTCTAGTTCCCGCTCAGTGCAAGAAGTCTTCATCTCTTCTAAAGCGGCAGAACTTATTGTCTGGGACTCCAGTATCTTACCCAACCTCACTTGTGTCTACACATATAATACACACACACACCCACACTATGGACTCACCACGCCCGTCCTCCATGGACGAAGATTTGCCCGACGATAGGCCCGACTCCCCCGATCTCCCCTTGACCATGTCCGCCTCAGTCGTGCTGCAGGATCTGCCTCGAGATGCCTCGGCAGCGCTGGCCAAGGCTGGCCTCTTCGCCCAGGACAAGGTGGTGGTACGGTTCAAGCCTGTGGGCGCGGCACCGGGACTGAGCCAGGATGTGTGCAAGATTAGCTCGGTGCGCAGGTTCGAGGAAGTGGTGCGGTATTTGAGGAGGAAGCTCAAGTGCAAGGACACCGACAGCGTGTTTTTATACGTCAATAGTGTGTTTGCTCCGAGTCTGGATGAGGTGGTGGGGAACTTGCACCAGGTGAGCATTTTCCCTTCATCTCTCGTGCGCCCCTTTTTTCTCCTCCACGTCTCCCGTCAGTTTCATCACGGCTGACAGTTTCAAATAGTGCTTCAAAGATGGTCGCGAACAACTCGTGGTTGCCTATTCTATGACTCCTGCCTTCGGCTGAAGATTAGAAGATTGAGAAGATAATTACAAAAAAAGAAGAACACAGTCCACACCCAGGTATCTCCAAAGAATGCCTCACTATATACTCCAGCCATGCTGGATGCCAACGCTTCTATGCCAAAAGAGGAGCAGGAACAAAGAAGAAGGAGAAGAAGAAGAAGAACGCCATCAAATATCCTTTATGGCTTCAGCAAAGGCATCGACCTCTTCCTTGCGGGTCGAATACGTGTGCTCCTCAGCCGGGAACGAGCGGCTCTTTACGTCATCCCGGTAAGCCTCGATAGCACGCTGAGCTTCGCCCCAGACGTTGCCGTACTTCTTGACAAACTTGGGGGTGAAGCGATCCTCTGGGTAGTTACCCGTCGCGTCAACCTGGACGATGATCTGGCCGGCGCACCCGGCACCGGCGCCGATGCCAACGGTGGGCACCCTCAACTTTTCGGTGATGAGAGCCGCCATCTCTGCTGGGACGGCCTCGAGCACCATGGCGAAAGCCCCGGCCTCCTGGATGGCGAGGGCGTCTCTGAGGATACTCATGGCGGACTCGCGGGTTTTTCCCTGAATGCGGAAGCCCCCGAGGGAGTTTGCACGTTGCGGGGTCAGGCCGATGTGGCCGAAGACGGGGATGCCCGCCGTGGTGATGGCACGGATAGTGGGGGCCATCTCACGGCCACCCTCAAGCTTGATGCCGTGGACACGTCCTTCCTTGACTAGGCGAATGGCGGAGGTGAGGGCTTGCTGGGGGGAGATCTCGTATGAGCCCATGGTGAGGTCGCCAATCTATACGAGGTTAGCCAAAGGATACAAGAGTGGAAAGGAAGAGTGAGAAGGGAGGCGGAGGGAGAGGATGCTACGTACGATAAAGGCAGACTTGGCGGCACGGGAAACAGAACGACAGTGCATAATCATTTCTTCGAGAACAATCTCACTGGTGTCATCCATTCCCATGGACACCATGGCGAGGCTGTCACCCACAAGGATGATGTCGATGCCGGCACGGTCGGCGACGAGAGCAGAAGGAAAGTCGTGAGCTGTCATGCCGACAATGGGCACTCCCTTGCGGCGGAGACCGTGCAAGTGACTGATAGTCACCTTTTTGGGGGCGTCGGCGTCGGTGGGCCGAGGACCGGACATGGAGGCGTGGCAGGAGAAGCGGGTCTGGTCCAGGCGAGAGGGATAGGGATGATGCGAAAAGAGTGGCAGTGATGTGATTGACGATGAGGATGATGTCGAGAGGGGAGGCCATGATGCAGAGATGGTGGGCAGGGAGCTTGGACGCGTGACTGTCCTACGTAGCATAGAGCAACACGACCACTTTGCCGTACCTGAGAAGGACATGATGGGTGGCAAGGATTCCTCCTTTTATGAGGGGGAGAGGAGGGGTGGGAGGATGCAAGAATGAAAGAGAAAAGATTTGAAGAAAAAAGGAAAAAAAAATCTTGAGATATATATTCACATTACATTGGAAGGAGGGATTTCCATGATTCAAAATGTAGAGAAGGAGAAATGAGAAATTGAATCTAGTGAGCAGGCTGGGGCTCTTTTAATAATGACGCTCGTCATGATGGTTTTTACGTTGTAGATCTGAGTACCTACCTTTCATCCTGTGCTGTCTCCCTTTTTTTTTTTTTTTTTTTTCCTCCTTTGCTCTTGACGGTGGTGCTAGTATTACCGGAGGTCCGGCGAATATGCGAGGGGTACGTACCGATTGTCGGTGTTGGGAGCCACCATTACACTATTACGGCTTCAGACTTACGGTGACAATGATTGTTTGTCTTTTGTTTTTATTCTTATCCTGCCGTCCTCTGTTTACATGATGAGCTGATACTTGGTCGTATCTTGTCAGTCAACCTGAGATATCGTGTTGGAGTGTATGATCGCCATTTTGCCTGACGTGATGCTTGTACATGGCTGTGCCGTCTGTCTACATGTAATAACACTCCGTAGTCCAGGGCCTGGCATTGTTGAGCTCAATACCTTGAAAAAAATCCGAAGATGAAGAGTAATAAAAACATCTGTAGACTGGCGTGGCCAATCCGAGAACAATTTTGATACCAAGTAGTAGTAGTAGTGCAACCGTCGATTTGTGTTTCTAGCAGTCATTTGAGATGCTGGTCACGTCTCTTACCTCTCGAGAGAGGTCGGAGCGTGTCGATGGCAGCGACTTGGGATGGTACATAGTACCAGCGAGGCGTCTTGACGCATGGCCGAGAAGTCAATGTCCCTGGCTGCCGGAGTGATCATGGTACCGGAGATAGCAGCCGTGAAATCGTTGGCATCGTAATCTGTACGGAGTGGTAGCAGTGCATGTCATGTCAGGGATAGCTCCTCGGGCTCGGCTGTGCCTCTTGATACGTATTATACCGAGGTAACGGGTCACGATGGTATGGAGCCTGCCATTCTGTTTGTATAAGCTCGTCGCACCTCCCGAAATAGGAAATGCCTCCTCATTGGTCCGCTGTCGGCCAAGTGATTCCGTCTCTCTCCTCGGTCGGCGCTCTTCGGCGCTCTTCAGCGCTCTTCAGCGCTCTTCAGCGCTCTTCGGTGACAATGAATCAACTAGTTCAGCCTGACGGGTGAGTGAGTGGATGAAGGAGGGGGGGGCATCTTACTCATCATGCACCGAATGGATTATCTGTCTTATCTCTCTTCACCCAATCTTATCTCTCATCCATCTCACCCCTCAGCGGTCACCCCTCAGCACGGTCACCCCTCAGTGGGTTCTAGGTAGTCTTATTAACGCCTGACTGACGTGACTCTACGGATACACGCTCTGGCTGTTCGTTGGCAACCCAAATCTTCTCTAGTCGGACCTGACGATCCCGCTTCCTCTTTTCTTTTTTCTTCCCTTTTTCTTCTTCCCCTCTTGCTCTCATCTCTTCAGCTCCCTTGACTACCTCACCACTGCTAGCATTATCCTGCCCTTCTTCTTTTCTTCCTCTTTCTTTTGGTACTAAACCACTCTGTCGTCATTCCCTACCTCTACAACCTAGACGGACAACCGACAAGGTTGTGGTGACGTCGTTACCCTCTCCCCGCCGCTCATCACCACTTTGATCCTGCTTTGCCCAGCATGAGCAGCCCACGACGCCGCATAGAGACTGATGTGAGTTGATTCCCTTCTTTAGACCCTTGTCGCCCCCAATAATTGTTTCTGCATGTTGCTGACACTTTCCCTTTCTTCTCTAGGTCATGAAGTACGCTCGCACCTCTCTGCCTTGACCGCCGACGATATCCCCCCCCCTCCACACTCCCCGCTATCGCGTGACTACCAAGCTGACCGGCACGACAGGCTGTACGACCATACCTGCGACACTACTCCTCTCCGAGATATAGTGTGGGTGAATCGCTAATGATAGGATGTAGCCTTATGAGCGACTTTGAGGTGACTCTGGTCAATGACAACAGTAAGTATGCCCGGCATCTCTCTCTCCACCTTACGCCTTTTCCCCTGTGCTCCCACTGACTCGTATGTTATAGTGTGAGGCTCCATCTGACGACGACTAAGCTACCGATGCCGACGCGTTCCTGCTGACACCCATTCTAGGTCTGAATTTTACGTTCGGTTCAAGGGTCCCACAGAGAGTTAGTCCGAACCGAGAAGAAGAACAAGATTCACGGTAGTGGCTGGAAAGCTAACTGATAGAAGCTCCCTTTGAAGGTGGTCTGTGGAAGGTCCATGTCGAACTACCAGACTCATACCCGTACAAGTCGCCGAGTATCGGATTTGTTAACCGCATCTTCCACCCAAACATCGACGAGCTGTGAGTTCTAGCTCTGATTCGGCCTACCATGACCCTCCCGTCGAGACACCAGGGGTGTGCGATTCAGCAGACTGACAGGATACATCTTAGTTCCGGCTCCGTCTGCCTCGACGTCATCAACCAGACTTGGTCGCCCATGTACGACATGATCAACATATTTGAAGTCTTTCTGCCCCAGCTGCTGCGATACCCCAATCCCACCGACCCTCTCAATGGCGAGGCTGCAGCCCTGCTCATAAGGGAGCCCAAGAACTACGACATAAAGGTCAAGGGTGCGTGCATACACATCGTCTCTCTCAACGTACCATGGGCATTAGCTGACTGGGAGCGTCCGCAGAATACGTCCAAAAGTACGCCAATAAGGATGCTGCCGACGACGCTGGTGCCGAAAGCGAAGATGACGACGACCTCTCATCGGTGGCTAGCTTTGACGAGGACGAGGAGCCAGCTGGTCAGATGGACGACGTATAAGCTAGTGATTTGATCCCTGGTTTCATTTTCACGCCTCACCTGGGAGAAGGGCTACTTTGACATTTCCGTTTGCTTTCTCATCCCTCCCTACTCCTTTTGTTATTTACTCTATCTTCTCGTATATCTTCAACGGCGTCATTGGGAAAGGGTTGACCCTGGCACAGGAGCCGTCCACTACTCTGCATTTGTTCATTTCTTCTGCTTTCATATCCACAACACAAGCACCATATCGCATCTTTTTTGGAACAAATTCGGCACCTCTATAGCATTTTCCCACTCTGTGCCCGTGTCACTAGGCCGGGCATGGGATCGGATGCGAGGCATTACTACTAGTATAGCCAGCCATACATTGCAGACAGCCAGCTTGGAGTGCCTGCGGTCATTTGTGCCCTCTCACTAGGGGCCCATATTTTCTTTTATATATAAGAAAGATGATTGAATTTTGTTAAGGGGATATTCTCCCAGTGTGCGCCATCTATGCAGTATAAAGGAAGGGGGTATCGATGTATGTACAGATATAACCAGTAGGCAGGACCCAGTGAAAGCAGGCCTGGGAAAGAAGGATCACTCAAGAAGGAAGAACAAGAAAGAAGAACGCCAGTCCCAAGTGGTAATGCATGCAGAAAGGAGGGGGTACGAGATGCCATCAGTCCGAGTCGTAAGCCACAAGTCTTGTACCGAGACCGCCCGTACTGGATGGCACCTCGGCCGGCGGAGGAGACGACTGACTCGCCCTACGCTTGCGCTTGACACCGGCCAGTCGAGCACGCATCTTGTCTTTGCTCGCGGATGCCGACCCGAGGAAGGGATCGCGCGTGATCCTCGTGTTGCCCATGACCTGATGAGCGAAGCCGGACCTCGTAGCCTTGGCGGCAGCGTCATCTTTCGTATCCTTCGGCAAGTCCTTCTCCTTCTTCTCGACAGTCACCGGGGTCTTGGTAGGAGCAGAGGCGGAGGCAGGAGGGAAAAGCGGTTTCGCCATGGCGGAAGAAGACGTCGGCAACAGTGGTTGGGGGGTGAAGTCGACGAGAGCGGCGCGCCTGACATCGTCCTGGCTGGCGGGGAGCATAACGTCTGGGTCCAGGCCGATGCGGTCGCACAGCTCGTCGACGTAGTCTGCGTCGCGCTGGCGGGCGCGCCTGCCCTGGCGGAAGCCGCGGCGCAGCATGGCGTTGACAGCGTACGGGTCCCTCCCCTGTCTGTCCGACGCGACGAGCAGGTCGTCTATGCGGCGGGAGGCGGCGACGAGGCGCTCCCTGTCGTCTATGGTGCGCTCCAGCTTGGCGAATGCGTTCTGCCTCAACCTCTCCCTCTCGGCATCTGTCGTGATTTCCATAGTGCTTCCACCCCCCTCGCTGCGCTCGCTGCGCCCGTCTCTTCCTCTGGGGCCCGAGGTCGGGACAGGACCGTCGTCGTCCTCGCCGGTGTCGCGCTTCCTGCCCCCCGAGACGACGAGGTACGCCGTGTTGCGCGGATCAGTCCGGATGACAATCTCCCCACCGCAGTCTGCGTGGCGCATGCGAAACTGCCATATCGGCGTGGAGTAGTAGCTCCCCGAGCGCGTCTTGGACGCGTTGAACCGCACGCCCTGCCCTATCACCGTCTCCGGACGGCAGTACCCGCACCACACTGCGAAGGGCATCTCGAACCGCACTGTCTGACCAGCTGGGGTGCCGTCCGGAGCTGCGCGCCGCTTTTGCCGTCGTTTTGCCGCCTTTCCTCCTTCTTCTGCCTCTTCGGGCGGGTGGTACCGCCCCATGTTAAAACCTTGCATATTTGCGGTTTGTTCGGAGAGGAGTCGGTCGTGTGTTCTCTTTTCTTCTGGCTCTTTTTGTTGTCGTGTTGATGGACGGAGAAGAAGAAATGGGGTTGAGAGGTTGTGACGTTGGTGGCATTTTTGACTAAGCTTCTCTCCTCTCAAAAGTAAAAAAAAAAAAAAAGTTGAAAAAGGGTTTTTATTTCAAAAAAGGGAGGGAAAAAAGAAGAAGAAAAAATAAACATCAACTTTGGATTTATTTCTACCATCCCAACTTCGACATAACAATAATACTACATCGCAAATGTGTTACCCCTCGAGTTCTACACTGTAATGCACCGAGTATCAATTACAATAGCAACGCTACAAATTCTATAACACTAATCGAACCCCAGCTCCCCACCGACAACCTCCAGTGCCTCCCTCAGCAGCTTCTCAACCTCCCTGTCCGCCCCGACCCCAAGAGCCTTGACGATGAGCGGGTACAGCCTGAGCAGGTGCTTCCTGTTGTCGCTGTCAACCCCTCCCAGTGCCGGTATGGCGTCGCTCTCGCTACGCAGCGCCACGAGCTTCCCCAGGATGCGTAGGAGCTCCCTTCGCTGGCTTAGCGGCTGCGGCATCTTACCCCGAAGAGGCTGGTCGGCAATGTACGACCGTAGCGTCAGGGCACAGCGGAGGATGAAGAAGGGTGCTGCCGTGCACGCTAGACGACGCCAGCTCGGGCCTGCCGCTGGCGTCGATCGTGCAGAGTCGTCGTCCGCGTGCGACACGAGGGAAAAGAGCTCGTCCAGCGCCTCGTAGGCCATGCGCACGCGCCGAGCAGGTGGAACCGCCACCGTGCGCCCCTCGCGAGCCGTGTATAATGCCGATAGGCCACCGCTCCGCATGCTTGAGATGATGGCCTCGTCCGCCGCCGAGGGCTCGTGAATTGTAGACGTCTGGAAAAGGGTCTCGGCGTACGACTTGCGCGCCGACTCATCGATGTTGTCGGCTCCCAGCGCCGGGAGTATGAGCTGCCGGAGCGCCCTGAACGAGTCGATGTCGAATTGCTCGTCTTGGTGGAACACTGCTCCTTCGGTTGGCGCCGCCTCACAGTCCACGTCAAGGATACCGTCGGCAATATCCATGACCGTCGACCACACGCGGTGGCTCGTCTCACGAGACACGGATAGCTTGTCGAGCTGTGGCAGTGTCGGCTTGAGCACTGCCAGGGCCGTCGATGTCGCTACTCTCCAAGGCTTGTCCGACCTGGTCGGAATGGAGAACCCATACTTGAGGGCGATGGGCTTCTTGAGTGCCTCCAACGCTGCCGAGACCGCCCCGCTGTCGTACACGTTCTTCTGGCCGTGGTGCTTCAGGATCAGCTTCTCCAGCATGCGCATGCTCGCCTTGGACAGAGCCACAAATGTGCGCTTCGGGGTCGTCTCGGCTTCAAACGGTAGCAGGATCAGCTCTGACACGCGCTTGATGACCGCCGAGGGCATCCCGTCCACGTCGGTCCGAAGCATCTCAATTGAGTTGAGGACCTGCACCTGCAGCTGTGTCATCTGCTCCGCGTCTGACGAGTAGCTGCTGACCGTCGCCTCCTCGACCGCATCCTGCAGGAGGCCCAGCATCTTGCCGGCCCTCTCCACCGTGATATCCGGCTCGATTAGCTTGTATACCTCACCCAGGGCGTCGACGTAGGCACCGAGGCAGGCTTGATTGTCTTCTGTTGCCGCAACGGCTTCGCCATCACCCGGCACGGGTACCCCGCGGGACCACAGCTCCCAGGCAGGCTCAATCGTCGGCTTGGTCAGGATTGATTTTCCGTCCTGATCCTTTGAGTGCGACAGGATATGCACGAGGGCCTTGAACGTAGCCGTGTTGATCTCCAGAACGCCAAAGTTGAGTAGCGTCTGGAAGTGGTCCAGGAGATCGCGCCACAACTTCTCAAAAGACCCATGCTTCGTAATCACCTCAATGTAGTTGGCCATAAGCCCTGAGATACCGTTGAGAACCACGACTGCGGTTCCGTTCCAGTCGCTCCGATCTCCGTCGTCGGCATCAGCACCCTGTATGGCCTTGAGTTCCTCTTCCAGAGCAGTGAGCAGCTTCAAGACAACCGACTTGATGCACACAGACCACGCCTCGGCGCTGAAACGTTCACCGTAGGCATCAAAGATGCGCAGAAGTGTCTGGATGGCGCTGTTCCGCAGGTCGAGTCGGTCATCCGAGGCCACTGCTGTCAGCCTCAGGAGCAGGAGCATCCACAAAGCAGCGGCTGAGCCCTCCCTGTCGGCATCGGCAGCTCTCTCGGCCAGATCTGACGTCCCCGTGTCCTGCAGTAGCGCTGCCGTTATATCCAGAGAGCCTTCCTTCCCAGACAGGAAATCGGAGAGAACCCAGAAAAAGGTGACGGTCTACGTCCACTTAAAGTCAGCAAGATGTATTTTATGCTCCACACTACACCCCCCGTCGACACATACCGTGAGGGCAATGTTCAGGTCGTCATCTTGCGAGCAAAACTTGTAGAGGGTATCGACGAGAATCAGAAAGCAAGAGTTGGGCAGAGATGCCAGAAAGTCGGAGGCGATGAGCTGTAGAGAATTGAACGACGCCCGGACAAGCTTGGACGAGCGAGTCTCGATGACAGTAGGGTCAGCCCGACGGCCCTCTGTCACAGTATCCTTAGTGAGGAAGACACTGCCGATGATGTCAAAGGCAATCTCCCATCCGCTGATCAGATTCTCGGCGCTCTCCTCGATAATCTCCTTGAGACCGTCCAGGATTATCCTGTGAATCTCCACGCCGGTAGCATGGTCCGCCACTGAGATCTGCCGGCCGTCGTTCTGCAGGGGCCCGAGGGCAGCACGAAGTGCCCCGAGTATACGCAGCTGGATGGGGGCCAACTGGTCGTCTTCGGAGAGGGTCGGGGCCATGTGGGCCGCCTCGAGCGTCAGGCGCGTGAGTATCTCGCCGGCCTTGATGCGGACGGCCGAGCCGCTAGGCATGGAGCCGAGCGTATCGATGAGCTGGTCTGTCAGCATCGCCCAGCCTGACTCATCGGGAGGATACATGAGAAGTCGCTCCATGTTGATGGAGGCAACCTCCCCGAGCTTTGTCAGGGCAAACTGGTCCTCTTGTGTGGAATGCGACGATGGCGGTGCTGCTGAGAAGCTCGAGATACGGCGGTGTTGACCACTCAGCGTCCGTAGTGTCTGTGTATGGGGGCGCTTTTCTGACGTCGGTGACAACTGCTGCTGCTGTTGCTGTTGTTGTTGCTGTTGTTGCTGCTGCTGCTGTTGGCCAGCAGTATCGCTAGTCGCCTTGCGCTCTAACAAGCCACACACTGCTTTTGCGACGTCGAGAAATGAATCGTTGGGGAAGTCGACGGTACTCTCCAAGAGCCTCGAGGCCGCTGTCTCAACGGCACGGACTTCATTTCCAAAGTTGGCCGTGAGAGACGCCGTCTCGCCCTCGGCAACCTGTTGCTCCTGGATGCGAGCAAACGAGCCCGTCTTCGCCGGCGCCTTGGAGCTAGCGTAGAGAACAAAGTCTGCCTGCTGGAGAGTCTCGAGGATAATTCCCCAGGCGGAGCCGAAGGTCGGCCCCAACGCAATACCTAGGTTGAGAAGGGCGCGGAGGCACAGCAGGTTACGCGTGCTGAGGCCCTGCGGCTGCGAGTCGAATGAGGGCTTCTCAGCAAGTGTGCTGAGGTTCTCACTGCTCAAGAGGCCCCTGGCGTTGCTCATCAGGGAAGAAGGCGCCTCTGATGACACGCTCGGGGTACGTGGTCGCGGCTGGCCAGCATTGAGGCAGGCCGTGAAGACATTGGGAGGCACTGCCGCCTTGCCCAGCGTTGTGAGGAAAGCATCGCGGGGAGTCCCCAGCTGCAGAAGCCCGGCTACATGGGCAAACCGTTGGAAGGCCCTGACCAGACCGTGGTAGTATTCTGAGTCCAGGGCGGCGTAGAGAAATGTGGAGCAGGTTGCCAGAATGGCAGGCCAGCACTCATCAACTATGCTAGCACAGATCTTGACTTCGGCGGCCATCGGATGGTTCTCATGATCTAACGGGTTGAGGGGGAGTGGGTTCTTTTTGAAGGATGCCGACCTCTCGCGGGGTTCTTTGGCTGGATTCCCGTCAGCATCGACGCGAGGCGAGATTGGGGGATCACTCTTGACGGTCTTCTTGCGGCTGCGGCTTTCGGCAGACACAGTGAGAGGAAGTATAAACTTTGCCAGGCCATCAGATAGCGATGAGATGCAGGCCAGTATCAGGCTGTACGAGTAGGACTCGGGGATCGGCGGTGGCTCTGTCTTGTCGAGCTGGTCGATGCAGGGCACTCTGACCGAACTCCATTGAGCGCTGATGCCTATGTAGGAGCTCTCGGGCCCTGCAGAGCTGATGATTCCCGTAACACCGCTGGCCTCAAGCATAGCCTGGTCCTGCATAGAAGCCGAGACGCCTTGACTGCCAGCAACGGGCATGGTGGACTGGTGCCCGAGACCGATGACGCTAGGCTTCTCAGTGCTGAGGCGCACAAACGTTGCCGTCAAAGTCTTGAGGATATCCTTCTCACCTTCCCTGGAATCGTACAGGGCGAAGATGCGGCGCACTAGCTGATGCTCGGCAAAGATGCCCCTGAAGACTTCCAGGCAGAGTGCTCTCTTCCAGGGCGCCGAGTCGTGGTCAAGGAGCTGTGTCAGGATATCCAGAGCTTCACCGCACTCAGCAGGGACGACATTGATGTGCCTGCGCAGCATTGTGTACAGGATGCGGACCAATCTCACGCTGGTGGCAAACGAAGATTTCCCCCGAAGGGCGCTCGTGATGAGAGGCATAGCCCTGACGCGCAGAATGTCAACCTGTTCAGGGTGGCTGGAGAAGACGTCCGCATGGTTAGTGATGACAGATTCGATCAGCTCGAGCCCAAACGTCTGGGGCAGGCTGGAGAAGCGGATAAACTCGGGTCGTTGGTTTTCGGTGAGAAGGCATAGATCGTTGAATATCTACAGGCATGTCAGCAGTGCGGAGGGCGCAGCATACGCAAGCTTCAACATACTCTGTATGCATCGAGGGCGGCAGCACGCAGCTCTACCTCTCCCTTTGACGTGGCAGCAACGCCGGCCATGGGCACCTGGGGGCCGCTCTCTTCATACAGGAGTCAGCGATTGGGTCAAGACCGGAAGTCGGGGGAACGGGGTGACACACTGTCCTCGGCGACAACCTTGTCAAAGACAGAGACGACAAGCTGCTGCAGCGTGGCGGCAGAGGTATTGTTGACGATGGCATTCTTGCTAGTCTGGAGTGTGAAGCAGATGTTGAGGGCGGTGACGAGCAGATCGCCCTTCAAATCGGCGGAATAATTCTGCAAGAGTGACGGTAGAGCCTGCAGAATCTTGAGCTGAACATCCAGGCCGGACGACGTGGCCTGCATGAGGGCCTCGAGGACCTGATTGAGCCTGGAGCGCGGCAGGGCGCGAGCGACGATGAGTCGCTGCAGGCAGGCGATGGCGATGGCGGTGAATTTGGCATTCTTTGTGCCGCAGGCAATGATGAATGGGTTCGCAAAGTTGACCTTTTGTGATAGTTCTAGGGCATGCCGTCAGTCTTCATTTTCGTCCAGGATCTAGATGTGCTGCAAAGCATAGTATGAGTACGGTAGAATACATACCCTCAGGGGCGCCCTGCTCAGAAGAGTTTCTCAGACTGCGAAGCTCCTCGAGAGACCTTTCGGCGGCCTGGTAGGGAGAGGGATGTCAGTTATTGTTTCCGTATGAGGGTATGAGTGATGGAGGGTCAATGTGTACCTGGCGCAAATCATTGTGTTTACGCTTGCTCTCTTGGATGAGGTTGGCCAGCTCTGTGGCCAGGAGTTGCGTCGTCATGACGGGCTGCTAAGCAAGGGCTGGCGCGTTCAACAAGGGCCCATTTGGGAAATACTGCCGCCCACGCAGCCGTCTCCTTTCCTCTTTTCCTCGCTCGAGCAGGTGTTGAGATGAAGGGGCGCGAACCTCGCTTGTTGTCGCCGCTGTTGCTCCGTTTTTATATGTTTCCTCCCTCTACATGAGAGAAGCTGTTGCGTCTCATTGTAAACTGTCCCGTTCCTGAAGCCACGCATGGGGGTCCCGCACCTTCCTTGGCGCCACACCTGCACAAGATCACCAGCCACATGCTGCGCCCCATGACTGGGTCCTTTGGCAGAATTGTCGAGTGGCTCACACCGCCCGACGAAGGATTTCTTTTGAGGCTTATAGGATTACTAACTGTCTTTTTTATGTACCAAGGCATGGTGCCAGAGTGGTTAATGGGTGAGACTCGAATATTCCGTACTCCGGAATCTACAGAGGTATCTCATGTCTTCGGACGCGGCGGTTCAAATCCGTCCCATGTCGAACCTTTTGTACTTCTTTTTTTTTCTCGCCCTGTCTCTTTTGCAACTCCTCCCACTTGGAATTGACTGCTCCAATTCACAGAAGTATATTGCTTACCTGCTTTATTTTATATTTTGCTTTTCCTAACTTCAGTCTTTTGTACTCTTGAATCTGTACTAGGCTGACGAGACGCAGGATCACACACGCTCACCATCACAAGACCAGTACGATTTTCTTACCGTTTGCATCGAGTGTATTCTTCTCATCTCCCCTCGTGACCGTAGACTGTCTAGCTGGTTGGACCAGCCAGCAGAGCATTTCCGTGATGAGAACAGCAGCAGTAACGGTGATGTTGCAAATCAAAGACAGTACAACGTATAGCGTAGAGCAACGAGAAAAGACGAAACCCCCTAGACAACAGCTAGAAACTAGACTGATGTAGGTCATCCATCCGGCAACTGTAGTATAACATATATATGTCATCCTCCTCCCATATATAATAGTCGTAGTCAAAAAAAAAAAAAAAAGTCAACTCCATCCAAAAACTCCATCAATGAAAAGGAAAGATCATAAAAAAGAGGGAAGTACGGCTTCAGAGCCGTAAAGCAGGTGACGCCCGGTACGGTGATCCTAGACAGGGGCGTTGGTGAAGAGGTACGAGACGGACTCTCCGTTGTGAGTGCGACGGATGGCCTGTAGACGAAATGTCAGTTTTCCTCTCCTGTCTGCCCAAGGGTTGTTGCATGTGATTGTCGAACTGACCTCCGCCAGAGTGGCCGAAACGTCCATGACCTTGATCTTGGGGCAGAGCTCCGTCTTGTTACCGACTGTGCGACATGTTAGCAGATCTGTGCAGTTCCAAGCTGCCGAGATGGTGATGGAACATACGTGGTACAGCTGCGAGATTTCGAAGCGGTTAGCATCAAGTAATTTCGTCTCTCTGATTCTGGAGGGGAAGCTGTGACTCACTGTTCGTGACGACGAGGCCGGACAGGCACGACGAGTTGATGGTGTCAATGGCCTTACCGCTGAGGATACCGTGGGTGACAATGGCCCAGACCTCGCGAGCGCCGTGCTCGTTAACGGTGGCGGCAGCCTTGGCGAGCTGTAGCCTTCCGGGTCAGCAAAGCATGGTCTTGGAGAGCAGAGACACGGGAGCAAGAAGGGGAGGGAGAGGACGTACAGTGCCAGAGGTGTCAGCCATGTCGTCGACGAGAATGGCCACCTTGTCGACGACGTCTCCGACGAGGACCATGCGGCCTACAACGTTAGGCATGGGACGCTCCTTGTGGATGAGGGCGAAGCCCGTGTTGAGTCGGTCGGCGATGGAGGTGGCACGCTTGGCGCCTCCAGCATCGGGGGAGACGATGACGCAGTTGCTGCTGTCGAGGTTCTCGCGGATCCAGCGGAGAACCGAGGGTTCGGCGTACAGGTTGTCGACGGGGACGTTGAAGAATCCCTGGATCTGGGAGGCGTGGAGGTCCATGGTTATGACGTGATTCTGTTTTCGCTCGGCACTGTCAGCTGCATCTCTCTCCCTCCTTCTCCTTCTACTTCCCTCCCCCTCTCGATCGGCCACGTACACATCCAGACACCTGAAGCATATTCGCGATGAGCTTGGCACTGATAGGAGCACGCGACTTGTCCTTCTTGTCCTGCCTGGCGTAAGGGAAGTTGGGGATGACGGCGGTGATGCGACGGGCCGAGGCTGTTCGGCAGGCATGGATCATGATGAGGAGCTCCATGAGGCCATCGTTGACGTCGCCGGGGGCAGTCGACTGGAGGATGAAGACGTCTTCGTCGCGGACGGATTCCCCGATGGACACGCTCGTCTCCTGGTTGGAATAGTGGAGGCTCAAGGTGTTGGCGACATCGATGCCCAGACTAACGACAGCACACAGGGTCAGTCAGTAACAAGAGTCACATCTCCCCGTCACCCCCCCAAAGCTATATCTGCTGAGTTTGTCTTGATTGTCGAGAACGAAGAGAGAGAAGGACAGGGGAGAAGAGCATACCGGCTAGCGACCTGGGCGCTCAGCTCCGGGTGGGAACTCCCCGACAGGAGTTTGATTTCGTTTGCCATCTGGTCCAACATTGCGAGAAGAAGTGAGGGAGGGGGAGGGGGTTCAGAGATAAGCCGGAAAAAAAAAAAGAAAAAAACCAGGCCCGATCGCGGGGCGGTGGACAGGGGGGTCGGACGAGAGAAGATGGAACTTCCGGTGTGTGTGTGTGGCTCGAATCAAACCGCTGGGTTGCGTGGTTGCTGCTCAAAATCTGGTTGGCTGATGTTCGGTCTGGATTGGAGACTTGGTGGGCTTTAGGATTGACAGAAAGGGCCGGATCTCTCTGCTCGTAAGCAATGGAGAGTTACGATGGGTGGTGGTAGGTGATACTATGATGTTACCATAAGAGGGCTTTTTTTTTTTT
>NW_023336196.1:880261-1020974 GCF_012550715.1 Geosmithia morbida
GACATTGTGAAAAGACATAGGAGGTGTAGAATAGGAGGGAGCTTCGGCGCCGGTGAAATACCTCTACTCCTATTGTTTTTTTACTTATTCAATGAAGCGGGGCTGGATTCACGTCCAACTTCTGGTTTTAAGGTCCTTCGCGGGCCGACCCGGGTTGAAGACATTGTCAGGTGGGGAGTTTGGCTGGGGCGGCACATCTGTTAAAGTTGAAAGATCAACTTATATTACCTGTGGTGGAAAGTACCGTCTGCGTAGAGGGCGCCTCCGTTTTCCTATGTGATTTGATAGTGCTGTGAAGGGAGATAGATATACGGAATATATTCGTGTATTGTCAACGACATGCAGAGTGCAACGTTACCAGTATCTTCGTCATAATAACTCCAAGTCAAGCACACGCAGACTGAATCATACTCTTCCTTGCTGCTGGGAGACCCCGTTCCTCATGCTCTGACAGTATGTGGCGTTCAAGTGAGCAATACATGAAACTCTTTCCCAATCCTTACTATAGATGCGACAGTCTCCAATACCGACGGTATCAACGACACAATATTACTCAGTCCTTATATACACAAGAATAGCCTTTCTTTCACACCATGACTACGTAGTATCCATGCATAGGCATAATGTACGAGGCGACCATATATAGATAGCCTCCATTCTACCGTCATACCCAGTCCATCCAACATCTTTGAAATAAGCCACCCCGATCTTGACGCCTCATTCTATCATTTGACCTCTCTTTTCTCCTACGGAGAAACATCAAAACTTAGTTGAATCGAAGAATGAGTCCTGTGGAAGGACTGTGTGACAGTTTCGATAGTCAGATGTCCAGTGGTGGCGTCAGGTTTCTATAAAAACGCCAGCCGAACGCCCGTACTAAGAGCATCGCGCCATTCCGCCACCACACAATCACCATGGCATCGTCTGTCACTATGGTCTTTCATTTATGAAAGGACTGACATCAGGAAGTAGCTTCCTCTTCTTGGTATCATACGGCACCTTTCGCCATCCGCCCTTCTTCCCCCCCCCCTCCAAGCAGCTATAACAGGGCCCGCAACCTCTGACGCCATGTCTACGGTTGCTGCCGTACTGATCGGCATTTCTGACGCTTTCCTCATTGTCTCTATCCCTTGGCTGCTTTCTGTACTGTACCTATTCCAGAAGGAGAGCAAGAACAAACAGAAAACGTCGGGACGACAGCAACGCTCCACCGACAACACCTACAACAACGACGACGACGACGACGACGACGACGACGACGACGACGACGACGACACCAACGCCAGCATCGCGGTGGGAGATGTCAAGGACATGAACGACCGCCTGAATGCCGTGATGGGCCTGGGAAGCGACCACGAGTCCAGGATCGGGTCCATGACGTGTGCCGTCAAGTCTCTCCAGGACAGGGTTACTGCTTCCGAACCTACTCTGGAGGCCAGAGCCAAGACTGCCGGGTCTCCGAGGCCCAGGATGTCCAAGCCTGAGTCTGGGTACGAGCTCATCGCGAGTGTTCGCAGCCGGGGATTTCCCGCGGAGGAGTCCAAGGGTGAGCACCATCTCATCGCGAGTATCCACATCAGCATCTGTCCCGATGTTCAGCGCAATGACCCTGACAATGGGCCATCCCTCAGCGTGGCAGAGGTGTATCGAATGTACGCCCGGATCCAGAACTTCCCCGCGATGGAGGACTCCAAGGCTATGGAAGTCATCGACAGGCTCCTGATCGATAGTGAGTGGCGACTGAGGATGGCCATGTGTTCCCGCCCACGGAAATCCGACAGGAACCCCAGCATCTCCGCATGGACAGGTGAGCCGAGGGGCGCCTTCAACAATAGCCACACGAGCTACGCCATTTGCGTTGAGTTCCTCCGCTCTCAACGTGTCGCGATAGGCCAGGCCCGCACCTCCAACTACAACTACAACTACAACTACAATATCAGGAGCAACAAGGCCGAGCCGTCGTCATCTGGGCAAATCCTCGGGGAGGGAGGTGGCTTGTTTTCGCGGTCTGTCTCGCCGAGAGGTCTTGACAATCGTTCTGAACATTCCGCGTACTCTCACACAGATGACGAAACCGCCGTCAGAAAGAAGGCAAAATTGGCGGAGCATCAGGCCAGCATCCTCGAGGACATGAGCCGTCGCCAGCTGAGCAACAGCAACAGAGACAGAGACAACGGCCTTGGGTCCGAATGCGTCGACGGCCGTCTCCAAAAGTACGGCGACAGCCTCTTCAACATGCTCCAGAACATGGCGCTCGTGGCGACAAAGGTCGACAGCCGAGACGACACCATCGGGCTCCAGGACGACCGCATCATCCGCCAGCGCAAGTCGACCGCGGAGTGCGCACGGGCACTCGAGAGGTCGTCCGAACACCGTGACAGGTTCTCCAGGGAGACCGTGTACAAGTTACTAGACACCGATGAGACCATCACGGCCCCGGCCGCGCGAATCCACGGCCTCGAGACCAAGCTGGGCAGCAGCCGCAGCAGCCAGACGGGGCAGCCTGGCCGCCATGGCTACGATGCCCCTACCTGCCACCATGTCCAATCCAGCGTCCGCCAACATCTCCCCAAGGGTTACGAGCCCCAGCCAACGAGATGCTGTCGCATCCCATCCGACACTCGCGGCGCCAACCACCACGCTGTTCCCGATGCCTATTCCGATGCCGCTCTCCTAGGCGACACGTGCCCCCCCAAAGCGTGTCCGACTGACTCTCCCACGATCGGTGAGGAGCTGAAGGACACGACATCCGCGACTTCTACCCGGAACCTCCCGGTTCCCACCGTGGTGGTTGACGACTACTCCTCATACCAGTCAGCCTCCGAGGTCGATCTTTCCAGCACCAGGGAGCTAGAGCAGCCGAAAGAGGCCGGCGACAGGAGGCCCGACTTTAGCTTCGTCATCGGTCAGGAGGATGTGCTTTCTGTCAGGGCGGCATCCGCCTCTGATGATGACGATGGGTACTTCGAGATTGATGATGGGTTCGAGGCCGTCGGTGAAGACGACGAAGACGAGCTCATGGAGATGGAGATGGAGGTTGATGTCGACCTGGATCAGGGCTTGTCCTCCGTCGCGTCTGAGGACGAGTACCCACCTCATGGGGACCACAGCGAATTTGTTGTCTGCGGATCGCGCAAAGGATGGACGGTAGTTGGCTGGAGACTCTGATCATCTCATCGTTCTCTCTTTTTCTTTTGTGGCGTTTTACTGATACTCTAGCTGAAATAAGAGGTCTTCCTTTATTTATCTGTTTTCCTCTAAGAAAATTAAAATAAAATAAAATCAAGAAAATAAATGGTATTTCTGTCTAGAATTTGTTCAAAGTTAGCTAGGAGTGTAAATAGAATCAGCATTTCCAGTGTCTGCTATCACTGATTGTCATTCTTATGGACATCATTCGAGTTCAGATTTCAACACCTGGGCACACTCATTGAAATATGTGAACCTGCTATGCAACTCTTGTATTATTTACCAGAACAGAGGGAAAGAAAACAGTCCTAAGACGCCAGCTGACACTACCTGTAGTAGTAATAATAAAGTATCTCAGACTAATAGATCCGAACCAAGGGTGTCAGAAAAACCAAAACATGCCGTACCATAAGAACCTATCTATTAATGAATCGCGCCAAATATAGTAACTCCATGGGTTGAATATAAAAAAGAGAGCCCGTCAACCGAACAAGACAAATAAACGTTTTCTTTGTATCCAAAAATATGGATTTAAGAAGAGAGAGAGGGGGGATCTTCGCTCATGCTGGATAGTGTAGGTGCAGATGTAGTAGACAAAACATCCTAAACAAAAAAAAAAACAAAAAAAAGAAAGACTAAATAAAGAAGCGTGCGCTCTATGGTAGAAGAGAAAGAAATACAGGCATTATAGGGAATCTTTCGGGAACAACAAACAAGTGTAATAAAAAAAGAACAGATTACGACTTCGGAGATTTCGCATGATCAGAGTCATCGGTAATTTCTACCCGCGGAGGCGACGGAAAGGGGACGGGTTGACTCTTAGTGCCCATAGGCGACTCTGGGGACAGCGACTGCTCGTCGTCAGGAGCCACGATGGACGGAATGGCAGGGCTGAGAGCCGAGTCGTCAGCTTTCTCATTCTCCGTAGCAGGGGCCACAGTCTCGATGTGAAGCTGGGGCACCTGGCCGCTGCCGCTGCTGGTGACGTGGCGGCTGTTTTCGCCAACAGTCTCGTCGCTGTCGCGATCGGCATTCTCATCGTCGTCATTGGAGGCGTTGCTCTCGCCGCCATCGTCGGCCTTCTTGTTCTTCTTGGGCTTCATGGCCCGGAACATGCGACCGAAAGTGGCGGACCAGGCCTTTCCGAGGGCGCGGTAGACGATGACAAATGGCGTGCCGACAAACGTGGCAATGGCGTGGAACCACTGGTCAGGGAAAAGTCGGATGAGAATAGCCCACGGCCAGCACATGAGAGCAGTGACGACCGAAATGGCCCACTGGGTGCCGTCGAGACCACCAGACTTGATGCTGAAGGCGCGCGAGCCGACGTAGACGATGCACACCTGCAGGCCAACCATGAGAACGCTTATACCCATGAAGAAGAAGTTACGGTGGACACCCTCGAGGATGTTGAGCTTGTTGTCCAGGCGGCGGTTGTTGAACTGGTTGAAGATTTGCATCCACACAAACATGTTGAAGATGATAGTGTCGAGCTCCAGCATCTTGTCATCGTCATCGCGGTCGTAGCTGAGAATCTCTGGTCCGGCAAAGTACAAGATGAGCGTCACCACAAGCTGGAATATGCTCTGGCCGATTATCATCTTCCACATGTTAGTCGTGATGAGGGGAGTCTTCTTGCCCTGAGGAGGGCGGTCTAAGATCTTCTCTGTCGGCGGGTCGGTGGCCAGGGCCAGGGCAGCGAACGTATCCATGATGAGGTTGATCCACAAGAGCTGCACGGCCGTGAGGACTGACTCCATGGAGTCAGATGAGACGGCGGAGACGAAGGCGATGATGACGGCAGTGATGTTGACCGTGATTTGGAACTGCCGGGTTGTGAACATTAGTGTCGGGAAGGACGGGAGATATTGGGGAAGGAGCATACCTGAAGGAACTTCTGGACGGCATCGTTAACAGCACGTCCCCACTTGAGAGCAGTGATGATGGAAGTGAAGTTGTCGTCCATGAGGACAATAGCCGAGGCCTCCTTGGCCACCTCGGTTCCAGAGATGCCCATAGAGAACCCGACATCGGCAGCCTTGAGGGCGGGAGCATCGTTGGTACCGTCACCGGTGACGGCAACAGTCTCGCCCATCTCCTTCAGCTTGGTGACCAGGATGCGCTTGTCCTCGGGCGAGGAGCGAGCGAGGACCTGGAGCTTAGGCAGCGTCTCGAGGAACTGAGCCTCGGTCATCTTGCGGAACTCGGGGCCCTCCATGACGACGCCACCCTCGGTATAGATGCCGCACTCGGTGGCAATGGCACGGGCCGTCACAATGTTATCACCGGTAACCATGCGCGTCATGACACCGGCGTGCTTGGCCTTGGCGACGGCCTCGGGAACACCGGGGCGGACGGGGTCCTGGATACCGACGAGGCCAAAGAAGGTGAGGTCGTGCAGGAGGGAGGAGAAGTCAGCCTCGCCGTCCTCGACCTCGGCGTGGGCCGGAGGCCACGAGGGGTAGTCCTTATAGACAAGGCCGATGGTGCGGAGCGAGTTGCTAGCGTACGAGTCGATGGTGGCGCGGAGGGCCTTGCGCTGGGGCTTGTCGAGGGGCATCTCGGCGAGGGTGTCCAGGTCGGCCTGAGCCGAACAGTACCTGAGCAAGATCTCCGAGGCGCCCTTGACCAGGAGGCGGTAGCCGCCGTCCTTCTTGAGCTTGATGACGGCACCCATACACTTCTTCTTGGAGTCAAAGGGGTAGAGGTGGGCAATCTCCTCGTTGCTGCGGACCTCAGCCAGGTTGGCCATACCGAGCGACTCGCGGGCCATGGAAAGCAGAGCAGTCTCCGTCTTAGAACCGATAAAGACAAGCTTGCCGTCCTCCTTACCCTCGAAGGCAGTGGAGTTGATAGCGATGGACTGGATGATGGCCTGCTTAGTAACGTCCTTGAGGTTGGCAGCCCACTGGGATATGGTGGTCTCGATAGGCTTCTCGGAGTCGGCCCTAGAGAAGCTCGTGGCACCAAAAGTGCCAGCAACGACCGTCATCTTGTTGGTTGTGAGTGTTCCCGTCTTGTCGGAGCAGATAGTGGTGGCGTTTCCCATGGTTTCACAAGCACGGAGGACACGGACAAGGTTGTTCTCGCGGAGCATGCGGGTGGTAGCAAAGGCCAGGGCGAGCGTGACGGCCAAGGGCAGGCCTTCAGGGACGGCGACGACGACGACGGTAATGGCAACGATGAGGATATCGGTGAAGGTGGAGGCCTTCTCGGCCGGGCTGTCGTTGTTGTCGGACAGGTCGGCGAGGAAGCGGAAGAGCAGGACGAAGAAGAGGAGGGAGGCAGCAGCCATGCCGAGCTTGGCGATGGCCAGGGCCAACCCCTCGAGCTTCTTCTGCAGGGGCGTGGGGTTCATCTCAGTGCGGACGGACATCATGATCTTGCCAAAGCTGGAGTTGGTTCCAACAGACGTAGCAACGTACGTACCCATACCCTCAAGAACTTTGGCGCCCGAAATGATGAAGGGGTCGAGATCGCCCCTGCCCTGGCCGGACTCGAGGGCTTGCATGACGATATCACCGCCCGTCTTCTTGAGGGCATCCGACTCACCGGTAGCCGAGGACTCGTCGCACTTGAGGTCGTGACCCTCGATGAGAATACCGTCGACAGGGACCAGGTCTCCAGGCTCGAGGTGGAGAACGTCACCAACGAGAATGTCGTGGACGCTCATCATTTCGGACTTTCCGGAGCGAATAACCTTGACGTCACGCTCATCCTTCTTGGCGTTGAGCTTGACAAAAGCGCGCTCCTTTTGCCAATCGTTGACGGATCCGACAACGGTGACGATGACGATGGCGACAAAGATGGCGACACCCTCGACCCAGTCGACAGGCATGGGTGTACCAGGCTCATGATCTCTCCCGAGAGTCTCATACAGACCCAGTGCGAGGGAGATGGCGGCGGCTACACTCAGGACGATGAGTACCATGTCATTGTAGGCAGCCCAGACGAGCCTCAGGAAGGACGTGGCCTTCTTGGGAGGCAGAACGTTGGCCTTGTAGACGCGGATACGATCCGAGTGGAGAACAGCATCCGCCGGAGCGGCCGCTGGAGGCAACGACTGTTTTGACTTATCCACATCTGGCGTGTCGGGGCGAATGGCCTCGTCGAAGGAGATTCGTCTGGTGGCCGATGTCTCGTCGACGGACAGACCGGCATGGGCATCCGTCTGCAGACCACGGATGATTCCCCGTAGGCCACCCAGAGCCTTGAAGGCGGACAGCGACTTAGGATTGAGAAGCTTGTTGAGCTGACCGGGGGAGAAAGCGTAAGGGTTATCGTCGACGTGGAAGTCGGCCTCGGTGCCAGGGTCGGGGCGCAGGGCGACTTTGGGATCTTCGAGGACGGTCGAGTGTATGCTGGGGGTGATGGCGCTGGTTGCGGCGCTGGTGACGGCGGGAGTCAGGAAAGGGTTGGAGGCGCTAGAGACTACGGTGTCGGCATTGCTGTGCGACCGTTGCCTGGTGTCGACCTGTAGTGTGGGAGGAGATAGCGTGTTGCTGTGGCTGCTGCTGGAAGGCTGCTGATTCGGTGTCGCAGTCATGATGGGCAGAAGAAGGCAAGCGAGTCGCTGCCGGGGGATGAATGAATCTGCTCTCGTGTAGGATCCGTCGACATATGCGTACTAAGTTGTGTGGACGCAGCAAGAGGTGAAAGCCACAGAGGTCGGTAAGGGGAAGGAGAGACGGGCTAAGGGGGTGGAATACTCGTACGAGTATATATATATATATATATATATATGTGTGTGTGTGTGTGTGTGTGTGTGTGTGTGTACGGAGTATTCTCGTATGTATTGCTGGTGAGGCGGTGGTAATAGCCCGAGGATCGCAAGCGCCAAGTGAAAGTAGGAGGGAGTACTCGTAGGAAGTATCGTATAAAGCGACGGGAGGGGTGCGTGCAGATGGTAGGCGAGTAAGGTATATGTGTACGAGTAGTAGTAAGATGCCAACGTATGCCCCGTAGGAATAAGTAGATCGTTACAAGTCCATCAACTTCTGGGTCGAGAGGCGAGGCTCACTGAAGACGATACTCGTCTGGTCGGGTTGCTGCGCCACGCAACTGCCAGAAGAATTAGGCAGGACACAGCCTTGAGAGGCCGAAGCTTATGAGTAATGTCTAGCTGACTGGCGTAGACCCGATGGAATGAGAAGTTGTGCGTGGAGCGGCGGGTGAGGATGGGAAGGATTGAAAGCGAAAGAAGAAGAGGGAGGAGAGGGGGAGAGAGAGAGAGAGAGACTAGTAAGATTACTACTAGCGAATGCAATGAGCAATGAAGCGCAATAGTAGGGAGAATCTGAAAAGGAAGGAAGCATGGACCCTGCGCATGCCTCGTGTGTCTAATCTGTATCCGTACTTGTACTGCACCACCAGCTGCAATAGTGTGGGGACAGGTAACGAGAAAAGTAGCGCGGGTAGCATTGCAGTGATGATGGCTACTAGTAGTACTCGGTACTTTACATAAGGGTACATCGGCCACCTCTGATGGCATGAATGAAATACATTATACTCCGCAGTATCGGTCTGACTACCAATCTAGGTGGTATCCCCCCCCCTGTTCCTCACAGGAAAAGGACCACAAGTGACAAGAGTCGGGTGGCTAACTGGTAAGTGGTGGTACGTGGTAGATTGAACTTCGTCCATCCCCCCACTTAAAAGTCGGATGCTTGTTTACCTAGTCTGTCTCCTCATTGGTCAAGCTGGACCTACAGAGCGCTGTAGAGCCTCTACCTGTCCACTAGAAGCCAGGCGACGGGGCCCACCAGACTCCAGCGCTTGCTCGGGGCCATCCCCCCACCTCGCAGGCCTGTACGAGTACTCCTCCAGTATAATACTAAAGCTGCGCTTAGGCAACAGGGCGCCCTCCAGGGGTCTCTCCTCCCTGCGTTTCACCATTGACTCGTACCTGTATAGGCGCTTTCAAACTCCTTGCGTCTGGACTTTTCGTTCTTTCTAGACTATCTCTACGTTTCTTGATTTTCCGGTGACATCTAGAGCGTCTGTGCAGTCGAGAGAGCTGTTGTTGTTGCCGAAGCATCCTGCCATTTCTATCCAGCAGGTCTGTGGCAGATAAGACCAAGGTACAAGCAGAAGCGAAGGGGGGGGGGTCCCAACCGCCGAAATTGTTAAGGAGATGGACTCCAGGTCTCCATATTTTTCTCTCTGCACAGCCTCACTGCGATATTTCATCCCGCCCCTTACTCGTACCGTGTGCGTGCTCGTAGGACCCTCCACATTGTCCTCTCTGTCTGTTCTTTCGTTTCTTCTTCGCTTCTTCCCAGTTATCATATCAGTTGCCGGATATTCATAATAATTTACTTTTCAATAGCTGCCACCTTATTACGTCCATGCTTGCCATCCTTCCTGTCCATGCCTTCCCCCACACCCGAGGTATCTCATTCCCGCCTTGTTCGTACCAGACAGAACGGTCAATGTTTCCTTCAAAGCTTGATACTACGGATTGCTACTCGTACTACTCTATCTGACCGTGCTAGCAGTCGTACCGTAATAGCACGTAACGGTAGTAGTACATTTCTGTACGAGAGTATAACTCAAGCTATTCGTAAGCCATTGACGCCAGAATTGAAAGGAGAAGGGGGCAGTGCACACCGATCCGACCTGCCTCCCCCCCCCCCTCTCTCCCTCTCATTCTTCCATCTTCTTTGCTCAAGAGCGACGGCCGCGATTCAAGCCGCAACTAAGGTGGTCTCGGCATTTCTCTGCCTGATAGTGCATATGCTCGTACAAGTTACGTTACGGGAGCAACAGCCAAAGCTGTTAGGCGCCCCCATGTGCATCAGGAAGTGAGTCTAGGCAAACTGGGCGGTTGCCAAGGCTGGATAAATTACGGCGACCATGAAATCTGTAGTAGGCCATTCTTATTCGTTTCCGTCCAATCACTTCCCCAGTATTTCACGATCCCAAGTTGCAACTAGCTACTAGTATATGTAGTAGCACCATGTACATGTTAGACCCAGGTGTGCCTGATGCTGGTCGGCGGGCGCCAAGACGCATATGCACATGTATGTGTTGTAGTTGTGTGTACAGATTAATCTGCACTTTTCCCATACAAGTAAGTGGTACGAGTATGCTGAGCGGCCTAGTAGGCTCTACTTTACGGAGTAGTACTCGCCCAAGCTGTAACATGATGCAGGCGACCACGTCCACACCTTGCTCTTCTTCGCCATCATCATGGAACGTAGCGGCCTTGAGACGCACGCGATGTTGGGGAAGAATGGCCACTGCGCCACATCTCCTGCGCTGAACAAGGCCGGGTCGAGGCAGACCTGAGGGGCAGAGCTGAGGGGACCTATCGGTGAGTGCCTGTGGCTAAGGGTGTGGCTGGTGTTCCACTGCAGCTGAAGCCGACCTTTTGAGGCGTCTCCAAAGAAGAAGCAGGAACGAGCTCCGTGTGGCTGGTACCGGAGCAGATTACACGAGCTTTGTGGCAAAGGCACTTGTCAAGTGTGGCGCATACCCCGTCAACGTGACCGTCGGCTACCGGAGCGTCGCATCTAGTAAATTCCCGCTGTCGCGGTACAATCTCGGTTCCACTGTGAGAGGGTAGTGATCCGGACTTGCGGAGACTGTGGTTGGTCAGATGGAGTGGCTGTGCCTGCAACTACTCCGTTTGCGGAAGATGTGTACTCATAGTCTCGTACTCCGTAATTAAAGTCGACGGCATATCTAATTTCTAGGTTTAATCTGCAGATGTATTACCACGGATTATTATCACGTCGACATTAATCCTCTTCTTTTCCAATCCACGTGTTCATCTCGATATGCCGGAGCAGGGAAACAAACACACGAAGCTGGGAAAGACACATGCAGCGTCATGCAATACCTGCAACAGGTAAAGAATGCCTGGCGGCAAAAACCAAGCCTCATCATCCACAACTTCACTCGCATACCTCGATAGGATGCCACCAGTCCGGTGACGTATCGTGGCCTACGAGTCTTGCCGGCTATGCGTCGGGTACTCGTCCAAACCAGTCCTCATGATTTATTACGAGTCTACAGCTTACACCCCTGCCTTGTTGACACTTCAACTCGAGCTAATCCGGTATGTGGGAGCCGGCCGAACAGATCCACACCCACCCTTCCGTCCTCAGAGGCGCTCGACCAAAGTTCCTGTTTCTCTCGACCGATAGTACAGCAGCCGACAATAATCATTGACGCTGGGGAGACTTTCTACGGTTTTGCAAATCGAAGATTCCCCTTGGCAACCCACAACTTCTCTCTTCGTCAAAATGAGGGGCTCCTTGGGTCCCATCACATAACTTGGCACTGCACGTATACTATCACTGCGGAGCAAAATCCCGTCAACATAGCCACAATCCAGTGCCCTCGCACTCGGTTCTTTCTCACGTCATAGATGATATATTGTCCTGCTCTTGAGTTCTGTACTCTTGGTCATCAACGGCGTACTTTTCCTATGTCCTTTTCGATCTCCACGTTCTCCCTACCACCATTGACCAGCCGCTCTCCATCATGCCGTTACACGTCGTCCATGATCTATCATACGTACAGTGGCAGCCGTATACATCGTGAGGCCCGACTGCCAACGCCTCCTTCCAGCCAAGACGGCCGGTCATGGCATACCGCTCGTCTGCACTCCGAGCTCTACCGAGTATTTGTATGATGAAGAGAGTGGAAGCGGCTCTGAAGAGGATTCGATATTAGTGGTTACCAATGGCCTGCTACCGGTGTACCGATGGCAACTTTTTTTTGGGGGGGGGGTTTTTTTTTTTGCCTCTTTTGATACATCTTGCCGCATTCTACCTAGCACACCGAGGGGTGAACAGGTTATTTTTCTCCGTCGATTCTACCACGACCGAAGAAGAGGTTAGCCTCGTCTATGCCATGGGTGTGAGTCCCGACCACAAGCTTTCCCATCTTCTTGGCCTCCGACCTCCCGTAGTTCACTGCCACACTTCTCCAGTATGGATTCTAAATGACGCGCACACGCATCATATAGCAGCAGATAGCAGAGCTTATTTAGATGTCTTGAGTCTTGTCCGACTTGGGGACCCGCCGGCGGATAGACGATGACTACTAGTATGTCGCTTAAACACCCCCATGTACTCAGACCGCCAAGGTGACTTTTGTCTCCATCGTGATCGGACTCAGCCCTCCGGTGCACTATGCCCAGCCCCGAAGGAGGCCTCCATTGTCTGTTCTATAGACATCCTCCATCTACCAATCCGCCATCTTCGAGGAGAGATGTCAGGGGGAGGGTTCTTGTCGTTGTCATGACGAGGCTGGACGCCACATTGCACCACATGTCTGTAGTTTTGCTTGTATGGAATCGACTTGTGACTCCAATCGACTCCAAAGCTTGCACTTTACTCCTATCAGACGCCCTTTGATTATGCTGTAAGGAATAGGAGACGGAGCAGGAATAGGTAGCGTATGTCGTATCACTCCGTCTTGCAGACCCATGCCGTATTACACGTTTGTGCCTTACAACTTACATGCAATCATCGGCTTTATAGCTTCTGCTCCCTTTGCAAATCTCCAAAATCCAACATGTTGGCATGAATAGATGGAGGGAGAATCAGCCACCATATGTCGTATCACCCAGCCCCTGCCTCTGCCTCATTTCTATGCTGATGATTCATGCTGCGTTGCGCTTCCTCCATCTTCTTGTTGGATGAATGTAGCATCTATCCATATGAGAATAAAAATAGTTTCCGCATCTTACAGCCCTTTGGCTTACACAACTTGTATGTTGCCCTTTTGCACTTTGCGTCTTGTTGATAGATTCTCACGTACCCTGTATTACGACTAACACGAAAATGATGTTATAATATGATCTCAATGCCAGTCTACTCTATCTATTGGCCCTTTTCCGTGTAGGCTATATTTTTTTTTAAAAAAAAATAACATCTTTTGAGGGGGAGGAGGGGGGTTGTATTTCCTTTTTTTTTCATGTCTTGTTTTTTTGAGTTGTAATCTCCTGTTCCAAACCTCCGTATGCCAACTTCTTTCCACAGGGTTGAGCTTACCCGGGCGTTGCTCCAAGATGAGCCAATGCTGTCCTAATTCACATCATCCAGCTTCTTGCTCAAGGCCTCAAGATGGCCAGGCGCCATCTCAGCCGTGTTGGCGACAGTCTGATACCTCGCTGACTGGTCGATCCTGATCGCCTCCAACTGGGCGGTCAGAGAGACGACCTCCTGGCTGAGCGACTTTATCCTTCCGCCCTGTTCCCGTATGCGGCGGTTCTGGATCTGTAGATGTCGGTTAGCCGTCTGGAGTCGGGTGACCTCGTGCTTGAGGCGCGCGAGCTGCACCTCGGAGGACGGACCGGCATAGTTCTGTCGCTGAAGCTCCAGTCGCAGCTGAGCGTTCTCGGGCGCCAGGGCCACGTTGGTCTCCAGCAGGTGGTGGTGGGCGCGCCAGAGGGTGTTGTTCTCACGGATGAGATTGATGTTTTCCTGTCTCTTGACGGTCAGCTGGTAGTGGAGAATATTATTCTCTAAAGCTAGGGTCTCACTGTCGAGCTGTACCGGGATTTGGGACCTGTTACCATCCATTGCGTAAGTGGCCTTGTCGTGATGGGCCGGATAGTTTCTATATATGTATGCTGTGTGAGCGCCTTGTCATGGGCGGTTGACGGGAGTGAGATGGAGCAGAAAAAGGAACGTTTTCTGAGGATGGGAATATCGCTGAAGATGAGAACGAAGTGCTGAGGATGATTATCCAAAGCCGGAATGAGCTCCCCGTTATATGCTTTCACCTCTCGCCAAAACCATTCTCCCAGGATGAGACCTTAGACAGAAGGTATCGGACTTTCTTGTCACAGTCTGTCTCCTTCGTTCGCATGGTGTTGCCCTTTGGTACCCTGTAACGTAATGCAAGCATCACTCTCGTCTGCTGCAAACATTCAACAGGGCACAAAGGACTGCCGTTTTTCTTTGTCTATCCTGTCTCTGTGGACGGATCATGATATCACAGATTCATTTTCAAGAAACAAGCTCTGTGTGAGAATGGCAAGAGGCATAACAATCTGGTAGTGCGACAAACGAAAACGAAACAGGAGAACAAATTCATCATGTCTGTATCAGATATGCTAGCTGTTAATACATAACACAATGGACATCTGGTAACATAAACAATGGTAAAAGACAAGTGAATGCTTTGTTCCTGTATTCGTCATTCTGTGCTTCTGGAATGACTGAGCGTTAACAAGCCTTATGAATGCCAATATGATAACGAGCAAGCATAGAGAATACACTACTCAAAATACACTGCTCACCCGTTCAATTGTACCAGAGTAAATAACATAAATCATGGATAGTCCTATTAGATGGTGCTGCAGCACAAAGGCATCGCAGTTGATATTACGATTCGAACTTACAACATGCGCTACAATGCAAGAGAAAGTATGTATAGAGCTTGACAACGGTAGATGTACTCATATTGCTACTTTGGCGTATAGATTGCACACAGCATTAAAATGGAGTTTTAAGGTACAAGCATAAGAGAGCAAATAGACTGGTAGATTGGACGTGCCAGACGCCCCTGGACATTGAGTGGCGATGCTGACGAAGGCGAAGATGCTGATGAGACTGGAGATGCTGATGAGGGATGGTGTGTCTGTGGCTTCGTGCTGTAGATTGAGAGCGAAGTCGACACAACGTCCTGTTCAAATACCCTCTCGACCACCGAGTATCCTGAGATGAGTATTACCGATAGAGAGAAAGTTGACAGTGCTCTTTATGCTCTATTCTCCCTAACCGCATCGTATTACGCTCTGTCGTGTTACGAAGGTGAAGGGGCCGTCGACAACGGGAATGTAGAGAGAGGGGAAGGAAATGGGCCGTCATGTGCACATCCAACTGTTTCGAGCACAAGAGTAGAGAAAAGGACCGGGTGGGTGAATGGTGACTCCGGCCGTGGATATCGGCGGCAATAGGCACGGAGCAGATCAGACAGTGTCGACAAACGAAGACATGGCCATTGCCAGGGTCCGATGCACAGGCAGACAGAGGGACCTTTGTCCACATATTGCATGCTACTATTGACTTTCCTCCCCACCTGAAACTACTAGATGTGGAAGTAGCTCGGGCTGCAATATGCGCCAAAAATGAAAGAAGATATACAGGACGAGGAGCGGGATTACGGGCAAAATGAGTCGAATTCCCTCGCCCAATTGCATCTTGTCCTGTCATCGTCAGAATGGAACAAAGAGGATGCACCCCACAGTAGCGTAAGGCTCAGCATGACTGGTTACATGGTCAAAGAAGGAACGTCATATGCAGACAAAGAAGAAGACTCGCGGGCATCAGAAGAGATCAAAGAGAGATAACATCAGCACAAGTCAAGCAAGCCAACTCAATAGTCTATTTCGTAGTATTAATCATTCTCATCTATGTTTGATATATGCTATGCTATCTATTACTATAATGCAATTGTTGCCAGTCCGTTCTGATAGCTCCAAATAAAGCCAATCAGCAAGTATATGATCGGACAAGGTCGAGGGTATATAAAACGCCGTGGGTTGAAATGCTCATTACTCCTGGCAATGCAGTGATGCGGGAAGAAAAGAAAAAGAAGAAAGGGGAAAGAGAGGACAGAGACAGAAAGTTGGAAATAAGAAGCGGGAAGTACCATCAACAGCGCATATTTACTGACTGTTGTCTCCGTCCCTGACCCAGAACCGCCACAACGGCTTCCTAGACTGGGCAGGATTCTCATCGCCTTTGTGGTCGTCCTCCTCCAGCTCGAGACGGTACCTCCTCACACTTCCGGTATCGTCGTCAAAGGATATGTGCCTCTTTGAGCTGTTGGCGCCGATGCAGTCCGGTAGGTGGCGACGGATCCAACCCTTAACACCACAGCTGGCAGCGTCGATGGCGGCGTACTCGAGGCGGCGTGTCTGGTCGCTGGTCCAGTAATGTGTCGTCTGGGGGAGGAGGGTCTGTTGCTGCTGCTGTTGCCGTCGTTGTTGCTGGCCCGTTGGGTGTGAGAAGGACATGTTGGTTGAGCGGTCGAGCTCATCGTCCATGGGGTCAGGCGGAGGGAATTGAAAGTACGATAGCTGTTGCTTTGGCGTTGCTGTCGCGCCTACGGATGGAGGCATGTGGACTGAATTGCCATGGTAGTGCGACCTACCGGAGCGGCGAGTAGAGGGCCGTGCCCGGGTTCGGCTGACGGCGGCACCGGTGCTGGTGTTTGTACTGGCTGTAGATCGTCGTCGGGGGGATATAGATTGCCGTGAGTGTGACAATGATGCTCGTGGGGATATTGTGATGTGAGATTCGTAGCCCGAATCCTGGCGCTTCATGGGCGCAGGGCTGTGCGCACGATCAGCGTGCTTGTCCCGTCGACTGTCGGACACGACCATGTTGTTGGGCGGCGACGACGGCGCTACCAGCTCAATGTCGTGAAAGCTGCAGTACTGCGTATCGTACGCCGTCGATATAGGCCGCCGTGCCATTTTGTGTGTGAGTGGGAAGAAAGCAACGAAGAATTTGAGGCAGCCCAAATGGGCGACGTTTTTGTGTCCTGGCAAGATATGTTCCCTTTCTTTTCCGGTACCAAAGTGGGCACACGGCGTTAAATGATGTGGTTCGAGTCGGTGAGAGTAGCTATATCCATGCCCACGGGTAAATCAGATGAGTCGCACCGTGATTAAACGGTTAATCTCCTCTTTCTCCTGAACAAGAAACGCCACTGAGGATGCCGCGACGCAACATACAACAATGAGGGCTTGTTGGCCTGTGTTGTGTCGTTTTATATCGGTATGGACGGGCAAGCGGCATATAGTGACTTGCAGTCTGCAATGTGAATCTAGCACCTGATGCTTCTAAGTCGAGCTGCACAGCACCTGAACGGCAGCAATATGAAAAGATAACCAGATGATGCTCCGCCTGCGCCTTGCGTTCAGATGACAAAGGGGCGAAGAAGGAATGAAAGTAAAGTCAAACAATCGAGCGACAAGTGTGAACAGATTTATCCCACCATGTGGCAAGTGAGGGGGGTGCCTGTTCTTTTCCCTCCCGTCTTCTCACTTAACGCCAATGTTGTAATCTGTGTGGGCGGCGCGTGTTGTGCGTCGTTTCACTGCCAATCGAGAGGGCAACGTGATAAAAGGCCCAGACTCTCTGAGCGGCAATACCCTTTGCAATGACCAGGGCAGGGGAAGACGACAGGGTTGGCGGGGCGGAAGCGGATACCAATGGCCCACGATGTGTGCAGACCTCCTTGAAATGTGTAAAGCACTGGCGGTGAAGGGCTGAACGGCTGCGTACGCGTGGAGAAGGCTGCCGCTTATGGGTTAGGTATTCAGGAAGACGGCGGATAATAAATGACAATCCTGGCACAGGCTGCACCAGCAGACGAGCCGCTCAGGGTCTCACAGACTTTTGTGCAGCTTCAAGGGAATGTTGATCAAACAGGCTGGGACGACGCCCCTTTTCCCCATCCGTCGTGAACCTGGGAGCGGTGATGGTACGCCTGTCTTGAATGTATGTCTCTGACGGTGGGGGGGGCCTTTAAGGGTAAGGAGTTGTTATCAAATGGAAAGCGGGGCTGGCCGTTTTTCTCAGGTTCTCAGTTTTTTGTGATCCGTGCGATAGGACTGATGCCTTGGGGGGGTATTGTTTCAAATGATGATTTGAGAGAGTGGCGACCCCGGAGAGGTATATGGTGTCCGTCTTCCTTTCGTCATACCCTTCTAGAATATGGGCATGCGATGGTCTGTGCAAAAGAACAAGATAAAGGAATGAATAACGACTTCTTGTCAGTTATAATTCATAGACGGCGGACACCATGCATGGAGTGTGCGTGGGGCACGCGTGGGGCCGGATCTGGTGCCTGGTCGGTTGCGAGCGTGCGGAAGCGTCTCCTGCGTCTAGAATTATATTGGCACCGTTCGAGTGGTCGAGTTGCCATAGGTCATCGGACTGACTTCCATGTGTACGGATACCGGAGTGGATGGCGTATTGAGAAGTGGGGGGCGTGTCGGTATCTCCTAGCAGCGGATGAAGACCCTGACTGCGGTGGGTGGAGATATTTTCTCTCCTTTTGCTATCTTTGTCGCCTGATTTTTCCCCTCATTCCACTCTCCTCGACACCTTTTTCTCTTTTTGCTCCCCACCTGTGGATAGCCGGGTTGGTTGAAGGGTATGTACGAGAGTGTGGGCGATGGTTGAGCTGTTGTCGATGACGAGCAAGAAACGGGTACATGTCCTATATCATCCATTCATTCATTCATCAGTCAGTGAGTCACCTTGCTCCTTTCTTTTCTTTTTCCCCATATGCCTACCGAGGTCATCATCAAAAGTATTCTGGTGGGCTTTCTCATCTTCACATGCCTGCGGCGTTTAGAGCCGTAGGCCAGTGTCGTCGCGTACCCAATCATGGCACAAGGAGAACACGACAGATGAAACCCCGTATCTGGACCGAAGTGTATGTAGCCTGTGACGACGGCGACTCCTTGGAAACAAAAAACAAAAGCATGATGATGATGAATATGAAAACAGGGTTACTACAGCCGAAAAAGAGGGTACAAGGTTACAAGCACATGAAAATCGACGCTTTGCCGACTGGACATGCAACAACATGGATGGTATCGAGGTCTGCCTCGTCAATCCGGTGGCAATACGTATAGTGATGGATGACGGGGGTTGCATGCGCATGTGGCAGGTGCTTGGCGCTTCCTTCCCTTCCTTTCCAGGGACTCGGCATCTCATTTTTTTCTCTCTCAGGGAAGGAGCGTCACACTAGCTCCTTCATCGTTCCTTCTACATATTCATTTCATCTCTCGCCACGATGTTTGTTTCTTCCACTTTTCTATATTTCATAGCCCAATATCATACCCTGATGATACAGTACATGCATAATTCGTTGCGTTGCCCATATATGATGTTGGGCGCCTCTTCCCGCCTCTACTTCTCAACCTTGCTATCATGCATCGCCAACACAGAATAAGAAAGAGACGATGTAGACGCTCGTTGCTCCCACCACTCACGTGTCATGCATTACATACGGTACATGATGCTCGAACACGGCAGACTAGCCAACTGTCTCTGACCATGTACCGGCTCTAGACAATCCGGTCCAAGCACCTTCGGCTAATGCGAGAATGCATTAGTACATAATCAACCGAGAAGACGGCGACGGCGACGGCGACGAGACGATGATAACACTAGTGCTGTTGAGTCTTGCGTGTATGCGTGCTGAGACAACACCACCACGTCCATCTCTGATTTGCCCTCTCTCCAAGTCATATGCATGCCCTCTCCGCAAGGGCGCCACTGTTCCCCCCTCTTCTTGTTGATTCATAGGTTGTATCAATTCCCTCACGTGTGTATATGCTGGTGTGCGTGTCATGGACCTGGATGACCATGATGGTTGCACTCCTAGAGCATGATAGACGGCACTCTCCCCAGTGATTGCGACGCGACCATCTCTACCTGTGTAGGGTCTCGGTAAAGCTTACTGCTCCCACTTATGTAGGCGAAAAAAGCTTGGCCACCGGGCCCTCCCGCGCCATCTTCCGCGGTCTACAAGGCGACCAACGACAATGCATCAATCAGTGTGTATGAAGGAGGGCATCAGACACACACACGCAGAGAGAGCCAGACTGAGACTAATGAGACTGGAGGGGGAAAAAAAGACCTCAGCGGCGACACTCATTGTTCCCGTGCTCCACACTTAATGATGCCCAAGACATTCTACTCCGATGGCGCAACAGGCGGTCAATAATTTTTCCTCTCATGACCCCCCCTCTGCACTTTTGGGCCCTTCAGTTGATCAACTGAGCGTAAGAAAAGACGGCACTGTCTACTCGTATGCCACATTGTCGATCAACCAGAGTCTCATTGAAGTTGCAGCGATGGCCTCGCGTGCTTTTCATGAGAACTGCCCCTCTGACCTGGTGGCAAACCGTGCTGGTCGGTCGTATATCGGAGGAATCATGTGGGCTGAACAGAGACCCTCCGACCATCGGCGCCGAGGTTCTCAAATAGTCTTCGACTCTATTACGGAGTAATTTCTGCCATTATCGAATCATTACTGCATAGTAAGCAAATGAAGTCTTGATCTTTTCTGATTGCGCGTACCGATACTGCTTAGTCGGCAGTCATCATACTCGTATTTTTGTATGTCGCCGCCGGATCGCGCCGCCCTAAATCGCTGATTGATAAAAAAAACTGGCTACTGGGAGGCACTGTTCGGGCCTTTATCAGATGGGTCCGGGCACGTTTAATCTTCCAGAGCAGGGATATTAAGCTCATCAGCTACCTAGATTTCCAGAGACTAGTGTATCGGTACTTGTAGGTACTCGTACTAGTAATTCTCTAGCCGCTCAGGCTCCCGCATCATATCTATACACATATCTCATGCGCTGACAATAGTAGTCGTCCCGGGGACCTTGGCAGCCTCATCCCGAGGATCTGTGTACAGGTTGCCCTCGGAATCTTCCTCCCGATCTCCCGGAGTAGCGCTTGTCTCCTCCAGAGCCTTGCCCTTCCATGCGACATAGCATGTGAAGGGGACGGCAGCAGCGAAGACGGCAAAGGATACGGCCAGGTTGGTCATCAGGGACACGCTCTCCTTGGATCCGATGCCGTAGGCGCAGGCGAACCCCAGACTCTCGGCGGATCGGAGGATACCGCTCGTGTGCGAGAGCCTGTCCATGTCGGAGTTGTACATGGAGAGGATCCAGTAGGTCCAAACGACGGAGGCGTTTGCGGATATGCTGTCGTTTTCCATCAGTCAGTACACACGCTTCTGGATACATTTCTCTTCCCATGAACAGGGCCCACAATCGGGGTCGTGGCAGGTGTTTCCATAAGAAGACGGAACTTACCCAAACAGGCAATAGGCTACAACAGCCTTGGCATAGTCGGCGGAGAAGATATCTAGCACGGGCGAGGGCGATCGCGACTGGAGCTCAGCCTGCATGTAAAAGTTGAAGATCCACTGGACGACAAAGACGGCGAGCATGGAGTACCATCCGACATTGCACAAGGACCTCTTGCTCCTGAAGATTGTCTGGGAGTCAAGGAGACGACCCCAGCCGACGGTGGCGATGATGCCGCAGACGGTCTGGACGAAGCCGGCGAGGGAGCGACCCCTGACGCTGAAGTAGGCTGTGAGGTAGTTTCCCTGGTAAGTGGTGCTCCAGCGGACGGTGATGAAGATGGGCAGCAGGAGGAGGATGTGCTTAGACCCGAGGGCGTGCCAGAGTCCCCCGACGCTCTGGCGGAGGGGCATGCGTGCGGCGCCGTTGCTGAAGGTGGGCTTGGTGCCGTCCGTGCGCCTGAGCTTCTCGGGCGGGGAGATGGTGAGGGCCAGGGGGAGGCCCATGCATGAGAGCCCGATCATGACGAGGTACGAGTTGGTCGACAGGCTGCCCTGCTCGGAGTCGTCGATGTTGAGGGCCAGCTGGATGGAGCTGCCGATGAGGGTGCCCACGAGGCCGATGGCCATCCAGATGCCAATGTACAGCCCGCGGCGGTTGTCCTCCGGGTACGCGACGGCGATGGCGGCCTCGGACGTCCACAGCGCGGCGGCCGAGAAGCCGCACGTGACGGCGCCGAAGATGAGGAACCACCGCGTGCCGTAGACGCTGTTGCAGTACAGAGCGGCGAAGTAGGGCAGGTAGCCCACCGTGCCGAAGACCAGAATCCATTTCAGGCTGAAGCGGTTGCCTATAACGGAGAAGACGGGGCAGAAGAGGACCATGATGACATAGGTGATGACGTTGGCGGCGTTGACGAAGAAGGGGCTTGCCAGACCACCGGCTCCCATGCCTATTTTCACAACCCGGTGTCAGCCATTGTTCGGCTGGGCCAGACGATCTAGTTCATATGAGTTCGGATGAGTTGGAGTGTAACGCACTGGACAGAGCATTCCAGATACCCGGTTGACTGAAACTGATGAGACCGAGAACGATAGCCTGGTACAGAGTCCCCCTATACCATCCGTGGAGCGTCTCGAGCCATGTCTTGCTGTCGGAGGAGTCCATGATGCTGGTGAGGTTGCCTATCCTTTGGGGAGGAGATCAGGCTTGAACTCGATGATGAATAGAGAAAGAGGTGAGAGGTCTAAATGCGAGTCACACAGCTACAATATACTGATATTGATACTCCATTGAAAAAAAGAAGACAAGAAGAAAGAAACGCCCTTCGCCCCTCCTTTGTCACCAAAAGATTTCTCTTCGATCACGACTTGGACGTGTGGGTCGACTTTCACCATGATTTCGCGGTTAGCAAGGTCTTGCGTGATTGCACCATCCGGCACTCAGTCGCCGGCAGACTACGGCCAAGACTGAGAAGCACGGCAGACCAGGGGAAAAGAAACTGGGTCCCGGCTTTATTAGCCGTTTCTTTCCTCCTTCTTCAATGCCCTTTTGTTATATATATATATATATATTTTTTTTTTTTTTGATTCTCTCACCCTTTGAACCATTTCTGCTTCTTACTTCTTGTTCGGTGCTCCGTATTGGAGCCTCACGACTCGTCCCACAAGTGCCGGTCCACATGGTGTGCTTCCGTTGATAATACCAAGACATTTTCCAGATACCCTCTTCTTCGCATTGTTGATATCTGCAAATTTCTCACCTAGCATAGGACGAAAGGTTCTTGTTTCTTTCCTTCCCTTTCCTTACCTGGAATTCCTCTTCGGTTTGGTATCGTCATGATGGTACTCGGCGGCAGGAAATAGGGAAGGGAGGGGAGGGAAGGGAAGAGGACAGAAAAATCCCAACCTCACCGGATTTCCATGTGTCATAGCTTGTATCATGTCAACAAGCAGTACGTAACAAAAAGGCGAGGCGCGAAATGCCGCAATTTCTGCTGGGAGTAGTCGAACCCTTCGAAGGGTTCTAGCGTATTGCCTGCTCTAGAAGCAGCTGCGCATTTTCTCGACGAGGACGGTCAAGGTCGAGATGATAGTAGAGGATGCAGCCATGGACAGGGTCTGGGAATAATGCGGCAACAGGACTCAACAAGAATGCGGCTAAACGGACAGTCCGTGCGTCCAATTGTCTAAACCGACATTGTGCACAAGGAATCTGCACATATTACAGCTGCTTTGCATTCAGATTGCCATCACTGCCATGTATAGTTTCAGTGTGTCGGTTCACCTGTGGATATTCGTTATTCAGCACAATAACGCCAGATGACAACTGTGGCATCAGCTCCTTCCTCGTGGAGAGCGTTTGCCGTTGTCGATGATCATTTTCGGTCTGTTTTTAGAAGTGAGGTTGTCTGGTATCTGCCCAGGATATGCCCCAGGCCACGCATCTGGTGGAATAACTCCCCTTCCGGTACCATTTGGCGGCTGATACGAGCAGTTTGTGCCGTAACAGTCCTGACCCAGAGCGGGGTTCAGAATACATCCTCCACGGCGATGCTGGTGGGGTGGATGGAAGAGGCCGGCGCCGACGTCGAGGGGCGGGCGGTCAGGCCGTTGGCCATTGTACGCGACATTTCCAGGTGTGACGGTTCAGGGACCGGTAAGCGGACTGTATCAGGTGGTTACCGGTTGATAGCTACGGTGGGCGGTCGCGTTCTTTGATGTGCACGGGGTCGGTGGGCTGCACATGGGGTCACGATTCTTCAATTTGGTTTATTTCATTTCTCACTTCCTTTCTAGCAGAGTGACCCTTGTTGGTTTCAGTGGCTGATTCAACAAGAGACCCGGCGACTGTTGCCTATAAAGGGAGACCAGATATCGGTTCAGCATGACTGATGGAAGAGGTGGAGGAAATGAAGCTGTGGTGGGGATGATTGACGAAGTATGAATGAGGCTATCGAACGGGATAATGAGGTTGTCGGAATACGATTGACGGAAGATGGTGGCATTATGCTCGAGATATGATTGATGGAGAAATGGACTTCCTCTCTCGTCTACCCCATCGCTCAACATGCGTGGCTTGTGGACGAACAACAGCGAAAGTGCGGCGCATTTGATGCGGGGGAAGGGGGGATCGACGGATCGAAAACTGGAGGCTGCTGCACCGTAATACCATTCTCACGAGCGCTCTGTTCACGATAGGGAGGCAGGCAGCTCGTACGTCGTAGCCTGCAGATTCTCCTCGTCGACTCTATACGTCACGACGGAAAGCTTGAAGACGCCAGAGACCATGCCATCCCGCCGGCTTTTTTCGGCCTCGTCGCCGCCATCAGTAGACAGCTTCGCGTCTCTCTGCTCCCGCCAGCCCAGGGCGGGAGAGTACCCCCTGGCGGCATCGATCGAGGACAAGGTGCCCGTATACTCCCTGCCGCCCTACGGCTCCCTATCCGACCCGGACCGGGAAGCCCTCCAGGACGAGTGGTACGGCGTCATGAAGGACGGGCCGGGCGTGCTGGTCCTGCGGAACATGTACCGCGACGCCGACCTGATTGACCGGGTAAGCGGGGTTTACAGGAGCATCGTGGACGGCGAGAGACGCAGCAACGCCTCGGCAGGCGACCACTTTGCCGCCAAGGGCACGAACGACCGGGTGTGGAACTCGCTGAGCAAGCACGCGGCCGCGGACCCGCCTTCGTTCGTGGACTACTACGCCAACCCGTACCTGGGGCTGGTGTGCGAGGCCTGGCTGGGGCCGGGGTACCGGGTGACGGCGCAGATGAACAGCGTCAAGCCGGGGGGCGCGCCGCAGGAATGCCACCGCGACTACCACATCGGCTTCCAGACGGCGCAGGCGGCGGCCAGGTACCCGCGCGCGGCCCACCTGGCCAGCCAGTTCCTCACGCTGCAGGGGGCCGTGGCCCACGTGGACGTACCGGTGGTGTCGGGGCCGACGCGGCTGCTGCCCTACTCGCAGACCTTGGACGAGGGCTACATGGCCTACAGGCTACCGGCCTTCCGCGACTACTTCGCCGACAACTACGTCTCGCTGCCGCTGTCAAAGGGTGACGGGCTGTTCTTCAACCCGGCCCTCTTCCACGCCGCGGGGTCGAACCGGTCGGCCGACATCGACCGCATGGTCAACCTGCTGCAGATCAGCAGCGGGTTCGGGAGGCCCATGGAGACGGTGGAGACGGTGCCCATCGTGCGGGCCTGCTGGGAAGGAATCCTGGCCATGTACCGTAGGCAGCAGGAGCGGGGGAGCGGTGACGGTGGTGGTGACGAGGAGAACAAGGATGGCAACACGGCAGAGGCCCTCGTCAGAGCCGTGGCGGATGGATACCCCTTCCCGACAAACCTGGACAGAAACGCACCTGGGCCCGATGAGATGACGCCACCGTCGGAGCAGAAGATCCTGCGCGCATGTCTGGAGGAGGGATGCGACACGGCGGAGACGGTGAGGAGACTTGTGGAGCTGGGGGACAAGTCCAGGGCGTGAGACTATCTCTCTCCCTCTCTCCCTCCCCACAGGGTCACGATACGGGGCTGGAATGGCATCATTTTCGAGTATTACCTGTGACCAGACAGGATAAGGATACACTATGGATACGAAGGGAAGAGGGACTGCGGAGCAAGACCTGGGGACCCCATAGGTTAGGTGTGGGCTTGTGGTATGTGTCATGCGATGACCTACGAGGTGGGAATAGTCAGGTACTCTCTATACGAGTACTCCGTACTCCGCAGAGTGGTGGGCATTCGAAGTTGGTAATGCCAGGATGATGAGTGGACTGAGCAACATGTCGGATCAATAAAAGGGGGAGTCTCCGTGGAATCCGGATCGATGCCTATCAATTGAACAGTACCGAACGTGGCCGCGGGTCAAAGGTAGGTTCGGCCGGGCGAACGGAGTGGGTGCAAGTTGTAACCGATCTGTTGCCGGAGCCTTTCTCTTGGCGCGGTTAATAAGAGCTGCATGTATTGGTGAGATTCGAGAGACAGAGATAGGTACGTACCCTTTGATTCCGCTAATGTATGGCTTGATGATCCGGGACCAGAGCCGGTAACGTTTCTGGTCGTACGACAGATTATGGCAATACAGATTACGTGTAGTAATAATCTATACAATGCAGAGGGCGGATGGTAATCTGTACTCGTAGTATTAGTAGTAGTGATGGTAGTGGAGAATTGGGTCAAGATCCATCTCGAAATGTCCGCATAGCACAACTCAGAACACACAAGGATGATGAGCACAAAGATGATAGTAAAAAAAAAAAATTTTTAAATAAAATAAAATAAAAGTATAGTCAAGTACCCCTACATACCACCAATTCTCATACCCATGACAGAGTCGGCGTTCCATGAATTCCCACAATTTCTTCGGACCCAAAGGATCCACTATTTTGACCGGAGCTTCTTTAAAACTGGGGGTTTTCTGGTTGAATTGAGGCTCTTTTTCTTCACAGTCCCTCTGGTATCTTTTACGTCTCTAGGTACGGGTACATGCTGTACAGGTATCATGTATCGATGTAGGCCGTACTGATACTTGTATGCGCAGCTCTTTGTTTCCGCTGCCTCAACAAGGTCCGGCCTTGGGTCCCTTCGCCATCTAATATTAGTACCCTCTCATCCCTCCTTCCCCCCCTACTTCCTTCTTTTTCATTTCTCATTCATAAATTTTATTTGTATCTTTTTACTTTCACTATTCCATCCTTTCCTTCTCTCATCTCCCCATCACCGGACCGGGCTCAACCTCCCATTGCCGGTCTCTGCCTCGAGCGCATGCGCATTCCGTTACCGACACGGAAAGAAGAAAACACAGGCCAACCATGTCGTCTGCTCTCGCGACAGCCTCTGAGGCTCTCAAGGCTCGCATCCGTCACCCCGCTACCCTCAAGAAGCTGGCCAAGCCCGAAGAGCTCCTCCATCACTTTCCCAATGGATCCTACATTGGATGGTCTGGATTCACTGGTGTCGGATACCCCAAGTGAGTTCTTTTTCTCTTCTTTCATCCCTTCCTTCTTTCTCCGTTCGCGTCGAAGAACGGAGAGGGTGGATGTCAGGCCACTATTCCTCTCCGATCTAGGAGCACCAAGGACCCCTGCTCTTCCCCCCCCCTCCAATCCCGACGTGCATGCGGCTGACAGGACAATCTCCCCTCCCAACAGGACCATGCCCACGCACATGGCCGATCACGTCGAGAAGAACAACCTCCAGGGCCAGCTCAAGTACTCTCTCTTCGTCGGCGCCTCTTCCGGTGCCGAGACGGAGAACCGATGGGCCGAGCTTGACATGATCAACAGGCGAGCGCCCCACCAGGTCGGGAAGAACATCTCCAAGGGAATCAACGCTGGACGTATCAACTTCTTTGACAAGCACCTGTCCATGTTCCCCAGCGACCTTGTCTACGTGAGTTCCCGTCTCTGCTCGCATCGACACTCTGTAGAGATCCGAATCCCGCTGACCACGACAACAAGCAGGGCTTCTACACCAAGGACCGTCCCAACAACAACCTCGACGTCGTCGTCGTCGAGGCCACCGACATCAAGGAGGATGGCAGCATCGTCCCCGGAGCTTCGGTCGGTGCCACCCCCGAGCTGATCCAGATGGCCGACAAGGTCATTGTCGAGGTCAACACCGCCCTCCCTTCCTTCGAGGGTCTCCACGACATCACCTTCACCGACCTCCCTCCCTACCGGAAGCCCTACATGATCACCAAGCCCGAGGACCGCATCGGCACCACCTCCATCCCCATCGACCCCTCCAAGATCGTCGGCGTCGTCCAGTCCGACTACCAGGACGCCACCCAGCCCAACACCGAGGCCGACGAGACGTCGTACCGCATCGCCAACCACCTCATCGAGTATTTCGAGCACGAGGTCCGCCACGGTCGCATGCCCGAGAACCTCCTGCCTCTGCAGTCTGGCATCGGCAACGTGGCCAACGCCATCATCGGCGGCCTCGACAAGTCCAACTTCAAGAACCTCAAGGTGTGGACCGAGGTCATCCAGGACACCTTCCTCGACCTCTTCGACTCGGGCCGCCTCGACTTCGCCACCGCCACCTCCATCCGCTTCTCCCCCGACGGTTTCAAGCGTTTCTACGACAACTGGGACGCTTACCACGGAAAGCTCCTGCTCCGCAGCCAGGCCGTCTCCAACTCGCCCGAGATCATCCGCCGCCTGGGCTGCATCGGCATGAACACGCCCGTCGAGGTCGACATCTACGCCCACGCCAACTCGACATGCGTCATGGGTTCCCGCATGCTCAACGGTCTCGGCGGATCCGCCGACTTCCTCCGCTCCTCCAAGTACTCCATCATGCACACGCCCTCCACCCGCCCCTCCAAGACGGACCCCCACGGCGTCTCCTGCATCGTCCCCATGTGCACCCACGTCGACCAGACCGAGCACGACCTCGACGTCGTCGTGACCGAGCAGGGCCTCGCCGACGTCCGCGGCCTCAGCCCGCGCGAGCGCGCCCGCGTCATCATCAGCAAGTGCGCCCACCCCGTCTACCAGCCCATCCTGTCGAGCTACTTCGAGAAGGCCGAGTTTGAGTGCCTCCGCAAGGGCATGGGCCACGAGCCCCACCTCCTGTTCAACAGCTTCGACCTCCACAAGGCCCTCCAGGAGCACGGCAGCATGCAAAAGGTCGGCCCGTGGTAAATTGGGTGTGACGAGGACTGAGGATCCATGTTCGATTGGCGTTGTCTCTTCGTTTCCCTTTCTTTCTGTTCTTTGCTTTTTTCTTTTATATATATACAACGACTCTTTTTCTTGTTTGGGGAGTCACATCTGTTCATTAGAATACTTGTAAAGAGAAATGTTCTGTTTTTTCTTGGCTTTTTTTTTCCTACTTCTCCATCATGTTTTCCTCCTTGGATACTGGCATAGCATGGTGATTTTCTCGGCAGCATCAGCAGCATGATCGTGGCAAGCATAGAAGAATGTTTTGGGGACCCTGGTAGAGATGTTGCATAGACACCAACAAAAGCCGGTCAATCAGGCTCTTTCATGATTTTCGAGCGATACGACCCTTTGCCGTGTCGAGTGGTGGCAAGTTGATAAATCGCATGCATATGAGGTTGGAACAACGTCATGGATCATGCAGTCCGTGGCGAGATACAAGATGATGAAGAGTACTCGTACAGACAGCGACCTCGGGTGTGTGTGCCGGTGCTGGACAAGGTACATACGATTAGTTTGATCCCTATACAGCTTTGGGGTATCCCACATTTGGCTAGAAGATGGACAGTCTCCCATGACGACATTGTCATCCGCTTGATTCTTACCAATGGCTCACAATTTCCCGCCGCGCTGGATTCGGCTACTTCGTGAATCCCCACATCCATCCCGGCTTCTTCAAAGCTTTCCCCACATTCTTCAACTCCCCAACTTGGGATTCGCTTTCCGCATGTGTAAGTCCAATGACCAAACTCTGGTTTGTTTCTTCCTTCATCACCTCCAAACCATGACAGTTGAGTGGCAGTGTTCCTAAAAAAAAAATTCGGAACCGAGTGACCATGTCACCCAAGCTTCTGGTAAGCTCCCTGGGGCGCGTGTCTCGTCCGGTGACGTGCTGTCTTGGTCGACAGCACTTCTTCTCGACGTCACCCCGTCTACGACTCATGGAGACGACGGGCTTTAGTGAGAACCAACTTGTGGTACGCGACGCCATCTCCCAGATCTGCAAAGACTTCCCGGCCACATACTGGCAGGAGCGGGACCGGACGGAGACGGACCCGAAGGAGTTCCACGCGACGCTGGCGTCGGCAGGATGGCTGGGCATCGCGCTGCCCGAGGCGCTCGGCGGCGCAGGACTGGGCATATCCGAGGCCACCATGATGATGCAGACCATTGCCGAGAGCGGGGCGGGCATGGCGGGCGCCCAGGCCATCCACGCGAACGTGTACGCCACGCAGCCGCTGGTCAGGTTCGGCACGGACGAGCAGGTGCGCGAGACGGTGCCGAACATCATATCCGGGCGGTGGCGCGTCTGCTTCGGCGTCACGGAGCCTAACGCCGGGCTTGACACGCTCAGTCTAGCCACGACGGCCACCAGCGTCGACGGCGGGGAAGCGTACTCCATCCGTGGTCAGAAGGTGTGGATCACCTGCGCTCAGGTGGCGTCCCGGATGATGCTGCTGGCGCGCACCACGCCGCGCGACGAGGTGGCCAAGCCCAGCGACGGGCTGTCGCTCTTCTGCATCGACATGGACCGCGGTCGGCCCGGCCTCGACATGCGCAGGATCCGCAAGATGGGAGGTCGCGCCGTCGACGCCAACGAGGTCTTCTTCGAGGACTATCGCGTGCCTGCGGCGAGCCTCGTCGGCCAGGAGGGCAAGGGCTTCAAGCAGATCCTGCACGGCATGAACGCGGAGCGGTGCCTGCTGGCGGGGGAGGCGCTGGGTCTGGGCTACGCGGCGCTCGGACGGGCGTCGGGCTACGCTCGCGACAGGGTCGTCTTCTCCCGTCCCATAGGTCAGAACCAGGGCGTCGCCCACCCCCTCGCCGACGCTTACATGAGGCTCGAGGCCGCCAAGCTGGCGACCTACCACGCTGCGAGGCTGTATGACGACAGCAGGACCGACGAGTCCGTCCGCCAGGACGCTGTGGGCGTCGCGGCCAACAGCGCAAAGTATCTGGCTGCCGAGGCCGCCTTTACCGCCTGCGAGAGGGCCGTCCTGGCCCACGGCGGCATGGGGTACGCCGCCGAGTACGATGTCGAGAGGTGGTTCAGGGAATGTCTTGTTCCCAGGATTGCGCCCGTCAGCAGGGAGATGATTCTCAACTATATAAGTGAGAGGGTGTTGAAGCTGCCTCGTAGTTATTAAACGCCGCTCTACCAAAGTAACACATGCAATATACAATACGTGACCGGATAACATCATGCATACCTGACTGAAGGACGCATGCATCCCGATCGGTGCTATTCACTTACAAGCGCACGTATTACAATGGGACTCTACAACTACCACCACAGAACTTCCCCATAGAAAAGAAAACGCTTCCCCCCCCCCTCTTTTCCCCAAACGATCCAAAAACTTGATCCTCTCATCTTCATAATATTCACCACACCAGCAATTGGACCCGTGTTTGAAACCCGAGACCGAAAGAATGGCGCCTCCGCCATCAGATTCACCCGTCCCAGCCTCGGTAAAGAAGACCCGAGCGAAGCACGCTTGTCGGATATGCAACAGCCGTCGAGTCAAGTGCAACGTCGTGGAGTCACAGCCATGCGGTAACTGTATGGCCGCCAATGCTCCCTGTGAGATTGTACCGTCCCGACGGGGGAGGTGAGTCTGCGGTCGCTTTGACGATAAGGCATCAAGCTGTTGCTAATGAACATTGCGGTAGGTACCCTCGTCGATCTAAACGTGGCGAGAGGGGACTCCATCCCAGCCAGCAACAGTATGATGATAAGAGCCCCGATGTCAAGACATCGCCCGGTCCCGTCGCGACGACGGCGCCGTCCAACTTAGACTCCAAGTCACCGGGGACACTATTCTTCGGCGAATCCAGCTTTCTCACCATCGTCCCTGGTGAGCGGCATGATAGCGACGGCAGCAGTAAAGCCGTAGACGCTGCGGAACGGCCTTGGAGCACAATGTCTACCGTGTCCCACCTACGGCTCGTGTTCCCCGTGCCCGACAGTCTAGGATCCCAAGATGACGGATCTGGGGTCAGTCCAGCGACGATGCGCTACCTCCGCGACGAGGGCGCCCTCACCCTGCCCGACACGCGGGCGTGCATCCCCGCCCTGCAGGCCTACTTCGCCTGGTTCCACCCGTGCTTCCCCGTGGTGGACAGGGCGGACTTCAGCCGCCGACTGTCCAGGGGAAACGTGTCCCGGCTCCTGCTGCAGGCCATGCTGTTCATGGGGGCGACGTACTGCGACGCCGACACGATCAGTGCGATGGGGTTCGCGGATCGGTCAGAGGCCAAGGCGCTGCTGTACACACGCGCAAGAGTGCTCTTCCACGCAGACTTGGAGAAGGACAGGATCACGCTAGTGCAGTCTCTTTTTCTCATGAGTTTCTGGCGTGGAGGCCCGTCGGATGTCAGGGACGTGAGATACTGGCTCGGTCTCGTCATCACTCTGGCAGAGTCGTACGGTCTGCATAGATCGTGAGTGATCAAGGAGACACGGCAAGGGAAACAGGGCTTTTGCTGACGGTTCGGCAGTCAGAAGTTCATGGCTAGGAATCCTCGTCTGTCACGCATCAAGAGGAGGATATGGTGGTCTATATATGTAAGTCTCCGTACGACGGTGTTGACTAGACAGTCCCCTAACAGGGGACAGGTCCGTGAACGACAGGCAGCCGCGTCTCTCGGGTTGCCAAGCCGTATACGCGACGAAGACTGCGACGTCGAACCTCTTAGCCGTGAGGATCTCGTGTCCGACGATGACGACCTTTCTTCGCCGTTCGGCTCATGTCAGCCTCAGCACACGACATACGTCATCAAGATGGTAGAGGTTGCCAGGTTACGTATGTTGTCTGTTGCCAAGTACCAGGTGAAGATGTGTACGTGCTGACGAGATACAGTCGGTCGAGTAATCGACGTCCAATTCGTCCCGGGCCAGCGACCAGCCACGTTAGACGAAGTCCACCGCCTCGATTCGTCCCTGGAAGAATGGAAGGCCAGTCTGCCGCACGATATGCAATACCCTAACGATGATGGCGGCGAAGCATCCATATGGACCTGTCTGTTACATTCGGCCTACAAGTAAGTAGTGATTATGTGACGACGGCGGCGGCGACCCACGAGAAGTTTGCAGTCTGTAGTCTTGCTAACGCTATATACGGATAGCTACTTTCGCATCCTCATCCACCGAGCGAACTTTGTCCGCGACGATAAGGACAGCCGTATCGTCACGAGTGCGGCGTGCAAAATACTCCGTATAGCAGAGGATATGTCGTCCAAGGGAATTCTACGCTACGGCCAAATGCATCTGTACGTCGCCTCTCACACTCTCCGTATCGATGAAATCTGCTAAACACGAAGATGTATTGAAACAAATCTGTTTTTTTTTTTTTTTACAAAAATAGCATCACCTCCCTCTTTGCAGCCCTGTGCATCCACACCATCACCATCCGTCGAAGCACCGACATGTCGCGGCGCATGGCCGAGCACCGCGCCCAGCTATGTCTCCTCTGTCTCGAGGAGATTCGAAAGTACTGGCGCATCAACAACAACGTTCTCGACCTGTTCCTACGTTACCTGGACAGTTCTATCGCCAGGAATCTTCATAACGGGACTGACAATGTTCCCACCACGAAACCTCCTACTTCTACTTCTACTGCCAATGTACCACAGCAGCAGCAGAAGCAGCAGAAGCGACAACCGTCTGCCACCATGTCGTCGGCAACGTCGCCTGTTCCCGATATCACGACCTGCTTGTTATCTAGTCACCCTCAGGAATCGCACATGGATATGTCTGATGATCAGTATCTCAGTCTGGTGAATGGGAGCTGTGAAGGGGATGACGCCTTGGGGGATCTGACCATGTTTCTCGGCGGTGACGACATTACGCAGCAGCAGTAGCAGCAGCAGCAGCATCAATACGATGGGGCAGTTGACTTCAGATGAGATGGGTTATGAGTGATGATATGAAACGTAATTGATTGGGTACATTGGTCAACGTCTATTATACACAGTTGTTTGATATATCCCCAAATTTCATCTTGAAAAAGTGCTGTACATCTATATTCCCTCCCTGGCCAACTGACAGACCGGCTGGGTTGCCATCCACCCTCAGGCCCTCGAGGCTCGTAGCTCTCGACAGCGCAACGTACACTTGCCCTTCCTCAAACGCCCTCGACAGGTCGACAATGACACGATCCAGTGTCATGCCCTGACTCTTGTGGATGCTCATGGCCCACGCGGGAGCTAGGGGGACCTGTGTCCTGTGCAGCAGGCAGTATGGTGCGCTGTCGCCAATGGCGTTGACGATGCACTCTGCGAAAATGGTGCGTTTGACGCCATTGTGGAACAGGACGCGGGGCCAGAATGGCAGGAGTTTCTCGGGGACGCCGTTGACGTCGCGATGAGGCGGGAATCGGTTGTTGCGGTGGTGTGTACCGTGGTCTTGTGCTTTGGCAAAGGCTTCGATTTGCCGTTCCTTGAGTTCGGCGTAGTCGTCTTCGAGTATGTTTCCGCCAAGTCTGCTATACGCCACATCCAACATGGGCTGCTCGCCTTCTTTGACTTGTGCTCTAATGTCTTCCGTTCCTAGAGCAGTATGCGTAGCCGCCCCGACGAAATTCTTCTTCCGACCCAAGTCCCCATTTCTCAACTTAGGGAGGCTTTCCAGGGTGCGGTACTCCCACCCGCAAATGATGCCCTGGCTTCCGTTGCACAGGCCTCCTTGTAGATCCAAGTTAGTCTGGAGCACGACGAGCATTCCAGCTCTGAGGTGGACTTGGCGTTCTAGACGATGGTCTGCCAATGCCACCAAGGTTCCATCAAGCAGTCTATCTCCGTAACTACCTAGAGTAGGGTGTTCCTCCCTTTCCCATTCGAATCCGTCAAGTGCCCTGTACGTATATATAGGTGTCTTCATGCGATTGAAGCAATGTTGATTAACCTTTTGAGATTCGATACGCGTGGGGTACAGTCGTGTGGCCTTGTCGACGTTGCACGGGTGATCCAAGAGCAACTCTGCCTGGTCAGATGTCAAAGGCAGTCCCAGCCTGCAACTTTGCAGAATGTCAATAAAGACGCGATCCGACTGCCGATGGACCTGTCTAAGTTGGACGTGCACCATTTGGCACGCCTCCCAGGCAGCACTCCTGAATGCCCACTTGTCGTGCTCACTAAAGGGGCCGTGTTCACCCGAGGGGCAGAAGAACTCGGTCTCGCGCTCGTCAGAAGTCGTCTTTCGGCCGCACTCGACACAGTGGGCGAAGGGCTTGACCGGAGGGAGCTGGCAAAAGTCGCCTGTGACGATGAGTTGGACGCCCCCAAAAGGCTTTGCTTCGTCCCCGGTGTGCCGCCCCCGTGCAGCCGCCATGCACCTGCTCATGCGCTCAAAGTGATTGTTCTCAATCATGCTAACCTCATCAATGACTAGCACCTTGGTTTTGTTCAACCGTCTGTATACAGACTTTCTGTTGGCGGATGCGATAAGTGAAGGCATCTTCAGCTTGTCGTGGTTCGGCGTCCAGCCCATATACGACCAGGTCGATCTGCCGCCGATCTGCAGCGCCGATCGTCCTGTCGGTGCGACAATATCGACTTGAAGGCCTTTTCGGTGCAGTTCCCTTACGGCCGCCTTGAGCACTGTCGACTTTCCAGTACCTGCTGATCCCGTGAAGAAGACGTTTTTGCCACTGAGGATCAGGTTGACCAACTGCTGCTGCTCCTCACTGAGCTTGGGCTCATTCGACGGTAGCCTATGTGGTTGTGGCGGCTGCTGATGCTGCTGTTGCTGCTGACATGACAGTTGCCGCAGCGGTTGTTTCCGGTTCCAATAAACATCGATCTTGGGTCGACAAGGCGTATCAGAAAACGACGGTGACAGCTCCGAGAAATCATCAGCATCGTTAGCCGGTTGCTGTTTCGCCTGCTGTTGCGTTGGTGGTCGCGGCAATGGATGCTTCTGTTCCCAATCAGTCTCCATATTCACCCGGTAGGGCATGGCAGAAGACGCCGGCGACAGCTCCAAGAAATCCTCAACATAATCAGGCGGCTGCTGTTTCGGTTGCTGCTGCGATGATTGTGATGGTGTTCGCGACTGCTTTTGATCCCATTCGATCTCCGTCTTAGGCCGACAAGGCGTAGCAGGAAACGACGACGACGGCCTGAAGACATCCTCGGCCTCCTCGGGCGACAAGAAGAAGTCATTACCGAATCCGTCATCGTCATATGAGAGAGAAAAGCCGCCATTCTGTGGCGCGGAGCTAGGAGCGTCGGCCATGCTCATCGTTGTCATGCCGCCTGTGCACCTTGTGTTCCTTGTGCTGGTGGTGCTGCTGGTAATCGCGCAGCTGTGCGCAGCCACATCTTGGGGCCTGCGGGCTAACCCACGGTGCGACTGGCCGTTCGGTTGAGAAGACTGCGATCAAGACACTTCCGTATGATGATATGATGCAAAGCACATCTAGGCTGAGACCGGGGCCGGAAGGGGACTGGCGGTGGTCGATAGTGAGAGAGGGAAGATTTGGGATGAAGCTCAGGTGGAGTGGGGCGAGTTTAGGGGAAGGAACCCTCTGGGCTGTCCCCCCTTCTCAGGCATCGTACACGCAACATAAGGAGGTATTAGAGATAGTGTCCAACAGTCATGATTGTTGAGTGAATCCCGGTCTCATCATGAGTTGTTGATACGATACACTATGAGAAGGATTATGGTGTGTCAAAACCCACTGCACTATCACGCCGTGGACCCATCGCGGGGCCGGTGCGGGCCCGATGCGTTTTCGAATGAGGGTCTTCATCTAGAAATCATGAGCGATCTACGGAGTACATTGTATACACTTTCTACGGTAAGAATCAAGGGGGTATAGTGGTAACAACACGTTACGAGATGCTTTGCTTCGCGTCCCTCCTTATTTCTTTTGTTTTTCGGCTATTCGGTTGGCTGTACCTAAGGAGGCAGCAGCAACACCAGACAGAGAAGGGGACAGCCACCATAATCCTCTCCTCAGCCCTGCATAGAGCAGATACTGAAGTGAGAAAAAGAAGTGGGAGATCGCCGATAGAAATTAACTTTGTAAACACCTTCAATCGTCCCACAAAAGTGTTGAAGTCAGATGCGTCAGATCAGTGTTCGGACGAAGTTCTTAAGATAAAAGGAGGAGGGAAAGAAAGCTGCCATGTTGGAAAATTGAATGTCAATTCAATCCGCAGTAGAGATCCGGAGCAAGATAGATACTCTACTCTGCCAAGATCTACGGCAAACAAAGTATGACCATGATGTAGAGTGAGATCACACAATAATGAATACTCCCTCTCTAAGGCAAGAAACACATTCCGTTTCTCCAGTTATACCTCCCTCAAACTTCTCATCCTTCCCTCTCCGTATTCACTTCGATCCTTTCTCTATAATATATAGTATTGTACACGCAGTGCATCACGATGTGGAGATTACAATAAACGGCCAAAGTTCTTTTGACTTCACTGCCCGGTTTCCTTTTTTTTTCGACTGTCGGGAGGAAGATTCATTCGTTCGCTGTCACCTAAAGAATCAAGGCTCTTCTCAGTCGGAACAGGGTCCGAAGTTCTTCTCGTGAATGTAGCGGAGATAGTCTCGCTGGAGGCGGAAAGACGAATAGTCTCCCTCAAGGATGACATCTAGGATACGCTCACCCTTGGCGTTAGATGCGCCGACTTCACTGAGTCTCTTGCGAAGGGCGTTGTATGCCTCTTCAAACCGGGCGAGGATGGAGGGAGTGTTTGAGGATCCACCCGAGATGTCGTTAGATGGGTTGTTCGGGTCGATGATGGAGAGGCGCTCCATGTTACGGTAGGTGAAGCCACGGACGTCCATCTGGTTATACGGGTTAGTCAATGTGACTCCCACCAACCTGGTTCGTACCCGTTCACCAGTTGACTGAGGTGACAATGTGGTGGCAAAAGGGTGAACTCACCTTGCGGACGTAGCCAATCGTGCCCGACAAGGAAATAGCATTGACTTCATGGTCAAACCGACGGCCGTACAGGTCAAAGAACTCGAGAAGCATTTCACCGAGGTGGTGCTCAGGGATCATGCTCTTGGACTGGACTTGCGGCATGAGCTGGAGCATGCTCACGACGAGACAGATGACGGAGAAGCCGCCGATTCCGCCGCTGACCGGCTCATTGAGCCCACGCATAAGAAGGAAGTGCTTGATGACTGTGACGAGGACAGGCATGGCGGGATATTGCTCCTTCCATTTGAGGAATGTATCGACGGCGTCAACACCGCCCATGTTCTCAAACGAGACGTCCACCTTCAAACCTGTCATCTTATCCACAAATTTTACGAGAGGAATACGTGCATGAGCAATGACCTGGATAGAATCCGGCTCTGCGACTCGCTGGGCAATGAGCATTGACCGGAACTTGTAGAGGTAGTTCTTGGCTGTCATGTAGATGGGGGTGCTCCCGCGCATGAAGGCAGCCGAGCAGACGACCAGATCCATGTCGGCGGTTGGAAGGTACAGGCCAGACATGAATGAGCCAAAGGCAAGTACCTGCGCGCTGGCGAATTTTTGGTTGTCCCTCTTCATAGCCCGAGAGAGGTTCTCGATGAGATTATCGCGGATCCTCTGTTCGAATTGGCGCGGGCGGACATACTCGTAGAAGTCGACAACTTCCTTGTGCAGTCTACAGAGAAAGACAAGGTGATTAGTTTCGACGAAGGACGGGGCATGTCGAATGCGGCAAGAACAAGATAAACACCTACCGTAGAGCAGCGTTCTTTGTGTCGGAATGATCTTGAGTAGCCCATGGGCTAGACTCTTCACCTGGCTTGGGCTCCCAGGAGTGGGTGACCGCCCCCTTAGAGGGCTTCATGCTTCCCTTCTTCAACTGACCGTACTCGGGGGGTTTGATCTGATCGTTTGCTGTTCGTTTGCGGGAACCTAACGGGCCGTCTGAAGATCTCACGGGAGCAGTTGGGGGAGGCGGTGGTGGAGGTGCTGAGGGGAGAGGGGGGGGAGGTTCGGTGGGGGGAGGTGGGGGCTTTTTTTGGTTGTCGTGATGATTTTTGCCTTCTTCGTCCTCGTGATCGTCCTCGTCTTCGCTGCTGTCGAATGCGATGAAATCGGCAGTTTCTTGCGGGCCGTCGGCCTTGTTGTTTGCCTCGTCGTTCCTAGCTTTTCGTATCAGGGCCACGACACCCCTCTTCTTCTGCTGAGTCTCGTCGGGAGGAGGCAGGGCGGTATAGGGATCCGGGTTGGACCACTTGGGAGCGGCGGAGGCAGGGTCGTCAGCCGCGGTAGTGACTGTCGATGACTTCTTGACGCGTTTCCGAGAGGGTTCACCGGTCTCGGATGACGATGAGCGTGACGAGATTTCCATCTCTTTCTCACTATCATCCGACAATTCGTTGGGGTCGCGAAACTTGGCGGCGCCGTTGCTGTCGTGCAGCCGCTCCTCGGGCAAGTCATTCATGGAGTTCGACAGCAGTGCGCGCTCGGACGTGTGAGGGGGCGGCTGCCAGCGCCGGCCGCCACGTCCCCCTCGGCCACCACGGCCCCCTCCGTCGCGCCTGCTTTTTCCCCTTCGATAGCTGTCTCCTCCCCCCGGGTACTGCGACGCCGGCGGGAATCCAGGTGCGCCGTTGCCAGCGCGAAACGTAAAGTCGCCCGTCGGTGGCCTATATGAGTCTCCCCCACCACCACCGCCTCCTCCCCCTCCTCCTCCTGCTCCTCCGGGATATGAGGGATCATGATCGCGAGACGGTCTATATGACTCTTCACGGCCGTCTGCAGGTCTTCGTCCTCCACTTCCCCTGTCTCCGAAAGAGCGGCCGTTGGGTCGCGATGGGCTCCGGGGGCGGCGTGGAGGGCGCCCGTCGTCGCGACGCGGGCGATTGCGCACCATCAAGATTGGATTAGATTAGAGGTGTTTCCCTCTCTGTAGTCGACCAGAGGTGACACAAGGGTGGTAGCAGTGCGGCAAGACGTGGGGGGAGTGTGAGACGATGTCGCTAGAGCATGCGCCCAGGACAATAATTGTCGTAAAAAGTTCTTGATGCTGTAGTTGCGCCTGCCCTATGAGCTGTCGGTGCGGAATTAGAATTAGTGGCGCTAAAAGTGGATTGCTACCGGCTGAGTCATCAATGCCATCTACAGACTGCCACAGGACTCGAGTACGGCAGGGTGAATTATTGATTCACTGCGGCTATTTCGGGGTGAGATGTTGGCCTACTGATCGCTACTTAGCGATAACTCAGGTAGATATCCTGCTAATCCGAGATTTGGAACATAGCTCACGCTGAGTGTTATCTCTGGTGGGTATCGCAAGCTGATGGCAAACTTGAGGGTCCCTGGTAAGAGATTCTCACGCATCAACATGAGCTCAAAGCAAACAAGAATATTTTGCAGCTGTGCCGTTACGACGTTGCTTGAACCATCTCCTATCCTAACATCATCCTAGGGACTAACCAGTATCACCGGGTCCTCATCGGAATCTAGTGAAGCATTAGAATTCGCCACCCAATCTCTTCGGTCGTTTTGCGGATTTCCCAATATAGGGTAAACCAATGTATCATTGTTGTAGGATTCCCGGATCTAGAACGCCTTGAGGGCGTTTGGCGGGAGTCAGGTTTGATGGGTGTTGGGTGATGAGCTTGGTTTCAATGGGGTTACGTATGCCATTTTTTTTCTTTTTTCTTTTTAGATAGCGACCATCTTTTTTTTCCGAAGTAATATAGTATACCACTACATACATGTAGGAAGTATTAGTAGTAATAATCCTAGGATAATATCTTCACTTCTCTCCGGATAAGCCATGAGATTCAAGCTCTCTTGATGGCAGTCTTTCGGTGTTTCTCGTCAAGGAGAAGGTAGTCATGAAAGATAATAGCTATATGGTCATTCGGTTCATCCTTTGTTAGATAGAATAGTTCATTGTTTTAAGAATAGATTAGATGCATCTCTGGTATGAGTATTATAAGCTGTCTGTGAATCAGTACATGTGCATGTATTATTACATATAATAAGTGAAGCAGTCTTTATGCCTTATATATCAGGCCACAACACGTATCACCACCCTGGAAGGCAAAGCTGCGTAATACTTGGCGCCGGTGATTGCTTGATATCCGCAGCACAGTAAAGCTGGACCCCCGAAACCAGCTGGCCACATTTGAACTTCCAACTAAACAACCAACTGTCCCACTCCTCTGCGCGCGCACTCGGGCGGCAAACTTTCTCCTCTCTCCTCTCTCCTCGCCCATGATCCTCATTCAGAACAGGTCGGACAAGGCGAAATAAGAAACACAAAGAAAAAAAATGTCAAACTACTACGCCCCCCAACAGCCGTACGCCCCGGCCGGCGGCGCGCAAAACCTCCAGTTCTACCCAACCACCTACGACACGAGCGCAACGTCGCAACCCCAACAGCACGCGTCATTTGGCTTCGGCGGCTCACCCAACCCCGCCCAGGCAGGCTTCACGAATGCTGGTTTTGGACCGGCCCCGGGGGCGGGGGTGTCGGGCCGCATGGGCGAGCAGGGTGGCCTGCGAACAGGCTGGCTCGCCGCATTCTCCACGGAGGGGTACGACGGGGAGCCGCCGCTCCTCGAGGAGTTGGGCGTCAACTTTGCACACATCCAAGCCAAGGTACACACATGCACACACATGTGCACACCCTCTGTCCATCTGATCTCCAATCATGAGAATTAACTTTTGATATCACAGACCCTCGCTGTGCTCAACCCCTTCCGCCCGATTGACCGTCACATCATGGACGACTCCGACATGGCGGGCCCGTGCCTCTTCTTCCTCCTGTTCGGCTTCTTCCTCCTCTTCTCGGGTCAGGTGCACTTTGGCTACATCTACGGTCTCGCCCTGCTGGGGTCCATCTCGCTCCACACCATCCTGTCGCTCATGTCGCCCACCGAGGCCGAGCAGCAACAGCAGCAGCAGCAGGCCGCTACCTCGGCCTACCAGTCGTACCCAGATGCCACAGCGGCTGGCGCTGCCGTCTCGGGTGGGCACTTCTCCGCCACCCTGACCTTCCCTCGCTCCGCCTCTGTCCTGGGATACTGCCTGCTTCCCCTGGTGGCCACTAGCCTCGTCGGCGTCGTCGTCCCCATGAACACCTTTTTCGGCCACATGCTCACCCTTGCCGCCATAATCTGGTGCACCTACAGCGCAAGCGGCATGTTCTGCGCCGTCGGCCGCATGAGCGCCATGCGCGCCCTCGTCGCCTACCCCCTCGGCCTGTTCTACGTGGGCTTTGGCCTCATGAGCATCTTTAGCAGCAGGGGGGCCCTGGCCGTTGTCGCTACCTCCTCGTCGTCCTGAGCCTCGGAAGCCCCTGCGTCGAACAGAAGAAGGGTTTGCATCCCATATACACGACCTTCACATGGCCGTATATGGTAGCCGGCAGCCTCATATATGTAAAGCAACTTGGGACCTGGCGTTTTTGTTTTCTTTTCTGGCGAAATTCACCAGTAATAGTAGGAGGGCAGTTATTGCGCCTGGGATATGATTGAGCAGTTTGCATGGCGACAAGGTTATCGGGTTGGAGGGAAAAAGGAATTTCACGCATGGTACATATACTATTCGCCATGCCTTGGTTGCACACGATAGCAAAAGGGCGGCTACAAAAGACAAGACGAATAAATGAAAAAAAAAATAGTAAAATATTAACATGTCCCAATCTCTCTGACTAACCTTGTGTTAACTCGGCAGTTTCTTTTATAAGAAATAACGCTTGCCCTTGGCGGTCTAATGTAAAAAGAGCCATTCCCGTCCGTTCCACTCCTATATTCACTCCTATACCAATATTATTTTTGTCTTCGCTTCTTTCCACACCTTTTGATGAAAACCAACCGCCAAATTTTTTTTCATGAACAAGCAATACAGGAATCTGAAAAAAAGGCGAAGACAAGCGTCTGCAAAAAGATATAAAAAAGAAAAGTTTAAACGTTGGATATACCTCATGTCCGTGCACTGTACAGCATGTCTGCTCAAATCGTAAAAGATAACATGCCAGCTGAGGCGAGAGTACGACGTAGGAGAAGAAGTACTACTGCTGTTCCTCAAGTTTCGTTGGTGCCGTTCGTTTCGTCTTCGTGGATACCCATGACGACGGAGAACTGGCCGCCAGCACCGGCGAGGACGATCTTCTTGCCCCGGATGGCCGTATTGTCGACGATGGTGGGCTTCTCAATGTCGTCCATGACGCCCTGACCGGTCTGGTAGTTGCTGGAGAAGCCCCAAGAGTAAACCTTGCCGTCTCCGGTGACGGCGAAGCTGTTGTCGGTCCCGGCAGCCACTCTGGTGACGTTGGAGACGTCTGTATTCTGAGGTTAGCATTCTGTCTTTTACGCAGAGAGGATGATGGGAAAGGCAAAGGAAAACACACCAGGAACGACGGTAGGAACAACGAGGATTCGGGGATCATTGCGGTCGTCAAAGATGGCATTGTCCTTAGTGAGCATGGCCTTGTCGATACCGACCTGGTAGCCGTCGACACGACCCCAGGTAAGCAGCTCGCCCTTGTCGTTGCAGGCGAGGGAGTGGTGGCCGCCGCCGTCAATGTCCTGGATGGCGTGGCCGTCGAGGGCGGTGATCTTTGCGGGGCGGAGGATGACGGCATCATCCTCGCCAGCATTTGAGCCAATGCCGACCTCACCGAAGTTGTTGAGGCCCCAACCCCATACGGTGCCGGACTTGTCGACGGCGAAACTGTGGTAGGAGCCGCAGGCGACCTTGGCGATCTTTCCGCGGGGCAGGCCGACGCCCTGGGGCGTGAGCGAGGACAGCTTGTTCCGCTCGATTATGCGGCGGGCGAGCTGGTTCTGCTGGCCGCAGCCCCAGGCGCTGACGTTTCCCTTGGCGTCGAGGGCGAGGATGTGGTTGGCGCCGGCGGTCAGCGACGTGATGCCCTTGAGCGTGGGTAGGATCAGCGGCGTGTACTGCACGCGGATCTTGTCGGTGAAGCCGAGGATGCCGTCGCTGGACCGGAAGGTGCCCCAGCCGTAGACGCGACCATCCTCGGTCAGGGCAAAGCTGGCGCTGTCCGAGGCCACGACCTGGACGAAGCGCGTGTTTGCGGCAAAATGCACGTCGGACACGGCCGTCGGCGTGCTCTCGCGCGGGTTGATACCCGTGTCGTCGTCGTCGTCTTCCGAGTCGGAGCCGTCGGGCTTGTCCATGTCACGCAAGCCGCCATCCCAGGATGTGTCGCGGCCCAGAGCGCCCTGGTCGTTGACGCCCCAGGTCAGGATCTGGTTGTCGCTCGTCAGGGCCACGACGTGCATGCCGCCGCACGACAACTGCACCACGTTCTTGAGGTTGTCATTGAGGCGCGGCCGCTTGACGTCGATCGGTTTCTTGCCGTTGACGCGCTTGCTGCCCAGACCGAGCTCGCCGGACGTACCCTCGCCAAAGACGTAAATGTCTAGCACCTGCGTGGGCGCGTCGTTGATCTTGCGGCCGATGGCCACTTGCGGTCGAGGGTCACGGGGTGCCGGGGTAGCAGACTTGGTCCTCTTAACCGGGGCGGGAGCAGGAGCAGGCGTTGCAGACTTGGCCCTCTTGCTGGCAGCAGCAGTGGCAGGCTGCTTCTTCTTCTTGTTCTTCGCCTCGGGCTCAGCATCCTCTTTGTTCTTCTCGTCGTCATGGTCGTCGTCCTTGACCGCCGGTGTGGCAGACTTGGCCGACCTCTTGGCCTTCTTCACCTCGGGGACATCTTTGTTCGCGAGATCATCATCGTCATCGTCTGAGGCCTTGCGTTTCTTTGACGCGCCGTTAGTCGCCGTCTTCTTGGCTGGCGCGGCAGCAGCCTTGGTTTTCTTGGTGGCAGTCGAAGCACCAGGTTTCTTGGTGGTGGCGGCAGTAGCCTTAGGCTTGGGAGCCGTAGCTTTTGCGCGAGGAGCCATTATTTTCTCTTGATTGATTGGTTGTCGTGTATCTTTTTGTGATGAGTGAAGAAAAGAGGAGAGTGAGGGTGGTGGTGGTGTGATGATACCGAAAAAGCTCAGATAGCTACTAGCTATGCAGAGCTAGAAGAATAGAGCTTGTTGCTTGGGAGATGAGGTGAGATTTTTTTCTTTTTCTGCGACCAAGCACCGGGGAGGGGGTATGTTTGTAAAAATGAGGCGGAGGAATGAAGAAGGAAGAGCAAGACAACGATTAGATGTTTATACAATCACCCACATCGGAAAAAAGTGAAGAAAAAAAGAGGACAAAGAGAAAGAGATTGACGGTAGAAAATGGTGCACTGGGGGTCAAGGGTGTTACGCTGTATTGGGAGCACAGGGACAATGACGCGACGCTAGCATTCTTTAGGAGGGTGTTTTTTTTCCCTCTTATCCCTATTGTTATTATTATTGCATGTAAGGCCATGAGAGTGATAAAAAGCGAATAAAAAGTCACTGATACCTAATGAATGGGTGGATGGCAGCTATCAATTCAATGTATCAGATACCAAATAAATCACACGAACCTCACCTTCACTCTACCGCTACCACGGTAGCATTCCACTCCAATGGATGACTAAAAATTCTTCTAACCAATTTCTTTAGGCATCCACCAACTGACAGGAATTTGTCCGGCAGAAAATAAAGGAGAGAGAGAGAGAGAGAGAGATAGAAACAAGAAGGCGGTGAGTATTTCCATGTGGCGTCTCTATACGCCATAGTGGCCGAACCCATTTATCTTGTCTTCGATCATCACATCACGCGCTCGGCCTTTTTGTTATGTTTTACATAATTGAATGGGAAGAAGTCTTCGTCTCAGTTCGAAACGCCAATTTTAATGACTAAACCTATTATTATAAGTTTTTGTGCCCGTTTCTCAATGGATATTACCATTGTTATCGCCATGAAATCTCAAAAGATGCAGTCCTCCATAACGCCATTCACCAAATCCTTATTGCCAGGCCGACGAGAAAGGAAGGGAAGAAACCAACTTATTTAGTGGTGAAGTCTATCTCGTTGGCAGGGTTGAAACCGCCGTCGCTGGCCTTCTCGCACGTGCAAGCTTCTGTTGCATGTTAGTCAAGGTACGCTGGGGGAACAGTAAGTTGGGGGCCATATCGTACCGGCAGGCCTTGAGCCGCACTGGCAGGTGGTTCCCGAAGGGGTGACGTTCTCGGTAGACGACCTGTCGCAAGTGCACTCGCCGACAGGACGGGCGCGGCACGAGCACCTGGGTCCGCTGACCTGGTTCTCCGTCGCCGACTTGTCGCAGCTGCAGTGGAGGGCAGACTGCTTTCCGCAGGAGCAGGTGGCCTTCTGAGCTGTAGGGCACAACCTGTTAGTCTACATATTTATCAATTGGGTCATGTCAATCCTTGGGCGGGAGCTTACCACAGGCGCACTCGGAGTTGCTCTGTCCGCAGCACGTGGAAGACTTGAAGATGGCCATTATGGTGGGAGTTGAATGGTTGATAGACGTGTGTGTGTGAAAAGGCTGGCGATGGGATTGAGAGAGATGAAGAGTAGGATGAGAGACCTGTAAGATATTGAGGATGATTTGAATAAGCAAAAGTCAAGGCCATTCAGGTTGACAGTGGTCTCTTTATACGTTGTATGTACTTGGACCGCCGTTCACTCGGACGCCCCCGGCTGCCACTCCGGATGCGGCAACGGGATCGGCGTGATTGGCCAATTCTACGTGACTCAGCTACATCAGCCAATAGCAAGCGTTCCATTTCAAAGTTCTTCGTCAGCTTAGCCACCGTCGTACCATCCGCCCTTGGCCATTACATATTCATTCCCCATTAGAGCTACCATCTCCAACGCTAACACGTAGTTCACTGTGTCATCGACGTTCTGCTTGGTTGGAAGTTAGAGCCTTTGATCCATCATGGCGCTCTAAGGCGCACACTTGCTTTCCGTTTCTTCGTTTTGCTTCGAGACCCGCGGGCAGAGAGTTGACACCAGCCAAACCCACCATATTTAGAGATGGCAGACAGTTTCATCGAGAACGTCGAGGACCTATTCTTCTGTTAGCCATTCAGTGACTCTCCGCCCGAGAGGAACGACAACAATTGCCACAATGGCGTCTAGTTTGCTGTGAAGAAGGCAAAGCCGACACCGCAATCTGAAAAGCATGGCCTTCGGGCCTAGGCAACCACCGGGATACTGGTTGCTCTCCAGCAGATCCAGGTTGTCAGCAGTGCCGTGCTTCGCCAACAACCCAACATCGTCGACATATTTGTATGGGACTTGGATCATGATGGGCTCCCTATGCTCTTCTCAATTTATGCCGAGCTCGGCACCATGCAGGACTTCTTGCGCGATCAGACGGAGAATTCGCTGAGCATAGTCCAGCGCCGCAACTTCGCTCTCAACGTTGCCTGCGAACGTCATGCTCCCCATGCGACGAACGCCGCCCGTGGTGATATCAAACTGGCCGACGCTCTTGTATATCCCGACCCGCACAACCCAAAATGTTTCATTTCCAAAGTATCAGTTTTTAGCCATTTTGTATATGGCTTGTCTTTTGCGCCGAGTCAAGTTATATTTGGGGAGTGCTCATAGAAATGCCCTTGAAGTTCAAAGCCTATATGCCCTAATTCCGTCCGATCGCCATCCGCGTTGCGAGCCTTTTCCCTTTAGACTCCTCGTCCAGGAAATGCTCAAGAATGGGTTTTCCTACTTTGAAGCAGACACTCCACCTTGGTCGCCGGACAGACATCTGAATAATCATATGCTGACATTCTGCACGAATTTCGACCAGATGAAATCCTAGAACTGGCGATAAAGTATCTTACTTCTGGTCTCAGGCATCATACGATTTTTACATTTTCAACCGTGTCTTCCAAATGACTCTGAAGAGCAACCCAAACCTGCACAAAGATATGGGTCAGATGGCGGGTAACCCTCAACTGACTGCGATACATGAGTCTACTCGGAGATGAACTTTGCTCTCAATATAGAATCGTAAATCCAAAAGTACCCAGTGTCAATACCATCAGTTCCGGCGGGATGTCCTTCAACGCTATCCACGGTTTGAATGTTTGGGTAAGATATTTATCTCCCGCCCCCTTGGTTATTCATCGCACGCACACGCGCACAACTCTCCTGACTGGGGGTGTGTAGGACTTCAATCCATGGGACAACGAGCCATAGCCTTATAATGTGGAGTTCGTTCAGCCAACGCACCGTGGAAATGATGTTTCTGCATGACAAGACGGGCAAGGAAGTCATGGACACAACCAAGCTACTCCTGCTTCCAGGGCGCGAGATTGCTGGCAAATTCCGTCAAGTCATTCAGCATGGGAAAGATCGTGCCGGCATGGTTCCGAAAAAGATTGTAATACATCTCAAAACGATGCATTGCACACAGGATGCGACAGAGTTCCTGGCATGTTGCGGCAGGCGGTGTGGCTAGGCCAAGAACAAATCCGACAACAACCGCAGCAGCAGCAAAGGCCGTGTCGACGAACTGGCAGGCCAGGCTTTCGACGCACAAATGAATGTGTGTCAAGCGGAGCGCCTCCAGCATGGAGCCTGGGCTTTCTAGGCGCTGAGACGAGGATGCGAATCCCACTCTGGCCTCAGGCAACACACTGACACCAATCTTCCCGAATAAAACCTCGGCCGTGATGGATTTCTCATCCCGTACAAACGGACGAAAGAACTGGGGTGATGAGGTGATTGCGGTATGTAGAGAGGCAATATCCGGTATATCCGAGAGTGTCATGCATACAAGCTCAACCGGTAGCTCTCGTATGAAACAGCCATTACAGTTCATAGGCGATGACAATCGGATGATGACAATCGGGCGATGCTACGGCTGTGGATATGTAATTATGTGGGCATATAAACAGGGAGCGAATGTCACAGTCAGGAGATCTGGATCTGTGTAGGGGAGAAGGAAGAGGGGAAGTCGCTCCTGCCCCCAGCCATATTAGATGCGATAGTAGATGCACGTAAAAATCTGCTATTTCTACTCGTCCCCGAGGCCTGTGGTGTGCGGGAATCGAGAAGTCCCTCCCACATGGTAGTCTCGTCGACGTAGCCGCAAAGGAAGTCCACAAAAGCGCTGCTGTGGTGGTAGTCACTAAAGTATGCATAGTCAGCATCCTTAGCATCCTATTAGAGACCCTGGCGGTATTATATAAATTGATATCAGAAATATGATTGGCTTACAGTGTTAGATGTGGCACCCCACTTGTATGACTAAGCAACCCCCGACTGCTGCCACTCATAACTGTAAATAGCCTTATAGATTGACTTCCTTTCCTTTTCAATAACAAGCAGCTAGACCCAGGACATATATGTAGAGACCACCGCATTTGCTTCTATGGGTCATCGTGTGTTCTGCCCACTGGAAGCACGAAATTGTGGTACCCACAATTATACTTCAGGCATAGCCCGTAGCCCGTCTAGAGTCTGGTGTACGTGTCGCAGACGCACGAAATCCAAGGTATAGGGTATCCTGCAGCTTAACAAAACGGACACCAAAACACTCGACCACAACAGCCGAATCTAGTTGCCGATATTCATTACCGTGCCCACCAAACACGGCTATTGATTCGACCGAAAAGTACGAAATCAAAGGCCAATAGTTATAATAGCACAAATACGGAGTAGGACAAAAGTGATTTACTACATGGGGCATGTGGCTCCCCACATTCCCCGGATTTTGGGAGATCTCCTAGATCTCGGGTTTGTTTCCCGTGAAGCTTGTTTATCCACTAGGCCACCATTACGACGTACCTAGTGCAAGCACATGGTATGACGATCGAGAGTGGGAGCGGGAGAGTGGCAGACGGGAAAGAGCGCTCTAGAGTATGGGTTGCTCCTCCCCCCTCCCCTCTCCCCTGTCCTCTCTCGTCCCGAATCCTCCTTCTCTCACTTGTTCCTTCCTTTCCTCTCTTTCGCCCTGACTAACGTCGCTGATTAATGCAGCACCTTGTCGAGAGAAGATCGTCTCTCCTCATTACGCCGCAACCAGTATTAATGCTAGTAGTGGTATCCCGATTTTCCCCTTTTCTTTCCCTCCCCCGCCCCTCCCGGGGTATCTTCTCTTATCTTCAGGGCGAGACTTATTCTCTTTGTTCCCCTCCCCTGTATTTGACTCCTTCATCTCGCCCCTGCACCATGCGGCTTTTTCTTTTCGGACTCTCAGTACAAGTGCCTCTTTTCTCCCTCTTCCCAGCCAAGCTACTGCACTGCAGTCTCCACCCGACAAGTCCGACGAGCGACGAGCCGGAGACCCGATAAAATTCAACCTGTCTATTGCTAGCCTGAGTTGCTAGTTTGCAAAATGCTAATAATCCGGCTTTACCCTGTCAAGTTTGTTGCATACCAGACACCCAGTCATTCCTTGAATCTCCCTCTCTTCTCGAACCCCTGTGCCCTGGATTGATCCACCGCCACTTGCAGGGCAACGACAGCCGTTGCGTGCGTTTCTCTTTAGCGCTTCCAGTACGTGTGTGTGTGGTGCCAGCCTACCAGGGGTCGCCGGCTTCGGGGAGACTGTCCTGTTTTTTCTCTCACTTATTTTGCTGCTCATTGCCCCGTCTCGGAGGCTTGCGTATTCGTATGAGCAACGGACGGTGTAGCTCCACCACGTAATACGACCACACAGCTCTTTTTCGATTTTTCTCTTTCTTCTCTTTTCTCACTGTTTCACCTAGGGCTCGCACTTTTCTTCCTTTCCTAATCTTTTCAAACAATATTCATTACCCCTCTTTTACCTTGCTCTCCTGCTTTTGCATTCCTCCTTTTCTTGTCCTTCACGAAGCGAGCTGGTACTCGTGACCACTACTCACAATGGGCCTCGATGAAGTCAACGACAACGTCAATGACAAGGTTGTGTCTTCTGATAACTCGTCCCTCGACAATGCCATCGCAGAGACGGGCCAGGTGGCTACCGACAAGTGAGTGACTCCCAACCGACAACATGAACTCGTCAATGAACAAGGCTGGCCGTGATCTTTCACTCGAACCACGACTAACCACCTAACCACCGCCGCCACCACCAGATATGGCCACTCGCTCATTGCCTTTGACCCGGCTGCCGAGAGGAGACTGCGCACAAAGATTGACCTCATGATCGTACCTACCGTCGCGATCCTGTACTTGTTCTGCTTCATCGATCGCGCGAATATCGGTAAGATTGAAAACACAAGCCCCACCAGTTCACTTACCCGAGGAATTAAAATGTATGCCGGCTAATCGCTTGCCGTTTTATGTGGATCAGGAAACGCCAAGATTGCTGGCATGGATGACGATCTCGGCATGTCGGGATATGACTACAACGCCGTTATTTCCATCTTTTATGTATCTTACATCCTCTTGGAGATCCCCTCGAATCTGTGCTGCAAGTGGATGGGACCCGGGTGGTTCATTCCCCTGATCAGCTTCCTCTTCGGTGTCACGTCTCTGGCCACCGCCTGGGTCCGCACCACGTCCCAGATGTCGGCTGTTCGTTTCCTGTTGGGCATCTTCGAGGCTGGCATGATGCCTGGAATAGCCTACTACATGTCTCGCTGGTATCGGAGATCCGAGCTCGCCTTCCGCCTATCGCTCTACATTGTCATGTCGCCCCTGGCCGGTGCCTTTGGTGGCCTGCTGGCCTCGGCCATCCTGTCCCTCGACCACTTTGGTGGCCTGCACTCATGGCGCATGATTTTTGCCGTCGAGGGCATCGTCACTGCTGGCCTCGGTATCATGAGCTTCTTCACCCTGACCGACCGTCCTGAGACGGCGCGCTGGCTCACCCCCGAGGAGAAGAGACTGGCTGTTACCCGCGTCAAGTCGGAGCGTGTCGGCACCTCGGTCGTCCTTGACAAGATTGATAAGGTCAAGCTGTTCCGTGGCATAATGTGCCCCGTCACGCTGAGCACCTCGCTCATCTTCTTGCTCAACAACGTCACCGTCCAGGGTCTGGCCTTCTTTTTGCCTACCATTGTTAGCAGCATCTACGCCAACGCTTCGACCATCCACCTACAGCTGCACACGGTCCCCCCTTACATAGTGGGAGCCTTCTTCACTGTCTTCTTCCCCTTGCTCAGCTGGCGTCTGAACCACCGTCAGATCTTCTTCGTCCTGTCCGCCCCCATGATCATGGTCGGCTACTGCATGTTCCTTGGCTCAGAGAACCAGAGCATCCGCTACGGTGCCACCTTCCTCATCGCTTCGTCGGCCTTCTGCATGGGCTCCCTAACAAACGCCCAGGTCTCGGCCAACGTCGTCAGCGATACGGCTCGCAGCGCTGCCATCGGCACAAACGTCATGTTTGGCAACATTGGCGGGCTCATCAGCTGCTGGGCCTTTTTGCCCACAGATGCTCCCAACTACCACATAGGTAACGGTCTCAACCTCGCCACCTCGGGATCCATCCTCATCCTGAGCTCCCTGACTCTTCTCTGGATGAATAAGGACAACATAAAGCGCAGCCAGCGGGATCTTGACACTGAGCTGGCTGGACTGACCCAGCAACAGATCGAGGATCTGGATTGGAAGCACCCTGGATTCCGTTGGCGTCCCTGATTTCTCTAAGAACATCTGCTTTTATATTTTACACCTTTGTTTCTTACATATCGTCCCTTCCTTATGATATATTATGTCGGTTTTTTAGATACCCGCATTCTCTAGAGGTAAAGCGTTCTACGCGATAAATGTACTCTTATTCTCATTTAAGAGCTTAGGAATTTATCCATCTTGATTGATAGCTCGACTTATGACCCTGAGGGAAAATCCATGTCGATCAACATCTTCCCCTCTGACCTTGAAAACCCTTGTTGATCAATCACTTCACCGTCAGCATCACATGTATACCATTGAAACTAGGACTGTTTCTCTATAAGCAATACCAGCTGAGTTCCCAAACATCTCTACTCCCTCTGTGCGCATCATGCCTACTCTCGACTCACGAGTGGCGATGATGCCGTTGAACTCAGCAGTTGTGGCCTTGAGCCACCCCGCCGCGTGACGAAGTTGAGCTGTCGTGCTCGGGATCAGACGGGCACCGTCTACATGGAAGTGTAGCCAGGCAAGTGAGATGACCAGAGCGGGTTAGGTTGATGAAGGCCATTTGAGTGCTACGAGGAGTATGACAATATACCATGGAAGGATAAGTTATAGACACGCCGCTACGAAGAGGCCCGTCATGCCGGCTCGGGCGATGTGTTGATCAGAGCCTGTACGGTGGGGTGATTGTGTGGTTCATCTTCAGTTATTACGATGCACGGCGTTATGATGATGGTGAAGGGAAATTTCTGTAAAATCATATGATCACAGGAGAAAATGGGGGACGGTAATGAGGGCATCGACTCCCACACTCTGGCAGACATCGACATACGTCATATTCTAGGAAAAGTTCAAGATGCACTTATGATCGCAGGTTCCAAGTTCTTTAAAAATTTTCAACCTTACTAATTCGTCGTATTCAAGCGGCATCAGTAGGGTCCCTGTATAGACACTCGTTAGCAACTGCTTGCGCAGTTGATAGACGGAAATAGAGAAGGAACCAGAAAGAGCGTACCAGTCCGTGACGAGTTTCTCATCCAGTCCATCAAGCACGGCCATATCCTCGGCCGAAATCTCAAACCAGTCAACACTCGCATTCTCAACGAGCCTCTCGCGCTTCGTGCTCTTGGGCAGCGTCACCATGTCGTGCTGCAGGCTCCAGCGGACGAACAGCTGCGCAGGGCTGCACGTGTACTTGCCCGCCAGCTGGACAATGGTCGGGTGGCGCATCCTCATGCCCCTGGCGAGCGGGGCGTAGGCCTCGATGACAATGTTGTTTGCGGCGCACGTCTCTCTGATGGCCGTCTGCGTGTTGAATGGGTGGACTTCAATTTGGTTGATGACGGGTTTGATACGTGGGTTGGAGGCGACAAGTTCGTTGATCTAGGTACACACAGACAAGAGTCAGTAATGAGAAAAAATTGGAAAGGGGGGGTGGAGGGACATACATGCTTGACACCGTAATTGCTCACACCACCCATCCTAATCTCCCCCGCGTCAATGGAATCCTCGACAGCCCTCCAGCTCTCGAGACGAGCGTGCCGCCCTCCGTAGGGACTGTGCAGAAGGAAGAGGTCGATATATCCTAGACCACACACGTCCACGGATCGCCTGATCGACCGGCGCACGGAGTCGTACGAGTCGCTGTTACTCGCCAGCTTGGATGTGTAGAAGATATCCTGCCGCGTGAGGCCCGTCGTGTTGTTAGCGCTGCTGGAGAGGAACTTGGTGATCGCCCCGCCCGCCTCGGCCTCATTGTCGTACATCTGCGCGCAGTCGAATGCGCGGTATCCCACTGATAGGGCCCACGGGATGGCTCTCTTGGCTTCCACCCCCGACATCATGTAGAGACCCAGTTGGACTTGGGGGATTGCAAGCCCGTTGGGGAGCTGCGCGCCATACAAATCGTCGTCAATCTCAATCATCAGTCAAGTCATCTGCAGACAGCGGAATACTTACCGTCACTCGAGACGCTAGGAGCGGCGGAGTAGATGGAGCCATGGTGCTATTCTTTCTAGTAATGTGCGAGATGTATTGAGTACATGTATACTCTTGATACTTGATGTTTCTGTCAAGATGCTCGAGTGGGGCCCGGAGAGCTCGAGGGCGGGGTGATAGCATCATGGACCGCGGCGGCATATTATTACTATTCAACGTCAGGCCAACGCCAGGCCAACGCCATAACAAGATCAAGAAGAATTTTAAAATAGTGAACCAAGATGCAACAATACCTAGCTTGCGTAGATATGTGTGATAATGTTACATCTATACACGAGAAACAAAAAACATAAAATCCAAAGGCTTGCCCAACATGAAAAATAAGTGATACACGTAATTCAACAGGTACAACCAATGCCGCACAAGAGACACCTCATCAAATGTCTACCCCTCAAAATTAATGTTTCCCTTCGCTCTATACCACCCCCATCAAAGAAATCCGGAGAAATCAGGTCCTGGAAACCCTGATGCGTTGGGGTGCACGTTATAAAATTCACTCGGCCACTCATGTCCATGTGGCACCCTCATGTCTGTAGTGGGATCGACAGTGAAGTCGTGTATCGGGTAGGCATATCCTGAAGCAGCCCAGGCCTGGACATCGTCGACTGGGGCTAGGGTCCCTGTGCTCGCAGTCATTGAAGAAGTTGGTGTCGACCTCACTACGGGGGTAGGAGGCATAGATATCACTGGTACGAGACTCGGGTATGAAGACCTGTTTAGCGACTGAGCAGACCCCCTGTTGCTTCCGGCAACACTGCCGCTTTCCTCAGATAGCTCGTCGGTGATGACAACTCCAGAATCTGGACGGGGGGCCAGCTCCTTGGATACTCGCTGCCGTGGAAGCGAATTCATCGCTGTTGACGGCTGTTCGCCAGCACGCTTGCTGCTCCGGTTGGCATATGGCTTGCTCTGGGCCTCAAAGACGCATTGGTCTACCGACTCCACGAAGCATTGGTGGAACTTCGTCGCCAATGTCTCCAAAGTTGCCGGGTTGGACATGCTGCCTATGAGCGATGAGTGGAGGGAGGCAAAGGCTGATAGGTACGATTTTGAAAGCTCGAAATGTTCGATGATAGGCGTGAAGTCTGCCAATACTGTTAGCAAGAAGGCTTTGTCTTGAAGGGTTCGGCTCTATGGGGAGCCTTACGGTGTGTGGGCACGTCGTGATCATTATCGTCAGGGAACACAATGTTCCACACCTCTCTCCACTGCACCTCGACAGATGTCCCGCTAGCTCTCTTGCGGCTTAGGAGTTTAACTGATGTGGAAGCATCGATACCAGACTCGGCATCGTGATCGGCAATCTCGCACATTTGGTCCCGGGGCAGACGCTGGTGCTCTCGCAGCTCCTTTCGCGTCGCAAAATCACGGTTGCACCGGCCACATACGAACGCTGAAGGGTCATCTCTCTTGTGCTGTTTGACAATGTGTTGTCTGCATCAAACTATCATGAGCAAATATCCTCGGAACGGAAGCAGAAAAAACATGGGGGAACATACCGAAGCTCTGCAAATTTGGGAAAATATGTCATGGCGCACGAGTGATGGTCCCTCACATTGAACCGCGAGGGGTTCCTCTTCCTGTAGGGGCAGCTCAATCGCAGGTTCTCCTCATCCTTGGGGCTGGGGCGCTGTCTCTTGGCGGGCACTGCTGCTTTCTCATCTTCATCGCTGCACTCATCATCATCATCTCCTGGCTCGCCACTGCCACCACCTCCAGCCTGCTTCTTTCGCTTACCACTGCCGCGGAAGTTGCCGTCACCAGCAGGCGTCCCTGTATTGATAACTGAGTTTGTAGACGTGGGCCTATTGTTTGATGCCTGTGTTCCAGGCGATGACTGCCAAATCATGGGGCCAAGGTCACGGACAAACTTGCCCGCAAGCTCATGCGCCCCGGCTGGCGCACTCGCCAGATCGAGTCCATATGAGAGCTGGAGGGCAAAGTCCAGGACTGCCTCTGCGTCCTCGTCCACGGAATCGTTTGATTGTATAGACTGTGTCTCTGATATATCGTCCCGCATGGGCAACGGGGTTTCAGGTGTTGGGATGATTTCAACTGGTTCGTTGTCGCTATGTTCCATTGGTGCTGACTTTTCTCTGTCCCGTGCCCAAACGCCAATATCTCCCAGAACCAACTGTTCTGAACCGACCGCGCTCGCCTTGTTATAAGGATAGGGGTATCGCATGTAGGAGAATTCGTCTTCTTCGTTTACGAGTGTGGAGCAAGTCGCACTGGAAGGATTATGGCGATGCATGCTCCTGCGCTTAGGCGGTGACACGAGAGGTTCCGGCGACTCGGTCACGAATCCAGAGCTGACAGGACTGGTCATGTTCGGAAACGATAGAGTCGTCGCCGAGTCTGTGAAGCTGCTTGTAGTTTTCATCGATGATTCCGTAGGCGAGCGAAGGCGACTGTGGCCTTGAACCATGAGAGGGCATGGCTTGACCATATCTGGCCGACTAAAGCCTTCCTGGAACCCAGAGAGCTTATGATTGAGCTCCTGAGTCGGGGTATCGGGACTCTTGCGCATGCGCAGCGGCAAGGCACTCATCGGTGCGAATGAGGCCGCCTCATGGTTGGGCGCCATCGTGGGCCTAAGTCTGTTGCGAAGCCTTGTCGCAAGTCGAATTCAATATCGAAGGTGGAGTCGCAGGATTCTCCTGTAAATATTTTGATTGTTGTAAACTCCAGAAAAGACCGTCGCGTCCGGCTGCCAATCCGACATGTTCATAGAGTAAATGGGAACAAGGAGAAGAGGGGGGGGGAGGGGGGGATGTCATTCAATACAGGCACCGGTAACGAACGCTCTTCATCAGCTCAGCTCATGCACGCCCCCCACGCCTTTCCACTTAGATACGGAGTGACAGCAGTATGCAGGACATAGGGGGCAGGCGTTTCTCCAGGCTGACAGGGCCTCTCTCCCCTCCCCTTGTTGACTCCCACCTCGTCTGGCGCATGTGCTTGCCTATCGTTGCACAGGACGGATTGAATCAGAAGTGGTGTGTGTTGCTGCTGATTCGTTCATGACAGCCGCATCTGCATTGTTGATGGCGTGTGGCCCGCAACGGCATCAGACACACAGCCCTACAGTTCCCATATTGAGCCATATTGAATGACCAGAACAGGCCTGTCGTTGATCGTCGGTAATCTTCGAAGTATCACTATTACTCTGTGTACTGATCAATTGCCGAACTCGACTCGTCCAAAAGGTGCAACTCGCGACTCCGGGCTCATGTTTCAGGTTGCAGGATTCGGATGACCCAAATAATCTACGAGTCTGGACCGCCGGGGTTTTGATGGTGGGGCATCATGGTAAGGATTACGAGAACGTTCCCTCTGACAGCGATCAACGGCCGGGGAAGTAGGTTCGACGGGGTTCATCGCTACGACGTAAGGGTGCATATCTAGTTGGCATCTGCTGTGATGTTAAGCGACTGTAATTATGTTAGTAGAATGCAATCAAATATGTATAAAAAACCATGAAGTAAAAAAAAAAGGGGAAGGTGCCCCCCCCAGGTCTTGCCCCGCTCGCATAGTAACTTAATTAGTTTTGATACAATGGTCAATGTCCTTTTGTTTGTATGTAGCACTGCATGTTTTGTTTGGTTTTCTATTTTTGATACGGGAGTATCACAAAAAGTCTCAGTCACGGTCCTGATATAAAAACAGAGAAGTATCTGCCGATCGAAAAAAATCGTCAAGTTCGTGCTTGAAAACGTGAGAAAAATGGACGAACAGGGAATCGAACCCTGGACCTTTCCCAAGTGGAGATCGAGAGATCTAACGATGCTAAGGGAAAATTATACCACTAAACCATTCGCCCAATGATGAATGAAGAGGGAGGAACTCCAGATATGAGTGAATCCTGTATCTAGCAATTGCATTGGTCCGTTCATGTACAGCAGGATCGATGTGGCGGTTGCCTTCAGTGACACAAGGACATGGAGCGGTGCCCGCGCAATTTTTTCTCTTCTACTCCAATGACAGCCTACAAAGTCTAGCCCCAGTTCCGAAATTGAGACTGCGTTCGCTCTTTGGCAATGGGCTGCGGCAAGAAGCGACTGTACGTTGCGCTTTACCCCAGTAGGGTGTCGAATAACGAGGAGAGAAGGTAAAGTAGCTGGGGCACGCTCGTGCAGACATCAAAAGGGAATCTGACAGCGAGCCCATCGTTCTCAAAGGTATTACTAGGGCTTTGTTATCGGCCAAAAAGTCGAAAAGGAGTCTACTTTGGCTGGGATGAAGTACCACGCAAAGAATCGTCCGATAACCGGTTGGATATACGAAGAAGCTGCCCTGCCAAACATACAAAACTCCGGCAATCTCCTGGCTCGCCTCCTGATCGGCAATATCCAAGACGAGAAGCGGCTTGTTGAAGTGTCCCGCACGGCGCCCCTCATCCAAGGCCGACGCGAATGGAACTGTCGACCCTGGGTCGCAGGAGTGCTGGAGGGGATTGCAAAAGATGGCAAAGCAGTTGGGACTTCGGTGCTGGACCGGACCGTGATTGAGCAGAAGGGTCGTGACTACGTAGGCAAAAAGATGGCGGCTGGACGGTATGCAACAATGGAACGCCTTGAATCATCGCTGAGGCTGATATATGATATGCTTCGGAATCAAGAGATTTTTTGCTTAGCTCGGCCACTGATATTGTATGCTATTTATTGTTCGTACGTTATGGCTGCAAGGGTATATCTATCCAGACACGTTCTTGCGCGCTTATTTGAGGCGGGTGTGGCAGTAAGCCGGTTCTAGAATGGCATGAATAGGCAAACCGGCCCAGGGCTTGATGGCGTGGTTTTTAATGATTCTGGAGGTGGAATCTGTGCCGAAGGCAAAATCCCGATGCACGCCGACGGGGCTGCCTTGAGACCGTATATTGTAATATGGAACCGAGAGTCTTTGTTGGCATCAGGAGGCCCGTTGGAAGCAGTGGGTGGCCTCTTCTAGCCATCGATGAGGTCCACAACTTGTGTGGTCGCCAGAAATGCAGGCATTCTACATCGGGACGTTCAGGTCTTTGCAGATTCACCGTGCCTGTGAGCCGGCTCAGAAGCCAACTTACGCCGCTTGTTTTTTTCTTCTTGCTCTGCAAGCACCTTGGCAGTCAGAGACGCTGCCAGGGGGTTGTTGATGTTACCCTGGTTCCGCGAGTCATTCTTCTTGCTCGTACTGTTTGGCCCAGTTTGCTTCTGTCTGAGGCCGTCACCTTCCCCATCGGCCTTGTCATCATTCGCCTTTCGCTTCTTCTTCTTCTCAGACTTGTCTTTCTTCAATGTGTGCGTGAGGCCAGCGGCACGCAGAGTGTCCCTCCTCTTTACCAGACGATCGACCTCTTCTCGTTTCGTCGGTAAAATGTCAATGACGTTATCGCTAGTAAAGGGCTCGGCACACTCAGGGCAAGCCGTGTCCGAAATTTCCTTGATGGCAACCTCGGCAAAAACGTGACCACAAGGAATGAGGTACACGGCCTTGGTCGAAGGGCCCATCTCCTTCATGGAAATGGGACAAACCCACTTGTCGCTGTTCTTAGAGAACTTGAGCTTGGCCACATCGCGTAGCGAGCGGATGCCCACCGATTGGGGCGTGGCGGCAGTTGTCTCAGGGTCGTCCGAGGGCACAAGGCCGTTGAGTACGTATTCGTAGCTGTACAGACGGCCGCGCCAGTCAGAAACGACGGACTCTAGATCGATGGGGTCGCCGCTGAGGGCGCAGTGCTCCCAAGCATGGCCGAGCGATTCGAGTACCGTAGCCTTGAGCTCCGAGATAGTCGGAGCGCGGGCGGCGTCCTTGACAAGCTCTCGGCGCGTAGGAATGGAACCGCCATCATTGCCCATGACTATTGAAACGGAAGTGGGACTGTGAGTCTGTTGGGCGGGTGGTCCTCGTTGATATGTGAGCTTGTGTAATGACAGATACGACGTAGGTTCATACACCGTATTATCACTGTTGATAACGGCTACAGCAAAAACTTGGGGTTGGTGATAGAAACAATTTGTACAGACTGCGGGTTTATTTATTATGTAAACATGTATTTCTTTTTGACCCTCTTCTCAGCCTCATGATGGGGTCCATTGCACATCATGTGATTGGCCAACTCACATTTCCTAACCTAGCGGCGCAGCTTGCACCTTATGGGTTCTGGGCGACAACCAAACCAAAAGCATCAGGTGATCTTGATCACGTCCCTCTCTTCCCAACTTGAATCTGCCTTTTTCAAAGACGGCGGCTTAGTACATCTATTTACTCTCACCTTGGGGCTGTACTATTCCTCATCGTTTATGCTACGACTCCGTTCTGTGTCGCCCGCGAAGTCTCTTCACGCCAACTTGCCAGCTCTCCATTGCGGCGACGATTCAAACCCAACATCCGCGACGACGAGAGGCGAAGCTATATATATAGCACATGACGTACTGATTCATAGGAGAAGAGCGCCCGTAAGGGGACGATGGCGCACCCACAGCAGCAGATCGCCTTGGAGCGACTGGAGATTATAACGCGCGGATTACGCTCCCGGTTCGTGTTCGCCCCCTCCTCCCGCCTCTGGGAGCCCATCAGTCGACATACTAACAATGCTCCAGGTCTGGCGATGATTCTCGCAAGAGATCCGCGCTTCAAATGCGCGAGCTCGTGGCTGTATGCCATCGAGGTGAGATACAGGCAGTGCAGTCCGATTGCCCCCTCACCTAGTATTGACTTCCGTTGCTACAGACATGAACGCCGAGCAGTTCATCACATTCTACAATGCCGTCAACAACAGAATCACGCAGCTCATTACCCACGGAAACGACTCTTTCGAACGATTGGGCGGAATTTATGCTCTCGATGCCTTGGCCGACTTTGACGGTGTCGACATAGCTGCCAAATATACGCGCTTCACACAAAACCTCAAAACAATATTGCGGGGGAAAGACATCAACCCTATGCAGCCCGCAGCCATTGCACTCGGAAAGCTCTGCCGCCCCGGAGGCTCCATGATTTCCGAACTTGTAGACTCCGAGGTCAATACTGCCTTCGAATGGCTCCAGAACGACCGAGTCGAAGAACGACGATACAGCGCCGTGCTCGTCCTACGTGAACTTGCCCGCAATGCCCCTACCCTCATGTACCAGTATATACCCACGATTTTTGACTGGATATGGGTCGGCCTCCGGGATCCAAGGCAGCTCATTCGCGTTACATCTGCAGAGACTGTCAGTGCTGCCTTCAAGATCATCCGCGAGCGAGATCAGGAAATGAAAGAGATATGGATGAACAAAATATACAACGAAGCGAGACAGAGCCTCAGATATGGAACTGTCGAATCCATCCACGGCTCATTGCTTGTCTTTAAGGAGCTTTTGGAGCAGGGCGCCATGTTCATGCAAGAGCATTATCAGCAGACCTGTGACATTGTCTTCAAGCACAAAGATCACCGGGACCCAACTATTCGCAAGACCGTCGTTATTCTCATCCCCGACCTGGCCAGTTACTCCCCCACTGAATTTGCTCACTCTTGGCTCCATAAGTTCATGGTGTACCTCTCCGGCATGCTGAAGAAGGACAAGGAGCGTAACGACGCCTTCTTGGCCATTGGTAACATTGCCAACTCAGTTAAGAGCGCCATTGCACCGTATCTTGACGGGGTCCTCATCTATGTTCGCGAGGGCCTGAGCGTCCAATCGCGGAAGAGAGGCACTGTCGATCCAGTTTTTGATTGTATCAGCCGCTTGGCTGTTGCTGTCGGCCAAACGCTCAGCAAGTACATGGAGGCGCTGCTCGATCCTATCTTTGCATGTGACCTAACGCCAAAGCTCACCCAAGCCCTGGTTGACATGGCCTGGTACATTCCACCCGTCAAGCCGACAATCCAAGAACGACTGCTGGATATGCTGAGCATTGTCTTGTGCGGCGAGCCCTTCAAGCCCCTTGGAGCCCCCCAGCCCAACACGTTGAATTCGGTCCCCATCATTGCCAAGGACCCTAAGGACCCCCAGGTGTACGAGCACCGGAAGGCCGAGGTCAAGCTGGCGCTTAACACTCTCGGCAGCTTCGACTTTTCCGGACATGTGCTCAACGAGTTTGTGCGTGATGTAGCTATCAAGTACGTCGAAGACGAGGACGCCGAGATAAGGGAGGCAGCAGCTCTTACTTGCTGCCAACTCTACGTGCGAGATCCGATTGTCAACCAGACAAGCTACCACGCTCTCCAGGTTGTTGGTGATGTCATAGAGAGGCTCTTGACTGTTGGTGTGTCTGATCCCGACCCTAACATTCGACGCACTGTACTTGCTGCCCTGGATGAGCGCTTTGATCGACACCTCGCTAAGGCCGAAAATATTCGCGTCCTCTTCTTTGCGCTCAACGACGAAATCTTCTCCATCCGGGAAGTCTCAATCAGCATTATTGGACGTCTGGCTCGCTACAACCCAGCCTACGTCATCCCTTCTCTTCGCAAGACGCTTATTCAGATGCTCACCGAGCTTGAGTTTTCCGATGTTGCCCGCAACAAGGAGGAGAGCGCCAAGCTTCTCAGGCTTCTCGTACAAAATGCGCAGGCCCTCATTAAGCCCTACGTGGATCCTATGATTTCGGTGCTTCTGCCAAAGGCGAGCGACCCCAACCCAACAGTTGCTGCTACCATTCTCGAAGCTATCGGTGAACTGGCCACTGTCGGTGGTGAGGACATGCTCCAGTACAAGGATCGCCTCATGCCAATCATCATTGATGCCTTGCAAGACCAGAGCTCCAACACCAAAAGGGAGGCTGCTCTCCATGCACTTGGCCAACTCGCAAGCAACTCGGGCTACGTTATTGAGCCGTACCTCGAGTATCCTCAGCTCCTAGAGCTTCTCCAGAGTATCGTTCGTACTGAGGGTCATGTTATCCCTCTGAGGCAAGCAACGATCAAGTTGATGGGTATTCTGGGTGCCTTAGACCCCTACAAGCATCAGGTTTGTCTCACTTGGCCCTTTGCTGCGTTACATTGTTCTAACCCTTTTTTTTCTTTCGCTGTATAGCAGGTCGAGGAGCGAAGCCCTGATAACCAAAAACGAGCCGACTCTAGCCCCATCACGGATATCTCCCTGATGATGACGGGCTTAACCCCTTCCAACAAGGAGTACTACCCAACAGTGGCTATAAATGCTCTGCTTCAGATACTCAAGGACCAGTCCCTCGTACAGCATCACGCTGCTGTCGTCGAAGCAATCATGAACATTTTCAGGACATTGGGCCTCGAATGTGTGTCGTTCCTCGACCGCATTGTGCCCGCCTTCCTCATGGTTATCCGGTCAGCAAGCGCCACCCGAACCGAGTCCTACTTCAACCAGCTCGCGACATTGGTTGGTATTGTCCGCCAACACATCAGGAACTACCTGCCCGACATTGTTGAGGTGATTCAGGAGTACTGGGCCTCTTCGACCTCGATGCAGGCCACCATACTCCTGTTGATAGAATCTATCTCTCGGTCGTTGGAAGGAGAGTTCAAGATCTATCTGGCTGGCCTACTCCCGCTCATGCTAGGAGCCTTAGAGAAAGACGTCACAGCTAAGAGGTCGACGTCCGACCGAATCCTGCACGCTTTCCTTGTCTTTGGTGCCAGTGCTGAGGAGTACATGCATCTGATCATTCCGGTCATCGTCAGGACTTTTGAGAAGCAAGGGCAGCCAACCTTTATGCGAAGGTCAGCGATTGACGCGATTGGCAAGATTTCTCGGCAGGTCAATCTCAATGACTTCGCCGCCAAGATCATTCACCCCTTGACACGTGTTCTCGACGTCGGCGATGCATCCCTCCGACTTGCCGCCCTGGACACTCTATGTGCGCTTATCCAACAACTTGGCAGGGACTATCTCCACTTCATGGGTACCGTCAACAAGGTCCTCAGCCAACACCAAATTCAGCACCAGAACTATGATCTTCTTGTTACCAAGCTGCAGAAGGGCGAGGTTCTTCCGCAAGATCTCAGTTCCGAGTCTCGATTCGCCGATGGCGTGGATGAGCCAGCCCTCGCTGATTTGCAAGGAAAGAAGCTTGAGATGAACGCCATCCATCTCAAGACGGCGTGGGATACCCGCGGCAAGTCAACCAAGGAGGATTGGCAAGAGTGGCTCCGCCGTTTCAGTATCACATTATTAACCGAGTCCCCCAACCACGCTCTGCGGGCATGTGCATCCCTGGCGAGCGTTTACCTCCCTTTGGCTCGCGATCTCTTCAACTCTGCCTTTGTATCCTGCTGGAGCGAGCTTTACGAGCAGTTTCAAGAAGAGCTGATCCAAAACATTGAGAGTGCCATTAAGTCTGAGAACGTCCCCCCTGATCTACTTGGACTGCTGTTGAACCTGGCCGAATTCATGGAGCACGACGACAAGGCTCTGCCCATTGATATCCGCGTTCTTGGCAGGGAGGCTGCACGATGCCACGCCTATGCCAAGGCGCTCCACTACAAGGAGCTTGAGTTCCTCCAAGACCAGAGCAGTGGCGCGGTGGAGGCGCTGATCGTCATCAACAACCAGCTGCAGCAGTCTGACGCGGCTATTGGTATCCTTCGCAAGGCCCAGCTCTACAAGGAGGGTATTCAGCTACGAGAGACTTGGTTTGAGAAGCTGGAGCGCTGGGAAGAAGCCCTCGCTTTCTATACGAAGCGCGAAGCCGAAATTCCCGAAGACAAGCCAACCCCTCTTGAGATAGTCATGGGCAAAATGCGCTGTCTGCACGCCCTTGGCGAGTGGGATGCACTGGCAGACCTGACGAGTACGACCTGGGCCAACTCAGCGGATGAGGTGCAGCGCAAAATTGCGCCTCTAGCCACAGCCGCAGCCTGGGGTCTGGGCAAGTGGGACACCATGGACACGTACCTCTCGTCGCTTAAGCGTCAGTCGCCTGATCGTGCCTTCTTCGGTGCCATCCTCGCTGTGCACAGGAACCAGTTCCGGAAGGCTGTTGCGTGCGTGGAACAGGCTCGCGAGGGGCTGGATACCGAGCTGAGCGCCCTCGTCAGCGAATCCTACAACCGCGCCTACGAAGTCGTAGTCCGCGTTCAGATGCTTGCCGAGCTGGAGGAGCTCATCGTCTACAAGCAGTGCGATGCCAAGAAGCAGGCGACGATGCGCAAGACATGGGAGACGCGCCTCAAGGGCTGCCAGCGCAACGTTGAAGTTTGGCACCGCATGCTTCGTCTGCGCGCTCTGGTCATTTCCCCTACCGAAAACATGCATATGTGGATCAAGTTTGCGAATCTGTGCCGCAAGTCAGGGCGTGTTGGTCTGGCCGAGAAGTCACTCAAGCAGCTGATCGGCACTGACAAGAGCCTGGAAACTATCATTCCGTACTGGGAGGAGACGCAGCCATTGGTGCCGCAGCAGCAGCCGCAGCCGCAGCCTCAGCTTCGCAATATCCCCGCTCAGGTCATCTACGCCGTTCTCAAGTACGAGTGGGAGATTGGCCAGCAGCCAGGTCACCGCACGTCCGGTACTGCGGAAAAGACACTCTACTGTCTGCGCAAGTTTACCAACGACTCGGCCCATCGCCTGGATGTGGCTAAGGCCCACCTCACAGCCCAGACAGGGAGTGACATTGCTTTCTCTAATGACTACGGGTTCCCAGACTATGTGGACCCAGCTATCATGAACCCACGCGCCCACAAGGCTCTCCACGACCAGACAGTCCTCCTGGCCAAGTGCTATCTGCGCCAGGGCGAGTGGCTGGTGAGCCTGAACAGCGAGGACTGGCAGGAGACACATCTGGATGATGTTCTCAGCTCGTACTCGCAAGCCACCAAGTTCAACCCCAGATGGTACAAGGCGTGGCACGCATGGGCCCTGGCCAACTTTGAGATTGTGCAGCAGCTTTCGGCTAAGAACGAAGGCCACCTGTCTCGGGCGGACCAGAGCCTCGTCATCGATCATGTTGTGCCGGCGATCCAGGGCTTCTTCAAGTCGATCGCTCTCTCTGCAGGCAGTTCACTCCAAGACACACTTCGACTGCTGACGCTTTGGTTCGCGCATGGTGGTAGCCCTGAGGTGACTACAGCTGTGACCGAGGGGTTTGCCAATGTCACGGTGGATACGTGGCTCGAAGTTATCCCGCAACTCATTGCTCGCATCAATCAGCCTAACAGGCGGGTGCAGAACACTGTGCATGGGCTCCTTGCCGACGTGGGCCGGGCTCATCCCCAGGCCCTGGTCTATCCCCTCACTGTGGCGATGAAGTCGTGGAAGAACACGCGCCGGTCTCGATCGGCTGCTCAAATCATGGACAGCATGCGCCAACACAGCGCCAATCTCGTCGCACAAGCGGAGTTGGTCAGTCATGAGTTGATCCGCGTGGCCGTTCTGTGGCACGAATTATGGCATGAGGGCCTAGAGGAGGCATCACGCCTATATTTTGGTGATAAGAACATTGAAGGAATGTTTGCGACGCTGGAACCTCTCCACGAACTGTTAGAGCGCGGCCCCGAGACACTACGGGAGATATCGTTTGATCAGGCCTTTGGCCGAGATCTTAAGGAGGCTCACGAGTGGTGCCAGCAGTATAGGAGAAGCGGCGATGTCAATGACCTCAACCAAGCCTGGGACTTGTACTACCAGGTTTTCCGCAGAATTTCTCGACAGCTGCCCCAGGTCACGTCGCTCGAACTCACTTACTGCTCGCCTAAGCTGCTCAGTGCCAAAGACCTTGATCTCGCAGTCCCCGGCACGTACCGTAGCGGACAGCCCATTGTTAGTATCACGTCGTTTGATTCGACCTTTACCGTCATCAACTCGAAGCAGCGGCCCAGGAAGTTCACCTCCCACGGCAGCGATGGTGTGGCTTACGCCTTCCTGCTCAAGGGGCACGAGGATATCCGACAGGATGAGCGTGTCATGCAGCTGTTTGGCCTTTGCAACACGCTTCTTTCCAACGACACTGAGTGCTTCAAGCGACACCTCAACATTCAGCGGTTCCCGGCCATTCCGCTGTCGCAGAACTCGGGTCTGCTCGGCTGGGTGCCTAACAGCGACACTCTCCATGTACTCATCCGCGAATACCGTGAGAGCCGCAAAATCCTCCTCAACATCGAGCATCGCATCATGCTGCAAATGGCTCCTGACTATGACAACCTGACGCTGATGCAAAAGGTAGAGGTCTTTGGCTACGCGCTCGACAACACTACGGGCCAGGATCTCTACCGTGTCCTGTGGCTCAAGTCCAAGTCGTCGGAGGCCTGGCTTGAGCGTCGCACGAACTACACGCGCTCGCTGGGTGTCATGTCCATGGTAGGATATATTCTTGGTCTAGGTGACCGCCACCCATCTAACCTCATGTTGGACCGCATCACTGGCAAGATTGTGCACATTGATTTCGGTGACTGCTTCGAAGTGGCCATGAAGCGCGAGAAGTACCCGGAGCGTGTTCCATTCCGTCTGACGCGCATGTTGACGTACGCCATGGAAGTCAGCAACATTGAGGGCAGCTTCCGTATTACATGCGAGCAGGTCATGCGCGTTCTGAGGGAGAACAAGGAGAGTATCATGGCGGTTCTTGAAGCTGTTAGTTTCCTTCTCTCTTTCTCGTTCTAGTCGCCCTCATCTCCCTCTTTAACAAGGCATAAACTAACGACCTGTCATTTTAGTTCATCCACGATCCTCTTCTCACGTGGCGCCTAACCAACGCCGCATCGCCAACGGGTCCCAACTTCCGGTCAGAGCGGGAAGATGCCTTGGTGGGGCCGACTGCAGGTGCCAACGGTGCAGCGGGCGGCAGGCGCCACTCCGTGCTGGAGGGGGACATCGCCCCCTCGGAGCTCATTGCCTCCAATGGCGACTCTAACCTCCCTACCAGCCGTGGACGGGCCCGTACTAACAGCACCACGGCGACGGGCCCCGTGACAGACAGCGGTAGCGTCCTGGGCAATGGTCTGGCCCCCGTGCAGGAGGCCGAATCACAGAACTCGCGGGCCGTTGAGGTTCTCGACCGTGTGCAACAGAAACTCACAGGTCGTGATTTCAAAACCAACGAGGAGCTCGACGTCATTAGCCAGGTCAACAAACTCATCATAGAGGCAACCAAGTTGGAGAATCTATGTCAGCACTACATTGGTTGGTGTAGCTTCTGGTAAATGGCTGTTGTGAGAACTAAGGGGGGGGGTTAATAGTATGTGATAGTCTTGTTGAAGGACGGAGGGGGGCGGGCATTGAACTGGGGTATATATGTTTTGCTGCAGCTGCTCTTTCGGCGTTTGACTATAGAAAGCAGTTTTCTTCTTGTTCCTCCTATTATTATTTTCCTCCATCCTCATCTTTTGAATAGCGTTTCTTTTTTCCTCTTCCTTTCTGCAGCAAACGAGTTGTAAAGATACAGTCTTGTTTTTGTACGAGTTTGATCGAGAGGAAACATGCCCAGGTTGTGACCATTCAAATTCTTCTAGGAGTGTATTCATTATTTTCTAGACAAAGTGTGACAAAAGTCATGGCATTCCAAAGTGAGGAGGCTAGGGTAAATCAGATTGAATAGCAAGTATATCGGGCAGTCTGACATGTAAAGGAAACCCGTGGGTAAACATCATTCACAGCTCATCCTTGCCGGCAGGCTTCTGTCCGTCAGCCGCAGGCTCGCAGGCAGCGGGAGTGCCAACCTCCATCCTGTAGACGCACTTCTCCATCTCGCTGATGCGCCAGAGCTCATCCGTCTCGGCGCAGCCGATCCAGACGTCGGTACGCCTCTTGGGGCCGTTCCAGCAGGCCTGACCGTTCTCGTAGCGCATCACCATGCGCTGGCCCTTGCCGAGGCTGCGGCCATCGAGGCGCTCCTCCTCGTCAGCGATTTCGAAATCGATACGCTCAAACGAACCCATGCCCGTGTTGCCGTGGCCCTTCTTGGACTTTTGCGACGTGCGGCCCAGCCAGCAGAGCTCGTACGTGTATTCGCCTGAATCCGTGCTGATGCACTGGTCCTTTAGGGCACGAAAGATGTCGTCGGGTCCGTAGTAGGTGCTCAGGTCGCTCGTCGTCTTCTCGAGGTCTTTATTTTTCTTCTTCAATTCCTTCTCAGCCGCTTCCTTGGCCTCGCGAGCAGCTTTGGTCAGATCAGACTCGGATCCGGGCGTGCCACCTGCCGACAGCATGCCATTCTGGATCAGCCACACGCGCAGCCCTGTCAGCTTGTCGTTGACAATTGTGCGCAGGAAACCCGGGAGGTAGGCTTGCCAGTCGTATACTGAGGGCCTGTTAGCGCTAACCTCGGATAAGAGAGAAGTTGGGTCCTTCTACTCACGGATGTCGGTATCGTCCTGGGCATCACCCGTCTCAAACTCCTTCCAGTTAATGCCGCTTGCTTCGCCATCGGCTTTGAGAACCTCGAGGATCGATGAGTCAGGGGTGCTGTCCAGGGCAGTATCAGTTCCGTCACGCGCGGCGTAGTCCTCGTACGACTTGACGGCAGACTTGACACCCTCGTCGTTGAAGTTGGGGTTGTATCCCCGCTTGAGCTTGGCCAGGATCGTCTCAAGCTCCTCGGCCCTAGCCTTGTACGTATCACGCTGACGGAGGACGCTGTCGAGGGTGTTACGGAGCTCCTCGACGCGGGCTTTGGCCACGCCCACCAGGACCCCCAGCTTGCCTCCCGGTCCTCCAGATCCTCCGGTCATCACCACCTTGGTCTTCTCCTGAAGCTCGACTTCCTCATACTTCTTTTTCAGGTCCGCAACCTTGATATCGAGCGCCTTCACCTCATCCGTGAGCGTGTACCATTGGGACTCGAGCCGGCGACGGAGCTCGGCTGCTTCGTTAGCCATGATCAGGCGCTTCTTACCAGCACGCTCCAGCTTGGCCTTCTTCTCGGCCTCCAGTCGTCTGTACTCCTTGCCAATTGACGTGCACTTATTCTCGCACTTTGTGCGGCCACCAAACTCCTCAGTGCCGTCGCAGCACAGTTCATAGTCACAGACACCGTCATTGACGAACGCGAAGGGGACGTAAGCGCCAATGTGGCCCTTATTTTCGCACCAGAAGCCGGGGATGGCGGGTGTCCTCTTGGTTGACCTGGCAGAAAATCCGGGGAATGGCTGCTCAGGGGACAGAGGGTCGAGGAGGGCGCAGGCTGCTGTGCCAGGCTCATCAGATCCATCTGGACAGTCGCAGGTGTTATCGTTGATTCGGTCGATGCTCAGCTTGATGGACGCATCGGTAATGCAGCTGAATTCCTCCTTGTCCTGATAATGCTCGGCAACTGGATGAATAGACAGAACAGGTCAGTTATAGCAAACAATCGTCTGATCATGGTCCAGGGATAAAGGCAACTCACACTCGGGGCTAACTCCACGGGGCAAGCTGCCGGCAGCTGCCACCGTAAGGGAGTGGACGGCATTGAGGAGCGCCAGGGAGCTGATCTGCCTCATCTTGGACAGGGAGACCAGAAACCAGAAGGGGTTATACCCGGCGAGAGAAGGGAGTAACGGCAATGGATAGAGAGGGATGATAAGAGATGGAGTGAAGCTTTACGGAAGCTTTGTTGGGATCTGGGCATTAGATCTAGAGCTCGTAGACCTTGGAGAATTGGAGCCACATCACCGCTGGCGGTTTGAAGTAAGACCCATAATTTACCTCCTGGGGAATAAGGAAGGGACGTCACAGGCGGTGGAGCTTTGTAACCCCCCCCCCCCCCAAAAAAAAAAAAAAGCCAGAAATCATTCATTTCTCCTCCTGCCCCTCCATTGCCCCTCCAAAAGATTTACCACTAGAATCATTGTCTATATTAAAAAGTCTACTGCCCTTGTCTATATTCTGTGTAGAGGAAAAGACTTTATCCACATAATCTCCATCTAGAGACCACGGGTCTTCCTTTACTCCAAACCGTCCCCGACCAAACCATGGGTCCAGGCAGCGATGCTTCGGGCCTTAGGAGCCTCGACTCGTTGATCGAGTCGTCCGTCTCGCTCCTCCAACAACTTCAAGTTGCCCTCGCCGAGATCCACAGCAATCCAAACACGCCCATACCTGACGCTGGGGAAGACAAGAACTCATCGGTAGACGCTATTGCTCTCGCTCGTGACGCAGCTTCTCTCGTCCGTGCCCACTCGACCAAACTGTCCCTGCTCATGATCAACGAGCCCTTCAGCTCCAAGGCTATCATATCCGTTCTTCGCGATCTCGCCAGTGGCCCGATACCTGGGCTGGCCTCATCTCTGCAGCAGTGCAAGCCCGAATACTACACGGCCGTTTTCAGAAAGGAGTTGGCGTGGCGTTGCCGCTCTGTCCTCTTGGAGCTGGCGCAACTGCTACAAAAGATCCCCACCAACGGCCAGGCCTTGTCCGGCCATCGGGAAGGGTTCGGTCCTGACGGAAAGGGAACGATTGCGCTTACTGGTGTCACATGGGCTACCTGTGATGATGTGGTCAAGCTATGTAACATGGGCGTTGGCGGTTTCTTTGCCCAAAAGGTCCAAGAGTGGAGGGACGTCCTCAGGGACACCATGGAGGAGCTCAAGGAATGGGGCGACGAGGAGGCCGAAGCCGATGATGACGACGACGTCGATTCCCTTGCCGACAAGCTCGAGGAAAGCCATATATCATCGACCCAGGACATGCTCGACGACCTCATGAACTCAACCTCTGCTATTCCCAAATCTGATCCCGAGAGCATTCGACCACGCCTCGAAACGACGCTCAAGCGCCTTCGGCTTGTCACTCTACTGTACCAGGCCATCATCAAGCGTCGCATAAAGAAGGTGCCATCTCTACCCGTAGCTAAAGATGCATCAGGACCGGCGGCAAGCATTGCCAATAGACTGGACGACGTGGCTCGGGTACTCAAGACGATACCCGATCGCTTCGGTGATCTTGCATGTGCCTTTTACGAGCTAGAGTCAGAGGAGATCGACTCGCTCATGGAGCAGTGCTCCCTGGACGCATTTGCGGCTGGTGAAATCCTGAACGAAAGCTGGGGAGGTGGACGGGATGAATTCTCGGAATGGGTGGAAAAGTTCCAAGAACAGGTCAAAGCAGAATAATGACGACTGAAAAAGGAGAATACAACGAATACGGCACTACGGAGTACAATTAATCAACCAGCATTCCACCGTCGACCGTTGACATGGGTGTGAGTGCAAATTGACTCATATTACCACACCAAATTTCCGTCCATATGACAATCGCATAAGCATAAGAAGTCGAGGCCACAAGAAAAGGCTTCGGGCGAAGTCTGCTTTAAACTAGCATTTCGTTTCGTTTCTCGCATGATCAATACTCAGTCGTGTCGTAAGCGAACCACTCAGCATCCACCATTTTTATTGAAATGTCCACTTCACGGGGATGACGATGCGAACCAGTAGACTCGTCGTCGGCGACAGGGGTGCGTCGTCCTGAAACAAGCTCAAGAATAGCCGTGGCCTGTTGATGACGACTAACATAGTAACCAACGACTAGGGACTGCCTCCTGTTGCATCGCCAAGAGACGGCAAATTTTTGAATACGACCGCCATCCTTACGGTTCTTTATTGTGGTAAACCCGGCATATTACACGGAGACCTTTTGTCCGTTGTACGAGTAACTCCCGCATCGTCTGATGATACGACGCATTATAATGGCCATACTCGTATACCCATGACCCGGTGGGAGTGGGATGGATACCGTCATTCTCTCCAACCACAAAGTCAACGGCGACACCACAGCTTTGCCTAGTTGATATTGACCAAGTGCGGGAAATACTGAATGTTTCTGTTTGGTCCGAAAGGACTGTTGAAACGAGGGTTATTTTGGCTTGGCCGCCATTGACTCTGGAGAGGCCTCGAAACACCGTGGCTGGTGCCAAGGATCCATGCTTGTATAGAAGAAACGACGTTATGATTTTCATGAAACGATACCAGTTTGGAATGTAAACCGGGGGCACCCAATCTTCGTACTCGGCCGGGACGTGAGTATTATAAGTATTGTCATATAGTCCACGATCCCATTACCCTCGAAAGATGTGACGGGCAAGCCATTTCATTCTTTGTTTCGAGGCACGGCAACAAATCGTTTTCATTCTTTCAGTTTCATTCTTTTCTTCTCTTATACATCAGACTCAGACAACTATGAGCCTTTCCACTCTTTTCATGGCCCTGGCGGCCGCAGCAGTTCCGGCCCAGGCGGCCTTTGGCTACACGTCCACGGGTGGAAACTACGTGATCGACGCCGGATCGGCCGAGTCCCTCAAGATCAGCGTCAGCCAGTCGAGCTGCGACATCAACTCGATCATCTACCGCGGCACCGAGCTGCAGGACCCTTCCAAGGGTAGCCACCTGATCTCGGGGCTGGGCAGTGCCACCGTCTCCATCGACCAAGGAGATGACTACATCAAGGTGACGTGCGAGGCGGACCCGCTGATTCACTACATGGTTGTGCGGTCAGGCCAGAGCGCCGTATACATGGCGACGCACTCCACCGAGGAGCCTAGCATCGGCGAGCTCCGGTTCATCGCGAGGCTCAAGTCGTCGGTGCTCCCTTACGAGTCGCCCTTTGGCAACGTCTCGACGACGGCAAACTCCCAGAGCACCGTCGAGGGCTCCGACGTCTTCGTCGTCGACGGCGAGACGCGCTCCAAGTTCTACTCGTCGGAGCGCTACATTGACAAGGGCACTCACTGCGTCTGGGGCGACTCGGTCGACGTGATCCACGCCTGTATGCTCGTCCCGCAGCATGAGACCAGCTCCGGCGGCCCCTTCTTCCGCGACATCGAGTCCAACAACGCCGGCGACGCCACTAACCTGTACAACTACATGAACTCGGGCCACGTCCAGACAGAGGCCTTCCGCACTGGCCTCCACGGCCCCTACGTCCTTCAGTTTTCCCGCTCCGGCATCCCGTCCCTCAAGACCACCGATGTCTCGTGGATGAGCTCCCTCGGCCTCAAGGACTACGTCGCGGCGGCCGACCGCGGCACCGTCTCCGGCACCGCCTCGGGCATCGACGGCAGCCAGTTTCAGACCGTCGTCCACTGGTTCAACGACGATGCCCAGTACTGGACCTACGCCACCTCCTCCGGCGCCTTTACCTCCCCCGCCATGAAGCCCGGCACCTACACCATGGTCCTCTACCAGACCGAGTACGAGGTTGCCCGCTCCACCGGCGTCACTGTCACCGCTGGCGAGACCACCTCCAAGGACATTGCCTCCGGCCTCACTGCCCCGGACACTACATACTTCCAGATCGGTCAGTTCGATGGCCAGCCCACCGGCTTCCGCAACGCCGACAAGTTCCAGCGCATGCACCCTTCCGACGACCGCATGGCCTCGTGGGCCTCCACCACCTTCACAGTCGGCTCTTCCTCCGAGTCTGACTTCCCCATGGCCATCTTCGCCGACGTCAACGCCCCTCAGAAGATTGCCTTCAACCTCGACGCCGCCCCCGACGGCGAGACCACCCTCACCGTCGCCACCACCCTCAGCTTCGCCGGCGCCCGCCCCCAGGTCACCGTCAACGACTTTACCGGTGCTATCCCCTCCAGCCCCACCAACCTCAACTCCCGCGGCGTCACCCGTGGTGCCTACCGTGGTCTTGGTGAGGTCTACACTGTCACCATCCCAGCTGGCACCCTGACGGCCGGATCCAACACCATCTCCATAAACCCCGTCTCTGGCAGCAGTGGCGATGAATTTCTCAGCCCCAACTTTGTGAGTCCCCCTTTGCCTTGTTGTTTCATCGCCCGTCTTTCCTCCCGAGTACCCGAGCTAACACTCTCTAGATTGTTGATGCCATTAGCTTGACGGCTTAAATTAGTATATTAGAAAGGGTTTCATATCTGTATTCACCGTTGTAATAAAAACATCCTTTCTGTACACTTCCAATACATCCTCGCCACATCTTAGTTTTAAGTCACTGTCCGGCATATCCATCCCCATTGTATATGCATATATGGGTACGGTCCAACCGGTGCTGTTTCTCACTTTTTCAACAATTTTCAGGAATACTACTAGTTACTGGTGTTGCTGGTATATATGTAAACCCAAGTTAGCTGGCCCGAGAGAGGCCAAGGACGGGGGAGGAGCCATAATCATTCCTCGTACTTCCAACGAATGCATGTGGGGATTAATTATGCAAAATAAGCATATTAAAATACAAGATGGGGATTTTCTCTCACATATACCTTGGCACAGAGAGAGGGATGAAGACTGCAATCATGGCTCTCGTCGTTCAATCAACCCCCCCCCCCCCCCCCCCCCCCCCCCCCCCCCACGCTCCCAATCAATGAGTGGCATTTCCTGTTGTCCGCTCCGTGATACTCGGGTGGCCCATATTTTTGTCTGCAGTAATGTCCTCATCTGCCTCGCCCTCCCGGCCCTTTTGGCTTTCTGTCGCGATCGTGGCCTCAGTAGTCGCCGGCTCTGCCGTTTTAGACTCCTCGACGTGTTCAGCCTCTGCCTCCTCCTTCTCATCCTCGACTACCTGGGGAAGGGGGCCAGATGTAGGCATGGTTGCCGTGTTACCGCTCTCATCCTGGCGCCTGACGGACCCGTCTTCAATGTTGACACCCACAATCTCGGCCAGGCTATGAAAGTTGAACATGGGTTCACTGTTAGCGTCGCGGTCCCCATCGTCACTCGCACCGGCGATGCTGGTGCCGCTGGCCCTGGGGTCAAGGGCCTGGAGTCCTGGTGTCGATCCAGAGGGGCTGTCGGCTCCGGAAGATCCAACCGATGACGCGTTGCTGATCTGGCGTAGATGCGATCCGCTGCGGCCAGCGCTTGGGACGGGAAGCGAGCCACCTACCGAGCTACCCTCGCCGGCTGTTGTTGACTGGTCCGGGGACGGACCGCGGTCGACGCCCTTGCCCTTGCTGCCGAGGATGTTGTCCTCTGACTTAGACGGGTCGTTGTTCTCCGTCGTCGGCGAAGATGCATCGCTCATGGGCACGTTCGAGGCCCCCTGCACCGTGGCTTCCATCCTGAGGTTGCTGGTAGTGCTATTGCCTCGCCTCCGTCCGAATCCCGGCAGGGATAAACTGCTGGAGCTGCCACCTCCGCTTCCACCGTAGGGATGCGTTCCCTGCTTCTTGGCAGCCTTTTTCTCTTCCTTCTCCCTCTTCCTAGATTCCTTGCGCATTGCCTTTTCCTCTTTGCGCTTGCGCTCCTCTTCGCTCGCGAGAGACAGTCGCACAGCTTCCATGAACATCATATCTTCTAGATCCTCGACGCGGTGACGTCGCGAGCCCCTGCCGCCACGAGGTTGCACCTGTCCGGAAATTTCAGTGGAGCCCGAGGCGGCTTCGTCAGCCTGGATGGAGCGCGCCTCGCCAGGTCCATCTGACCGCTGATCGCGGCCAGCGTTGCGTCTGCCGAATCGCCCCGGCCGTAGGATGGAGCGCTGCTCGTTGTCGCCCATGAGGAAAGCTGCGGTGTGAAGCGCCGTGGCCGCGGCCGATCTACGCGCCTGGTGTGCCCTGGCCGCTGCCAGTTTTGATGCCCAGTCGGGTCGAACGCGGTCGGTAGCGACGACGTTGGGTGCAGTCGCGGAGAGACTATGTCCCCTTCTACGCCCCGGAACATTTGGTGAGTTTGGCGTTCCGGAATGAAGCGAGCTCTGCGATGACATGGCTGGCGAGGATACAAGGCTGGACATTGAGCCAGAGTAGCCGAGTCCGCGACGGAAGGGGGGAGGATCGTAGGTAACGCCAAATTCGGGTTGCTGGCAGTAAGGGCAGGCGGCGGGCTCCGAAATGAGCATCTCAGGTGGGTCGTCGGGACCAAGGCCTTCGTTGGGGTCTCGGGCCTGCCCATCAGGGTGATGTTCTGGGATGTGAGGGTCGGAACGTTTGATCTGTACAAAGCATTCGCTGCAGATGGGCTGGTCGCAGCACCGCGTCTTATTAAGATAGGGGGGATAGGAGAGGAAACAAATGGGACATTCGGAGGCATTCTTGTACAGGTAGACTTCGAGAGGTTGGCCGTTGACAAAGGGATCGTGCGGCAGCTTGACTTCCTTTGGGATGAGTTCGCTCGAGGAGCCGTTGCGAGATCCGTAGCTAAGGGCGGCTGCAATGGCCTTCGCTCTACCCCCAGCCTTGAGCGGCGACATCTTGGCGGGGGCCGCTGATGTCGACGGCGACTGGGCACCAGACCCGCTCCTATCGGATGCAGCCGAGAGTGTTCTGGGCCCCATGGGAACCGTCAAGCTGTGCAAGTTCTGTGAGCCATCATTCTGGGGGGGAGGGGGTCTCGGGACCAGATCCGGGTCAGGTGTCTCGTCGGCGGCAGGTATGGGAAGGCCACGGGCGGCAGCGATGAGCTGGTGCTCAGTCCAGTTTTCGGACCAGTCATTAAGACCACGCCAGAACGGAGCGAGTTTCCTCTCAAGCTATTGCAGGGATGGTTAGTAAGGCGGGGATGCGATGAGAGGGCGACGCGAGGTCAATGATGCGCTTTACCTGAAGCTGTCGGACCACCTGCTTGTTGAAGTCCTCGGGGCCGGTGTAGGTGCCGAGGGTGACCAAATAGCCACCATCGACGTGCTCTTCCTTGATGCTATATTCACGCTCCTGTAGGCGGATTGCGCGTTCGCGTTCGAGCTTCCTCGCCTCTCGTTCCGCCCTCGTCTCCTTGTGTTCAAATGGAGCATCCTCACGGTTTCGATTCCGGTCGCGGGAACCCGAGGGGCCAGGCAGGCCTAGGAGACTCAAGTCACCGCGGCTGACACGGTTGCGCCGGTCACCGTCCTGATCGGCGTTGAGGTGGGAGGGGTACCCAGCGACCGACCGGCGGCGGCCGGCATAAGCGTTGTCGGATGGGCCGGACTCCTTGCCATGGGAGTTGCCCATGATGAAGAATCCGAGAGTCGTTACCGAAGCGAATTGCTGGTGGTCAACGATATCGTCTGGAGATGGTATTAGGTACGGGGGGGTGGTGAGAGGTCGTGGTTGGGTCGTCGTAGGTTGTGGGGGAAATGATGACTATGAGAGGTCTTCAGTTTCTGCCAGAGTCTTGTCTGTCGGATCGGGCTCAGGTGGGCTGACGCAATGGGGGATCAGCGCTTCTTGCTTCGGTTGAAACTGTTGGTTAATAATAAATCTGGGGCCGCCCCGCGCATGATTAGCACAATTTCGGTAGGTTACCAACACACTGTAAACAAGGAAGAAGAGGAAAGACGGGAGAAGACAAAAATTGTCGACCCGTGGAAGCCCAACAATCATCACTTGTCGTTCCCCATGGACGGGATATGGCCATTATTGATAGAGTCCATGATGAGGCAGACCTACCTACACCACAGGAGAGACACGGTCTCGTAACCGGATACCTAGGTGGCGACGGATTGTTTCGCCAAGACGCAAAAGCCACGGGTAGCGGCGCAAATAATAATAATCGTAAAGCCAGGTGGGCCAGCCAGGAGAAGAACAAGAAAATGAGGGTTCATGGAAGGATACGACTCGGAATACGCAAATGTAAGATGAAGAAGGTATCCGTCAGCCAAAGACAACAATACCCCCCCTGAGGCTATTGCGGAAGTGACGGAATTGGGCTCGGATCGTGTCGGAGAAAGATGCGGACGAGCGAAGGTGTGTACGGCACACACACGCGGTATTCGGAGCCTAGAGTGCCAAATACGCGAGCGGCAGCGACACATTTGAGGGCGGTTGATGGAGGCTAAGGGGGATGGACGATGTAGAGGGGAGCTACTGTTATGTATGCAATTGTCCGTGGGGGAGAAGAGGTGACTGTGTTCAGCATCTGTCTGGAGCCTGGGCAGTCACAGAAGGAGTGTATACACGTGCGTGCTATCGTGGGAGGAGCGATACTGCACGGTTATCTATTCAATGTTGCTACGAGTTATCATCACTACCTGGTACTTAGTAATAGTTAGTATTGAGCATAAGAATAGGGAGAGGGCATGGCAGCATGCCAAAGAAAATACTGTCGTATCCGCTTCCATGTGCTTGAAGGGCGGTGCTATAGGAATTGTATGTCAGTATTACCAGTAATACCACTAGTCTAGAGTAAGCCTACAGTACTGAGTCTCGGGCTCTCAGCAGTGCTCGAGATTCAGTTGACAGTATTACTCCGTACAGTCACACATAGGCTCAGCCATTGACGGTGACGACAACGTGACGAACACGAGTCAGACCAACGAGTATTACCCGACTACATAATGGACTACTACTAATGCAGTGTACGGAGCGAAAATGGTGTATTCGCAGCAATACTACCTGGTACGCCTACTGCAATCTGTACTTGACAGATGAAAACTTTCAGAGTCCCCACCCACTCATTCTGCGCCTCTTTACCATTCGTAAGTCTTAGCCAAATAGTCGAGTTTGAGCGGTATTGATATTAGGGTCAATATTTCTATTCGTCATCACTAAACCAATGCCAATGTCTAATATATGTACATTCTACATACGGTCCATTGTGTCCGCCGTCTGGGTATAATACCACCATCGTCACCACCCACACATACACCATCCAAACTCCCAGTGATAATGTATAACATGTAGCTTGTGAATAAAAAGAGCAGGTATGAGAAATACAAAGAAAAGAAAAGAATAAGGGCAGGCCGCTTAATCGGATGCTTTGGGAGCCCAGGCCTGCAGCCAATCCCTCATCTTATCTGGTCTACCCTTTTCTGCCTCGGCAGCAGCAATACACCATTCCAGATCCCACACCTTCTCGGCTGACATCATCTCTGCCAGTTTGCGTTGTGTCTGGCTGGCTTCGTCGACGCAGAAGAACATGGGGGCATCCTGGTTGGCGACCTCAGCTATCAACGGCTTCACCAGTGGCAGGGCTGCCTGTGAACTCGATCCCTTGGGTTCAAGGCCTGCATTGGCCCTGCCAGTCTTACACCACTCGTTTGTGCAGTGAGCTTTGCGGCAGCCCGTCATGAGCTGGCCGAGGTACCGTCTCTCGACTCGACGACGGAGCGCTTTGCCCTCTGGGTCGTGCATGCTCACAAATAGTGGACCGAAGCAGTGCGAGCAGAGTCCGAGGTCGTTGCCTGGGGCTTTCGTGGAATCAATCTGCCCTTTCGGTCCGACGCCACGCAGGGTCCTGCCGCAGTTGACGTTGCGGCACATGGGGGGCTTGGTCCGATACACCTTGTCCAACTCGTGGTGCTTGATATGCATCTCCATATCCCTCAATCGGATGATCTTATCGCACAGGTGGCATTCTGTTGTACGAGAGCCATCGGCGAGCTCGTGGGCCGTCATCCCAGACAGCATCACTTCCGGTGACGGGTTGAATGGGTCACCTTCCTGGGGCACTTCGAGGTGACAGAAGCGGCATAGAATCACCTTGCCGGGACACACGGTAGTCCGGTGCCGTGCTAGGTCAGGAAGAGCGTTGGTCTTGAATTCGCAAGAGGGGCAGCTGTAGTCTCCGTGGAAAATTGCGTCGTGCTTGGTCTTGCTATGCGTCGAATCCCCATAGCTATCGTCATGATCGCAGTGCCAGTGAGCATCCCATTGGGGAGAACCTTTCTTGAAAACTGATTGGCACCCGGGGCAGAAGACGTTGTTTCTTCGGCAGAAGTTCTCGTGCAAAACCATGGTGCGCCCTGGGACCCACTGCAAGCAGTTTTTGCACTGCTCGTCTCCTGGACCATGTTCTACTTGGTCATTCGCCGAGGCCCCCGTAGCTATGCCATCGTTGGGCATCGCCACCTGAGCACGCAATGTATACGACACTGGCGTTGCAGGCCCCTTTTGCCCCTCTGGTCCAGAATATGCGCGGACGGATATGAGAATTGACTCTGCACCTTGAAGTTCCGCATTGCTTGGTACGATGGAAATGGACTTGGTCCCACCCCGAGCTTCGTCAAAGTTCCCAAAAACATGTGTTGTGTCGCGTGGCAGCGCTCGTTGTCGCGACGAGCGAGGCACGACAAAAATATCCAGGGAGTATTCATCGGGGATATTCGAAAGTATTATGCTGAGTGGTTGCGAGCGATTCCACGAAGGCAGTGTGTAGTCGACGTAGTCACCAGGGACAACCTGGCCCTGTACACTCTTCCAGATGTCAATATCTCCTCCCTTGGAGCTCCCCTGGTCTGTACCGGCTCGGGTCTTGGCCATGATCTGCCGGAGTGTCTCCCTGGCCTGTTCCTCGTCGAGAGCCTCGATATCGACCTCGATGTCGGTGTCCACAACACATATTCCTCCCTCGCCCGGTGCCAGCTTATCCACCAGGAACTTGTATGCCTCGCCCTGGGGCCCTCGGACGGAAAGCACCCCCCCGCGGGTCAAGGTGGTGAAGCTGTCGCGAAGCTGTCGCTCGAGAATGGGTTTCCAATCATCGGGGTTGTATCCTGCTTCTAGAGGCCGCAGTCGGGCATATGTGCCCTTCGGGAGCTGCTGGGCCCGCACCGTCAACTGGAAGCTTCTGTTCTGCGCATCGTCGGCAGCCACGACGGTCTCGGGTGACCACGTCGTGTCTTCTTGTTCAATGCCGAGCATCTCGGCGAGGAAAGGACTCAGGCCTATCGTGCCTTCGGGGGCAGAGAATTCACGGATTCCAGCGTAAACGACGTTTCTGTTCTTGGGGTTCTCGAGTCGGAACATGAGTGGGTTAGGCAGCTGTTGGGTCTGGTCGCGAACCCCAAAGCCGTTGCTCCAGGCGTTGTGGTGTCCGTTTTGGCCGTACGACAGCCTAGTCGCGCTGGGGTTGTCCTGAGATGCCGCACTGGAGAGAAGCTGCTCGAGAGCTGACTGGGGAAGAAGGATCTTGTCGCCTCGTAGATTCTTGGAAGCCGTTGACGACTCTGGAAGAATGGCAAATGTGCCCCACCATCGAAGTGAAGGGACCTCTGCCATGTCGACAAATACTGAGTGAAAGCGTATTTCTATATATGTTTAAGATACACAGGAGAGAGTGATAGTTGGAGAGAGGGAGAAACAAGAAAGGAAAAAGGGTGGAATTATTATTTTTTCCATAGCTTGAGGTCATCAAAGTCTGTTGTAATCGTTGTTGTTGTTGTTGTTGTTGTTGTCGCCGCAGGCAGACAGAGTGTGGCGTAACAAAATTGGAGCGCGTCATGGCGATGCGCATCCATCTGTCAGCAGTTTCGGCCATGTTCTACGAAGTACCAGTGGCCTCGACGTCATTCCGGTCACGTGTCGCGTGCCACTATTGGAGTTAACAGAGTAACGGACAATTGGTAGACCTCCCTCCGGGCAAGTTATAGAGTTAACTAAGCCAGGTCTACCACAAATATTAATAATATATAATAAGTCAGCGAAATGCTCCGTAACATCATTGAATAATTACTCAGAATTACTGCGGTCTAGCTAGTTCGGACTCATTTTTCCCGACGTTATTCCGACCGGGCCGTCTGACAAGGTTAGCGGCCACGTGCCTCCACGTTGAAATCCGCTCGATGCGGCGTAAACGGATAATGGCAGTGCCGTATCGATATACTATCAGCGCATGAGTAAAAAAGAACGGAATGGTTTTTTTTCCTCACTTGCTAATACTACCGTTAGAGCCACGCTACAATTACTCGTACAAGGCCTACGGTGAACTTATTGGGAGAACGAAATACTGGCAGCACCCCGCTGCAGACCGGCCCAATCCCCACTGTTTGAGCACCATGACGGCATTGGCCGCTGTCGGAGCATCTGGTGGGGAAGACACCGACGGCGCCGCGCTGGAGTTGAATGATGGATTTATTATTGTATTCTATATATACTAAGTAGTAGTAGTGCTAGCATTACTGCTACAGCAGGAAGGATTGATTAATTTCATTGTTCTACTATGTCCGTTTTCCCGATAGTACAGTACGGACGAGAACCCATGTATCAATCATTTATCCCCATTATCATCTGCCCATTCTTATAAAATGTATGGGTAATTTTAGACTATGAGACAACTTTATACCTCTACGAGTACATGTATCTGTTGCGGAGACTGGAAAGTGTCAAACTGTGAAACCTCAGGCTACCAACACATCACATCCTCCTTCTCTAACTGGGCACGCGGCATTTGCTCATCATTTCCCTTGTTGCCTTTGCCCTCACTCTTGTCTTTCATCTACTCTGACACAGTGACACCCTTTTCACCCTTCTGGTCAACTGTTTTCTTCCTCCCCTGACCTCTTTTCTCCCACCGCCATCAGCAAACCGCCTCGTTCATACCCGTACAGTACTTACATGGTCCTTGCCCTGTCTTGCCGCGTTCAAAAGCGGCAATTTCTCTCCTGACCTTGAACTTATAATACACCAAGATCCTCAAGACCACCAAACCCGCTGTCAATCCATTTGCCAACCGCCAATCCCCAGCAACAGGTCAGGCAGGTCGACGTGGCAACCCCATAACTCGGTTATATTACCAGATAGACAGGACCGTACTCCATCCAGTGTCTCTGTCCAGGTTCCGGTGCTGGCTACCAACAGACCGCTGTCCAAGCCAAGAGGAGCACCTCCCATCCCGCCCCCCCCCCAACAGGGACAAATTGCCTCGCCTCACCTCCTTGGCACCGCGCCCATCGGTTTTGGCAGCCTGACATGCTGCAATCCGCCATACCGGACCGACCGCGCTTTGATAAGGGGAATAATACGAGTACACCAGCATCGTCTAACCCACTCCTCGACACCTTGTTTAACAGACTCGTCCTTGAAGACATCGTTTCTTACCTACCAATCTCTGCCTTGTTGAACCTCGCAGCTACCAACCGGGACTTCCGCGGGCTCGTCTACGAATCACCTGGAATTTTTCGCCACCTCGATCTGTCAACCACCAAAGCAGCCCAGTTTGAGATTGAAGGCATTGATCGAGGAGGCCAGGTCTGGCGCAATGTTCAGCTTGATGAATATTTGAGCGAGGATGAGTGAGTTTATTGGAACTTCAATTGGTACTGGTCGGTTTAGTAGGAAGACGTTGAGGCTCATGAGAAACAAACATCTACTCCAGCTTCTACTCCGGTCCGCTGAGAGGCATATTCGCCAAGCTCCAGAGGCCGAACATTCTCCAGGATGTCCAGATCCTAGTTCTCGACGGCTTGTCTGTCACTGCCGAACTGTGCAACGATATCATCACCAGCCCCGCCTACAGCGTGCGCATCTTGTCTGTCCGTGACGCCAAGAACCTCAACCAAGGAAAGCTTCGCGGGGCGCTCCAGTATGCCTGCCGTGGGAGTCGCCCCGAGGGAACCCCGCGACTCAAAGCCCTATACGTCTTTGGCTCCAAGGATTCCATAGCCGCACCTGCTTCCAGCGCGGATAAGCTCACAATCAGTGCCGAGTGGAATCACAAGAGCCAACAAGCGTTGTCGTCTTCCCTTAGCAGGGAAATTGAGCCATGGTGGTCCAAGAAGGGACGCATCATCTCCAAACATGCCCAGGGAGAGTGGGCGCAATGCCTGCTTGCATGCGACGGCGTCATTGCATTTGATGCAGTGCTCTGTTATGGCCCCCGACATCGAAACTCGCATCTCTTTGGCAAGATCCCCTCAACTTCGGATAGCACTCCGGCCATCGCCACGTTTGCCATTCCGCCATGCAGCGGCTGTGGTGCATCGCCCGAGGGCTTGACCGAACCCTTCTGCGCCACAAGAGACATCCCCGGAAGACTCCCGCTCCTTGCTCCCCCGCCGACTCTGTCGTCGTCGGTCCGAGCAGCCACGACCCCACGGCTTCCTGCAGAGGCGTTTGTTCCCAGATGCCTGGAGTGCCTCAGAGACCGATACTGCACTTGCTGTCACCAGTGGTGGTGCGAGACCTGCTACACGCCCCCCAGCCAGTCTCACAACGCCGTCCACGTTGAGCACGAAGACGCTTTGGACGCAGAGGGGACTCTTGAGACAGCAGAACCCTACATCACGAGCGCGAAACCCAAGGTACGAAACGGTCTCTGCCAAGAATGCATCGACCGTGACGGAACACTGCCGAGATGAAGTAGCATGACTTGGTCAGGCATGTAAAGTGTCTGCCAACATCTGCTCTCTCCCCGACATTCATCATGTATGCAGTGTTTGCTGATGCTTTCAAAGCTATAATCCTGCATCACTCACTTTCAATTTATGTTCTTCTCATTGATATCACAGACAACTGATGACATCACATGCTTTGCTTCTAGGCCAAAATTAGTAAGAGCTGCTGGGAATGCGGCCAAAATGTATGCAGACCCTCCCATGGCCCTTGTCCCGCTGACACCAACTGACTTGTTGTGCCTTCACACGATAACAGTGCGAGTCGTGCATCGAAAAGACGCAAAAAGTCTGCCGGCGATGCTACAGCGGATATTGCATAATCCACAACGAGGGTTCATCCTCGACCTTTGTAGGTGATCAAAACATCCATGCGATTTGTCAGAAAACAAGACTAATGATTTTTTTCCGACAGTGTGACTGTAAGCTTAAACCCACGATCGTGGCCTCAAGATATTCTAACAGTGCAGCAGGGTGTATTTCGCGCGGGCGCGGACTAGGTCGTCTGTGAGCAGTTCCAGATGACTTGTTCAAGGCTGTTTTCCTTTATTATAATTACATCGCATCTCGCTATGGTATTTGGATAGAGCAGTAGGCAGAACGTCGATCGTGTATAACCCATGCTAGCTAAACAGCAGGGCTCACAAGCACGATGGGCTAGCCCGGGATAAGACCTCTCAACTCAGTCTGTTACCGCAAAAACACGAACTTGTAGTAAATATATCTCTTCCCAGTGGCCGTGGTAATCATGCCATGGTCCATCCAAAAAGGGCCTGTAGAGTTTGATGCCGTACAACGTCTTTCGTGCACCGAAGCCCACATCTTTAGCCTGCTAGCAAGGAATTATTATCCCTAGTAGCCTTTGAATGCAGGGGCAAAGCCCCAGAGAATTAGGCATAAATTAGACTAGGCTGGCGACAGTCAACAGCCCACTTTACTGAGGAGACTTTCGTGTGCCCTGGGCGATCCTCGACCAGAGACTGAGTCTTCAGATCCTCAGATCCCGGCACTCGCCGGGTTCTGACGTCAGATTCTGAATCGAGAGTGGAGACCAGGCTAGATTTATTCAGCTCGTAAGACAGGGTGCCTGTGGGGCCGTGCACGACGCTTAGCGTAGGTCGTAGAGCGAGCCGAGCCAGAATATGTTGATAGGACGGGACGGTGACAGACGAGAATAGATCCTTTCTTTTCTTGGAACGCACTGTGATCATACCCACTCGAAGCCGGGTCCCAGAGAGAACTTGCGAGCGATCCGTGATTGGCCATGCTCATCGTACTCTTGCTTAGTGACACTGAGCGTCTCAATATCGCGGTGTCTTGCCAGGTTAGCAGCACCGTGCCATGTACTGGTGATAGGGTCGGAGCAGCGGGCTACCCTGACGACACAGTCGTCGGGGAATTGTTGGACAATCTCCTGCTGGAGTCTCTGTATGAAGCCGTCGAACAGAGTATTGCCGCCGACGACGACAATGTTTGCTAGCAGACCGGGCCACAGGCCAGTCGGGAGAGATTCGAGTGACTGGCGTATCAGGGCCGGGAGTCCAGGCTGGCGCATCCCCATGTCCGAAGGGTTAAAGAGAAGCTCGGGGATGGCAAAGCGCTCGCTACGGAGGGTCAGGGCATCCTCGTCCACATGCGTGCCAGAAGTCATCCGACGGGCCTTGGAATGCCTGGCCGGATCGTAGTCGCATAGGAGACCTTTGGACCGGGTGTCAAAATCCGGAAGGATGTACTCTTTGGCTATCCCGCCGCCTGTCAGAAAATCAGGGCGCTTCTCCCCGCGAGTGCCCTTCCAGCACTTCTCCATGTCAGCCTTGAAGTCGCTCGACACGAAGCAAGCCACCTCCTTCATCTCGTTGACAATGTATGTCTCGTTACGCATATCGAAGTGTCGAAGAGAAAGGAGCCGCGCTAGGTAGTTGGTCAAGAGCTTCCCGCCGACGTCGAGCCGTCGGACCGCCGAGTGGAGGGGTCGGCCGCCAAGGAGTGGCGTCACGGTCGTATGTGAATAGCCCGAGTCCACGACAAGCATCACTTCAGCGGGGGTGTTTGTCACTCCGGGGTAATCAAGCGGTGTTCGAAATATGTCTTGGAGGTCGTGGTAGGCATTGAAGGTTGACCCTGGAAGAACACAGCAAGCATCGTTAGTTTCTACACTATACTTTCGACTAAGCACGCTCACACGCGCGCAGAAAAAGTTGTGGCACGTACCGATACCACGATGGTAGCTCACAAATCCATACTCCTCAAAGACAATTTGGTCACAGTTTGACTGCAAAACAGGAAGACTGTTGGGAGGCTCGGTCAGAATTAGCCTCGTCTCGCCGGGGTCGCATCTCAGCGGGCCGTCAGCGTAGAGGAACTGGCGATCCCATATGTCCCTTTGCGCCTCCCAGTTGACCACGAAACCTCTATCGACGGGACGGCGGAACAGGATCTCGCTGAAATCGCGGCACTTGTCGACCTCTTGTGCTACATAAATCTTCTTGTATCGGTCGCGCGCGATGCAGTTGGGAATCACAAGCGGCTCGCCGGCCTCGGAACCGCTGACCAGCCCAGCTTTGAGCGTCGACGCGCCGTTATCGATGACTAACGTCTTCTGCGGCTGGGGAGACGGCGCAGGCTGCTTGCGGCCTCCAGCCATTTCAGTGGTTTAGTGCCCGCGTTTCGTGTTGGATTTCGGGACCTCCGGCATTGAGGCGGTATCTCTCAGCGACAATTGAACAAAAGGATTGTAAAGCAACCTGTCCTGGAAAAATTGAAGCTTTGGTAGCTGTGTTGCTAGAGGTCACGTGCCGCATGGCGTACCTAGACACACTTCATCATATCGACTACGAACATGTTCCATTTTCCGTCTCTACCCTATTGTACGGTTTAATTGCACTAGTAAAATGCAAGTACCGAATACACAGTAAGGAAACATATGCAATTTATTTTTTGATGGTGATGCTTCTTGTGCATCTCTGAATAATGGTCTATTACATTCATCTAACTCTATGCCCTCCGTTGTACCGTGATTTATGCTTATGCATATAAATAATAGAGAAGGAAAGAAGAATAAGCAAAACATAAAAGAAAAGCAATATAATATCATAGGAGTATATAAAACGCCAAATGTACCCAATCTTGAAACCTTTGAAACTTTTACAAATCTTTCAATGCCAATGGTAGGTGAAACGTCAGTAAGTGGCCAATAAATCTCCTCTTACCACTGGAAGCTTTCCTCGAAGTACTCTATGCGGTTCTCATAGAGCCCCATTTGCTCCACCGTCGTTTGTCGTGTCGAATCGGCCATGGCAGCAGGGCCACAAGCAACCACGGCCAAGGATGCGTCGCCAACGAGGGCCCTCGCTGCTTCCCGCACAGCGGCAGGAGCATCTAACCGCTCTCTGCTCCAACTGATCTTGTATTGATCATCTCGATTCTCTATCGGACCGTCTGGACCGCAATCGCCTGTGAAATAGACATGGGTGTTGATGTTTGCGGAATTGAGATCAGCCTCAAAATCCTGTTTGACGGTGTCGCTGACGAAACCAGCTTCCCTGACGGACCAGTGTATGGATACGCGACGGGGCATATGCACGGACTCGTCATCCGAGAACGAATCCTGCGCAAGGGAACGGCTGTACGTCATTGGCACCACAATACCGCTCCCGCCGACAATGAACAGAATGTTGTCAAAGAAATGCAAGGGGAGCGTTTCCCCATATGGGCCGTCGACAGCTAGGCGAAGCAAGGCAGGTTTCGGCGACTCTGCCGCTGCCGCATCTCTCATCCGCGCTGTGAAGCCGTCATAGGGCCTGATGAGGAACGTCATGATCTGGCGTGTGTCAGGCCCATCATCGAGGCTGCTCTCCTCCGAAGCGAGAAGTGCGGCTCTTTCATCACCTTCAAAGCTCGGGAGACCGAGCGTGGTGGATGCGACCGTGAAGGGATGGCTTTCCCAGAACTTGGTGTCGTTGAGGATGCTGAGGTAGTAATAAGTTCCAGGCTTGGCCTTATGACCCTTCGAAGATATGGGAACCTCGAGTCGGACGATGTTGGCGGCCGGGTTGAATGTTGCCATGGCTTTCGTGTTCCAGACACGCACGTTGAACAGGAAGATGCGACTGACACGAATGACACGGTCAAGCACCCATATGAAGACAGGCACCCATACAAAAACGTCATATTCACCTCCAAAAATGGAGACGTGGCTTATCACCGTTGAGGTCAGCAGCCGTATGATAAATAGGCATGGTCGAACAACTTACCCAAGCATCGTGATCAGCATCAATATGGAGAGCACTATGTGAATAAGAAGGAAGGCCTCGTAATAGTGTCTCCGCAGCCAATACACCGAGAGGATCAAGAGTGCACACATGAAAATGGTGGCCTGGAAGCAGCAGAGTGTCAGCAGTCGTCTCGACAAGGCAGAGAGAGAGTGATCTTACCAATTCGCCGGTCCAAAAGAACATGAGTGACAGCCACCACACAAAATATGACCATCCACCATCTGCAACGATAATTAGCCATTCTGATCTAGGTACCCGGAGGTAATTTTCTTCCTACCTTTGAAGATGAGGATTGTGTAACCAACTGAGTGGATGACAGCTTGTACCGTCGCTACTCGGGCAACCCACCGGTGAAACTTGTTGAATGTTCCAAAGTCCCATCCTGTAATCCAGATGACAACATTGTTCCTCATACCAAACAGCCAGATAAGAGGAAAATTGGCAAATGATATGATGCCAGTCCTGTCTGAAACGTAACGAAGGATCTGCCTTGTCTCGGTGGGAAAGCTGACGACAAAAAAAGGCAGGGTAAGCAGGAGAAAGAAATCCTGGGTGTCGGGGGGGAAGGTGCCACATGCACGTACTAGATGTTTCCGGGGAATATCTTGTATCCGTGGACAGTGCAGCCGATGTTGAGAGCCACAAAGAGTGATATCGCGAGTGTCTGGGCACGCGACGGGATAGTGCCCCACCCTCCTATATCGCGCGTGCAGACTTGGCCGAAGGCTGCAGGAGTCAAGACATGCCTCTTCAACCATCTTCTGGTCCAGCTCTGCGGACCAAGGCGCCGGGATTGCCGTGCCTCGTAATGGGCGAGTGCACGGTAAAATGCACCAACAGCACAGACAACAATCCAGAACATAGTCATAGCGAGGCCGTAGAACGCGTGGTGAAAGTGCACATATGTAAGGGCATCCTGTTGATGGAATAGGGCATGAGCATCAACGCATCTCCTATCAAGGGTTGGGATGGAAAACGGACCAGAGTCTTGAACCAGACCGTATACAGGTACGGCGTCGGTAGCACAGGCTCGTCGTACACAGGTCCTTGTCCCGAGCTGGTCGTGTTGACCCGGGGAAGATGCGAGATTTCGTCATCCGTGAAACCAGAAACGATGTTATAGGGAGGCAACGTCAGTCCGGTGTTGCTTTGGCACGTCTGGTTCAGGTCCCGGAGGGCATCAAGCCGAATCTCGACATCACAGTGTAGCCCCAGGCACAGATACATGGACTGCAAGTGCAGCCGGCTGGAGCATCTGTTTTCTTCAGGTGTGAGCTCGGGATCTGCATCGGTGAATGGCACCTTGGCCAGTGAGTTGCCACACGCCTCGGCGCAGAAACTGCCCCTCGGCTCGGCCGGCTGGGACTCGGCCGCGCCTGCAGAGGAGGATACAGTCCACGCGATCAGAAGTAGACTTCTATTGATCCACGAAAGTCTCATGTCGCGCAAGGTCTTGCCCAAGCACTTAGACTCACTAGGACGCCGTTGAAGACGATGAATCTGGGGTTGCATGCAAGCACGTTGAGGGAATTATTTTATCAGATCATCAGATAAGCGCTAACCTTATATCCGGTGCCCTAGTGCCCCACCAAGCAGGGCCAGTCACGAGGGTCCACCACCAAAGCGTACATGTAGACTGTACAGAGTAATAGCTCAGCCTCCTGTAACACTGAGTTCAGCATTACATGTATTTTATGTATGTGTCAATGTTCAAGCCACAGACAAAGGGATTGCTTCATTCGGCGAGGTGGCAAAGATTTGTCCAAGCTAGGAAATTGATATCTTCTCTACAGGTGGAAGATCTGAAGCTCCCGCTGTACGGGTACACGTACTGAATGAGCATTAGGCCATTTTCGCAGGATACCTCATTGATTCCTCAACTATCAATTGCTTTTTTTTTCTTGTTTGGTTCCGACTTGCATCTGGCCACTATGTGACCGGGCAACTTTTTGGCAACTAAGGTTCTCACATAACTATTATTAACAGTAGAAGGACAGTGGCATGGTGATTTTCTCAATGATTCATAGTTATGGGGAGAATTTGGAATAAATATAGACAGATTGAATTTTGGGTTGCTGATGAACTAGCAATAAATACAATGGGTGGTATCGTGTTTACAGTTTGCAGAATATGGTAATGATATGCATCCTTTCCATGTTTTTTTTTTTTAGATTTCTTGATTTTCCTTATTCTCTTGCGCTTCGTTATTCGTCTATTGAACAAAATTTAAACGGCGGAGCCGCGGCGGGCAGCCTGGGCGACAACAGCAGGGTCCAAGACGCCATCCTTGGTGCCCATCTGAGAAGCATAGGTGGTGCTAGGCTTCCACTTGGCCGAAGTGCGAGGGGTAGTCTCCTCCATCATCCTATCGACTTGCTCGAGGGTAAGACCCTTGGTCTCAGGAATGAGGAAGTAGGAGTAGACGAAGGCGCAGGTGCACAGGCCACCCCAGACGAAGAAGACGGTAGACTTCATGTCACCCTTGTCGGCGTCAGTCATGTAAGGGGTGATGACGGCAATGATGCAGTTCCACAGCCAGTTGGAGGCAGTAGACAGGGCAACGCCGCGGGAGCGGACAGGCAGGGGGAAAATTTCGCCAATGAGAACCCAGGCACCAGGTCCCCAGGTGGATGCGAACCAAAAGATGAAGATAGCAATGAAGGCAATCTGAGCATTGACGGCAGGGATGTTGTCAGCCACCTGGGCGGTGGCGTCGTCGGGGTCGGGGTGAGTGTGGTCGAAGCCGACGGTGACACCGACAATGCCGACGAGGAACTGGCACACAAGCATACCAAAAGCTCCGGCGAGGAGGATAGTGCGGCGACCGAACTTCTCAACAGTGTAGAAGGAGAAGGGGGTGGAGCAGACGTTGACAATGGTGAAGACCATCGAGGTCAGGAAGCTGTTGTCGATGGCGCCGGTGGACTGAAGGAAGGGGGTGGAGTAGTAGAAGATGAAGTTGACACCAGTCCACTGCTGCATCATCTGCAGCGAAGTACCTAGGATGGTGCGGCGCAGGTTGGAGTTGGGGCTCCAGAGACTGCCCTTGAAGCAGTTGGCCCAGCTGCCGAACCAAGTGGTGGAGGGGACCAGTGCACGCTCGTACTCCTCGTTGGCAATGATCTCGGCAAGCTCGCTCTGGACGTAGACAGAGTCGACGGGCTGGCCACGGACCTGGCCCAGGGCAATCCTGGCCTTCTCCATGTTGCCTTTCTTGACGAAGTAACGGGGAGAGTCAGGCAAGAAGAAGAGACCAACGGCAAGAACAATGGCCCAGGGGAACTGGACGGCAATGGGAATGCGGTAGGCGCCAGTGTCATCGCGGTTCTTGGTGGCGTAAACGACGACGGAGGCAAGCATGAGACCAATGGTGACGCAGAATTGGTATCCGGCGACGAGGGCACCACGAACCTTGCGAGGGCACTGTGAATTGGAGAGGTCAGCACAATTTCAGATCAGTATGGACGGGAGAGGTCTGCCGGTGACGTACAATCTCGGACATGTAGAGGATGACGGTTGCGGAGACAAAGCCAACACCGAAACCAGCGATGAGACGGCCGGAGACGATGGGACCAAGAGCAGAATCGGGGTTGGTGATCATCTGAATGACAACACCGAGGGCGTAGATGACACAGCCTGAAATGACAGTCCACTTGCGGCCGATGGTGTCGGCGCAGTCACCGGCAATGAGGGCACCGAAGAAAGTACCGGCGGAGAGGATAGAGACGATAAGGGAGCTGTTCTCGTAGCTGAGACTATCGTGGCCGTCGCCCTCGACAGCTTTGATGAAGATCTCTGAGCCGTTGACACCGTTGATGTAGCCGGAGTCGTAACCGAACATGATACCACCAAATGAGGCAAAGGCGCACATCACATAAGCCTGCCAGGTAACGGGGGCCTCTATCGTGTCAGCCGTCTCGGGAGTGACGTGGTTGGCCTCCTCCACCACAGGCCCCTTGGGCTCAGCGTCGGAGGACATGTTGTATGTTGTGGGGCCGGTGAGGGTTCTTGATCTTTGTTGATCCTGTCTTTGTAGTTGTTGTAGAGAAGAAATCTTGCCGGTGGAGGATGGAGGAGAGAGAGATATATGGATGTGAGAACAGGGAATAGGAGAAACAGTGAGGAGGGAAGAGGGGAGGATGGTCATCTAATATACTTGATCCGTACCACGCGAGTCTTGACCCCATGGGACAACTTTTCCCAGGTTAACCCAGGTTCAGCCCGGGGTCGGAGCATGGACCGGAAGGGGGTAATGCTGTGCGTGTGTGTCTGTTCACTTGTGTGACTCCTAGTCTGGAGAGTCCGGGGGGGGGGGGGGGGTGCGTGTGTTGCTTGCTCGTTGTTGCACGATCTATTCCGGCGGGGACCCCAGTTCCCCAAGCGAAGACGTCCGCCAGAAGGTCGTAGTGTGGTTCCAGATTCGCCAAGACTACAAAGCAGCTTCGATCTGCGCCAGCCCATGGGGCTCAAGATGTGGACCCCAACCGACCAGGGCGCGGGGGATTAATACTACGTAGCAAGGGTGTACGGTCCCATGCGATGCCTGATTGGACTATGGGGTTTTTCTCGGCTTGTCTGCACACATCCATTGACCACTTCCGTTTGCAGGATTTGACTCTCCCATTCGAGAAGTTGGCCTAGAATTGTCTCGTGCACTCGACATTCGGTAGAATCTCCTTGTACGAGTAGAATACAGTGTGATATTCCCTCAAAGGGGGTGTGCCAAAATACGAACGTGACAGTAAGAGCGGTAGTTGGATTTTGCGGGTCGAAAGAGACAGAGCCAACAGTCTACTTCTGGAGCCTCGTGACCGAAAAGTTTCACTGACACCTAGAGAGGTTCGCGTAGAGACGAGAACCAGAACGTAGTCTAGACTGCGGAATATAGCACAGGACATGTCAAGGCTGGGGTACGGGGGAAGTAACAATGCCAACAGCCAACAGCCTTTTCGTACGGGGTAATAATGCTCGAGCGCTAAGAGAAATGAAATAGGCAGGGCCAAGAGAAAGAGAAAGAAAGGGTGTGTGTGTGGAATAAGGCCGAAGGGGAGCGGATCCTGGGGCAGCCACGCCGTTTGTGCAAGGTGGAGAGGGAAGAGAGAAGGACCGGGAGAAGGGCCGTGACTAATGCATATGTACCTCGGCTCCCCTTTCCCCTATTTGGCCGTGTGTCTTGTCTCTCGACATCGTGTTATTGAGCAGCTTCTACTCCGTATTCCCCATTGCATTCCCATGTCTGCGGAATGCTCCTTCTCCAGAAAGACGGGGAAATGTTATTACATTCTGTATATTAGCTATACTGCTCGTAAATGACCAACATATGCATGATTTTCCCATGCACTCGTTTAAGCTCATGTATTCATGGAAGAAATCTTTCACATCTAGATTTTGCTGTCTCTTTCCGATGTAGCGTTCCCAATAACCGGTGCCGCGTAATAAGATGACTTTTCGAGATCAGACTACGGAGTATTACCTGTGAGCCAGAAGAATTCTACCTTCAACTACCAAGCCTTCGTCCAGAAGATTTCCAATTTCGTCATGTACTATGACGGCGCGAACCCCGTCCTTGTGCTCGTTACCAGATCTCGAACGGGGGAAGCTAGAACAAAACGAGATTACCCCGTCGCATTTGCGACGTAAGGTTTACAGGTTGCAAGACGTCGTCCCATGGGGAAATGGTGGTTCTTCGGCCGTATTCTAGCCGCCCTCGGCCAGCCAGTGTTGATGTGGTTTATTTTGCGGGTTTCGCCCTGGGGCCCCCAACTTGTGTCCAGAACCAGTCCCATCCCATTGGTGAATCGGGTGTCGTCCTGCTGTCAGCTGATAGTGCTGCGACATGGAAGAAAGAACGACCTATCCGAATATTTGACCGAGAGGCGCCAAGCTCGTGAGTGAGGACAAGCCCGGACTCGTATTGTTACGCGTAGCTGGCCGTGACTTGAAGCATTGAGAAATCGGCGATATATTGTTGGTTCGATATTATAATACGCCAAGTGCAGGCCACGGCCAGCCTCCGAGCTTTGCAAGAACCAGACGGTCTACAGGTGGGACGTAATACCATCCTCCCCCCTCCCCCACCCCCCCTTTCAATCAATGATAGCCGCCGTCGGCCCGACAGTTGTTTTATGCGACGACACACGACTTGAAGGCCACGTGAGAGCTACAACGGCCAACAGGCTCAGACAGCTCGAACATTCAAATGATTCTTTCATGTTCTCTATATCCAGACTCTGCAAGGTTGAGCCGCATCCATTCAATGTAAACATTGCGGAGCAAATGGCAAACCCCATTACAGTACCCCCCCCCCCCTCCACTTTAGAACGCGCCTACCCATTTCCGGCCTCCGGGAGGTTAAGCTCTACGATTCCTATTGCGGTTACTTCGTAATTGGCGACGAGTTGACAGACATGGAGTCTACACATATTACAAAGTAGCACTCGTAATACTCGGTAGGCGGTGGAGATGCCCGGGGTTCTACCACGCGCGCGGTGCCCCAGGCTCATTCGACTTACGAGTAATGCTCTCCCTCGACCCCGACCCCGTCTTCTTGTCCCGTCATTTTCTTCCTCTCCACGTCTAGGGACTTGGTGGTAGTAATACGGAGTAACCCGCATACAGTAGGCCATGACCGCCGGGTTGGCCTCCCAATTCAGGCTTCGCCCCGGCCTTGCTCCGGCGCCATTTGGTACTCAGCTCCACTTTCACGTAAAAGAAGAGGGGGGAAAATTAGAGCTTGGGCCTGCTTTCCCCATAAAGGCGCACGCACTTGCTTGTCCTGTGTCTTTGGGAAAGATCCCCCTGGGGTTTTTTCCCTGGGGTTTTCTCCCTGGGGTTTTCTCCCTGGGGTTTTCTCCCTGGGGTTTTTTCCCCTGGGGTTTTCTCCCTGGGGTTTTCTCCTGGGGTTCCCCAAAACTCATCATGTCAAGGTCAGTCAAGTAGAAGTAGCCAGTCGAAGCTACCACCAGCCCCACCAATCACCTAAATATGTGGTTTCTATGTACCTTTGTTTCCACTATTTTTCTCATTCTACCCCATAGTACTCATTAAGGAACCTCTAGTATAATTACACGATCCTACTACTCGGTATCCTCCGCAATATCTACCAAAATATCCTTATTCTTACTCAAACGTTTTGAAAGAAAACTCTCATAATATGAAGGAAATCATAGTAACTATTCTAGTATCGTTTCGCTGAGAGGATGACGATTAGAAGAGACAGTTGACGAAAAACAAAGTCTGGGATAGTAGTAGCCTTCTGGTATTAAACCACAAGAAACGAACGGAGGTGCCCCCCCCCCCCCCCCCCCCCCCCGCCCCACCCCCTTTCCTCTCGCCTGACTCTCTATACGAGGAGAACTATCCCGCCCCATACAGGTGATGCTTTCTTAAACAATACAAGTTATACAGGTTGACCTTTCAACTTACGGTGGTTATCTGTGGGTCACAGATACAGCAAGTGCTACTCAACACAACCAATCGAAGTGTATTCTTGGGGTGGCCAGTTCTCGAGGAGGGTGGTCACTTCCTCTCGACTGGTCTTGATGGGGTAAAAACGAGGGAGTTTTGGAGATATCGACCCTTCTCTCTCCTTTTTATTCGATTCTCGGTTCGACGTGTCTCACGTGTCAACTGTCATCATAAATCACACTTTTTCTTAGACTCAAGACCTATGAAAATCGCTTTTCCTCGATTTGACTCGGTGGAATATATGTTTGATATATACTTTCCCCGTAAACAAAGCAGGGGAGTGGGGTATAACTACTATAGTTGGGGAAAGACACCGAAGAGTGAACAGCCCCGTGGGCATATGATGATATTAATGGGCGTAATTTTCTCCGCACCGCCATTGCGCTACGGTCTGCCCCCTCCCCCCTGTTTCTTATCAGGCCAGCTATTTCCCAAGAACTCGCTCATCTGGCATTGTTCCTCACGCTCCCCAACCAGCCTTCGGTGTCAATTTCGGCTTGAATTTGCCTAGCCGGTGGGTTTATCGGTCCGGACCCATGCAAAGCATTAAACCCATTGTACGCTTCAAAGCCGAGAGGCTTCCCAACAACATGATACAATCTGCATCGACACATCTTCGTCGATAGCGTAGAGGGAGAGGATGAAAAACCGCCCGTAGACGCCGGCTAGATATCCAAAGGGTCGCTCCCACCTGAGGTTTCCTCCATCAGATCTTCACATCAGGCGGGACGAGAGCATAATGTATCTAGCCATCCTGTCTCGTGACCACCCTCGCTTCAGTTACTTCTGCTCGTAAAATGCCATATGAGCGGAGCTATGCGCTTTCCTGCAGGAGGCGCGCACATGACACGTCGCGTCGGCGTATCCTTGTTCCCGGGGGAGAAGATCTCTCGGTGCTTCTCGGCTCCAGCATACTTGCCAATCAACAAGTCGGCGTGAATTATGTAGTATGTAGTAACGTGCCATTCGAGAGAATCGGGATCGGTTTCCTATTCTTCTCACCTCTTTCATTCCTTTCTCTCTTTTTCTTTTCTCCAATTCTCCTGTTCCGGGGAATATTTGCCCCTTATCATCATTCTTATCTGCATCGACCTGAAAAGGCTCGGGGATGCTGTAGGAGCCTTGCTGAAGACATGACTGACGCTGGACTTGACCTTAGGCCTTGGGGAGATTGCCATTGGCATCTTGACGTGCTCAAATGACCCGTTAGTTTCCCGGGTCTCTACGATGACGTTTTCCACGGTATTTCCTGACGTCTACTGGCGTCCGTTCAATGAGATGCGTTAATACTACTAATTACAAGACCTGCGTTGTCATTAAAAGGACTGAATTCTGTGGAAATGGCTAAGAATCCGCAGAAAGGGGCACCATGTATTGCAGTCTTGGTATACATCTCCTGTGAATACACGACAGAGAGCTTGGTTACACCTTGACAGCTAACAGATTTCCCCTAGGATCTCCCCCAAAGCAACTCAAGCCTTCATCATTTAAAAAATTATTGAGAAAATCTATACTTGTACCCTGGGTGCGTTTCCCGAAGCTTGGCCCGGCCGGGCGTCGCGTAGAGATTCTCGCGCGCCGTACCTCCGGGCACAGGGTAGTCATCTGACAGCCAACCCCTGGCTTCAAGCTCCGGGATGAGGAACTCGATAACGTCCTCCCAGGCTTGGGGTACTGCGACGTGTCCAATGTTGAACCCATCCAGGTCAGCGATGGTAATCCACTTCTCCATTTCATCCGCCACGGTCTTGCCGGTGCCCACGCTAAAGCTGCCGCCCCCTCCGATTGCGCGGTATTCGGCCAGAGTGCGCGGTGTCCACCTTTCGTAGCCCCACGGGCGCGCCAGGAGCCGTTCACGCTGCTCCTTCGTAACCCCGTTCCACAAAGGATGGTCTGGATCTTCTGGGAATTCTTCGTCCGGCGGAAACTTGCTGACATCAATACCCGAGATGCCACCGAAGAGGGCGAGCCCACCGTCTAGTATGGCATACTTTTTGTATTCCTCCACCTTGGCTTGGGCTTCCTCGTCTGTAGCTGCTAGTACGGGCGTGAACTGTATGAAAAACTTCAGGTCGGCGGGATCCCGGCCCTGTGATGCAGCAAGTTCTCGTGTCCGTTTTATCTTCGGTGCGAGAAATTCCGGGTTCTGGCCGCCGATGAAGACACATTCGGCATGCCTGCTGGCAAAAGAGGATCCTGCTGGCGACATCCCTGCTTGAAAGAGCAGCGGCGTTCTCTGGGGGCTGGGGTCTACCTGGTGGGCGCTTGAGGACTTGAAAAACCTCCCGTCATGCTCCACCTTGCGGACCTTTGAGGGATCTGTGTAAGTGTGTGTCTTGGTATCCTTGACTACAGCATCGTCTGCCCACGAGCCCTCCCACAGTCTTGGGCCTTGTTAGTTCATATCGTAAGGAGAGGGGAGGGAAGAAGAGGATGGGGTGCTTCTCACTTGTACAGCAGAGTGACATATTCTTCAGCCATTTCATATCTGAGATCATGTTCGGGAAGCTTGTCGAGACCCATGGCGCGGGCAGCATTGTCACTCCAGGACGTCACGATGTTCTACGACTTGTCAGTCCATACCGGGGGCTGCTGGGAAGGAAAGCGCCACACAAAAACAGAGATCAACCTACCCAAGCCATCCTTCCGTTGGTGAGGTGATCCAGGGTGGAGAATCTCTTTGCAAGGAGAAAAGGAGGCTCAAACGTGGTGCAGGCTGTAATTCCAAAGGCCAGGCTCTCGGTGACTGCCGCCATGGCAGATATTATCTAGCACGCTGTCAGCGGCACGAATGCGTCATTTGAAACTGCACCTGAACCTACGACAAACGGGTCGTACAGGGGCCATTGGGTGCCCGCCTGGATGGCCGGTGCATGACTTCCTTTGAATGTATCATGGGAGCCAAAGTTGTCCGCTTCGAGCAGGCGGTCGGGTCAGTCAAAGGTTCGATCGATAGATGTGTGAGAAGACAAAAAATCGTACCTAAGAAGAGGGCGTTAAACTTTCCTCGTTCAAGGAGCTTGGCCAGGTTGATCCAGTAAGGCAGTCTGTTTTTCTGCGAGCTCTGGTCTATGGGATTCTGCCACTGGCCAACACTGTGGTCATGGACATTTAGCAACTATACACGCCAGAAGGAACACGTCTGACTTGGTTATAAATGCTCTATACGGTACCTGATGTGGCCAATGCCGTTCATATCGAATGCATTCAGCAAAATCCGCTTCTTCTTCCCCTCTGTTGTGTAGCCATAGCGTCGTTCCCCGTTGACATTGGCAGACTGGGTGTCTACGGATGTCGCTGGGGTAGTCGAGTCCGGAGCTGGCATTGCGAACAGTCCAGAAGGATTTTTGAGGGAGTAGGCCGATGATCCTCCCTTTCCTCGTTCCGCGCTGAGTGCTTCGCGTGGCTTACATATATGTGCCCCCCCCCCGCAGGCCGGGGATAATGCTCAATAAGCGCATATCGCTTCAATGTATTGCATCATTTCTTGTCGGATGGCAATATGCATAGAACCCCGCCGTGTGATCACGAATTTGTAGTAGAAATTCCACAAGGCAGATATGAAATTATTTCTATCTCCGCTCGCGGAGGTGAAATATTTCAACCATTGAGAACAGGTGTGGGCAAGATAGCAAGATATAAACAGATATTGAACGCTCTACATAATGTACCGTACGTTGGCAGAGACGCTATATCTCCATATTCTGGACGATGATGGACCTTTGATAGGAAATACACGATAAATCATTAAAACTTATCCCAATCTCTCCCTTCTCAAAATCCCACAAAGCTGAGCGAATGCCATTCCACTATCTCGTATGTGTTCCATGGTTCTCGGGATGCTTATATATATGCTCTTGAAACTTACAATTCTACTATTTCGTCTTCAAGCCGAATTGGAGTTCTCGGGGACACTTTCAGACTCACCTTTACGCTTCTCGTCCCTCTTAGCCATCCAAATTACACCGATGGTCCAACAAACATACGTGACCTGTAGGACAGCTTCGGTGATGTATCCGCGGAAGAACCGAGGGGCCTGGACGGTGGGGAAAGCCAGGAGGGGGACCCAGCAGTTGAATGCAGTGCCTATGGCAAGCATGGAACTGATTATGAACGCCCGTTCCTCGGCATCGGCGGCACACGCAATGTTAGCGACGCTGTAGTTGATGGGGGATAGTGACACCTCGATGTAGCTTATTGCTATGGCGAACCTGCAGTTTGTTAGCCCCTGTAAGGTGACACCCACCTTCCCGATGGGGTAATGCAACACTTGACGCACCATTTGAAGCTGAAGGAAGTCTCGTCGTAAAGAATCCAGGCAAATTTGGCCACAAAATGTACTAAGCAGACACCGCCGATGATGGGTACAATGGCATCTTGACCGCCCTTATCCACAGTCCAAGAGATAGACCAGATGAACAGGATACCGAGACTCGGGTAAATGGCCTATATCAGGATGGTGATTAGACTGCGTGCAAAGCTGAGTTTTGTACGCATGGGGGAGGGGAAGCAAAACAACATACACTATAGTTGTTGACTTGAGGGGTGGAATACTGCTCATTGGACTTCAGCCAGAGAAGAGGTCCCCCGCTTGTCATAGACATATATCCCAGGAGCCACATGACGTTCCATGGAACCAGGACCCAAAAGTGCCAGCGTCCAAGGAATCGCTTGACGGAAACGAGGGACAAGTTGATCCCCTTAGATTCAAGGCGCCCCTCTTGACGCATCCTCTCCCTTGCGAGGGAGAACTCTTCGTCTGTGAAGAACCAACGCTTTCCATCCCTGGGTGTCCCAGGGAAACTGACAAATCCCCAAACTGCTACGGGTATAGTCATGACGAAACCCACGACGTACATCCAGCGCCACCCGGCATGGCCGAGTGCCCCGTCTAGAGACTGGAATATCCGTGCCGCGAGAACACTGGTTGTCATGGTTCCGAGGCCTGAAGATATGTAGAATATTCCAGCCCGACGAACCAGTTCATCCGCTCGATACCTGAATGCCCAGTGTCAGAGTAGGCAACCCCTTAAGATGATGAATATGTAATATCAGCCTTACCAACTGCCAAGGACGTAATGGATTGAACAGAAGTAGGGTCCCTGAAAAAGACCAATAACAAAGCGATATCCTGCAAGCTCGGAGAAGCTATGTGCTTGGAAACACAGCAAGGTAAATATTCCCCAAAGACACATGCACGTTGGGATAACGTATTGCGCTGGATATCTCGTGACTAAGAGCGTTGCAGGAACCATGGACCTTATCACATATATTATCAGGTTCTGGCTGTGAATGAGAGGGATGATTTGGGCAATGGCTTACACGCAGTAACCGACGCTGAAGATGGAGCCAAGCTGCACCAACTGGTTCTCAAAGAGCTGTAGGTCTTCCCGCATTCCACTGACGTATGCATTGCTAAGGATTCCTCTGTCAATGTATAGTACCTGGAGCACGGTAGAAAATCGTTATTAACCAAATTGCTGCATAAATACGTGTGTTGCTTACCCAGAAACCAATGAAAGCATACGCGAGAATAAAGAAGTCCAACTTTGTGATGAGCCGTCTCTCGAGCGGCCCATCGTTGGGATTGAACCACGAGAAGAACTGCTTATCGCCAAAAATTCGATTGGGTCTCTCGTTTCCCTGATACTCAGAGCCAACCTCCACCGTATCCTCAGCAACTCTCTTGTTATCCGTCATGGTGTTGAGGGGGGGGGGGGGGGATGGAGATGATGGAAGTTATTACAGAGTAATACAAGGGGCTCTCCATATTCAATTGAGCCTCGCATAGCTTGAGATAAACTCATCTATATATCTTTGGAAATAACGCCTGTAAGTCAGTGCTAATAGTATTGCTGTATACAGGATGACAGTTGAGTCGTTACATGCAGGCCGGAGCTGTCTTGGCAGATGCTTCAAAAGTTAGCCGATGTACGGAGCTTATTCGATGATGGCAGTGAGACACATTATGATGCCATAGCTCTGTTAAACATCCCATTCATTGTAAAACCCTTGATAAGCCATTCGTGATTCAAATTCTTCCCCACATAATGAAAAGCCGCGATACTTTGTATGAGCATGTCGTCATCCTCTCGGCGTTTATTGCCCACCAAACATCTCGGCTTTTTCCCGCGGCCCCCGTGACAGCCAGCTTGAAAATATTGGCAGACAACGTGTTGGCCCAAAACTCATCGGTTGATATAGCTAATTTGAGAGGCGACAGGAAATCCGATAGAAGCTGCGATGGAAATGCGAAAAATAGTGACTCGAGGAGACTGGACATTGATCATCAATGCATGTGGTGAGCGCAGTGAATTGGAGGAGACGCAGGCCCTCGGCCGCACGCCATTTTGGTTCCACACTTCATCAACGATGCAACGTAGGCACCAAGTCCGTTGATGCGGAGTTGTAATGCATATATATGAGAGGCTGTTTATAAACTCTGTCTCACGTCGCGATTTTATAAGTATTACCTGCACTTCACTTCTCTCAGTTTCAAAACAAACAGTTCATCAGAACCGCGACAATGACCGTTAAAGGACGGACGGTGATAGTGCCACAGAACAGAGGCCTCTGCTACTTCCCCAACCCAGAGCCTTGGAATCCCCACCGGCCAGTCAAGGTAACGCGGCAGTGGCTGTATGGATTCATTGTTGTAAATATTGCTAACGTATCGACTTTTGTAGATCATCGTGACAGGAGCTGGGATTGGAGGAGTTGCTAGTGCAGTGCTCCTATCACGCAAGGTGCCAAACGCGAGCATATCTGTATACGACCGTTTGGACAAGATTGTATGCTTCACAGACCCATTGAAGGAACAAAGTCCACTAATTGAGCCGGTCCTTACTCCAGGGCGGGACTTGGGCAGCTAATGTCTACCCCGGGGTTCGTTGCGACGTGCCATCTCATGCATACCGTATGTTCACTCAACGACCAATCTTCCCGAAGAGCAACGGATAACAAGGTAGCAGAATTGAGCTTTGAGCCAAATACAGAGTGGTCAGAGTATTACCCAAAAGGAGCAGAGATACAACAGTACTATGAGCGAGTTGTAGCCAAGTACGGACTCACTGATGACTTCCATCTGAGGCACGAAGTCCTCAAGGCCTCGTGGATTTCCGAATCCTCTCAGTGGGAGGTGGAGATTAAGAACCTAGAGTCCGGCGATGTGTTCATCCAGAGAGCGGACTTCTTGGTCAGTTCCCAAGGCCGCATCAGCGTTCCCAAATTTCCAGATGTCCCAGGCCTCGACACATACAAGGGTAGAGTTGTGCACACTGCTCGTTGGCCAAATGACTTTGATTACAAGAACAAGAGGGTTGCCGTAATCGGCAACGGAGCCAGCGGACAGCAGCTAGTACCAAATATCGTCAAAGATGTGGAGCACATTGACCACTACGTGCGCTCAAAGACCTGGGTCACGCCCACGTTTGCCGGGGATCTCTTCGTGGCCACGGCCGACAAGCCAGGTGGCCCCGAGTATTCCGAGGAAACGAGGAAAAAGTTTCGAGACAGTCCAGAGTTCTACTTGGAGCACCGACGTGCATTCAATGCCAAACTCCATATCCGCCATCCCGGCGCTGAGATCCTAGGTAGCCAAGCCAACCAAGACCTTCGCGATCGTATCACAGAGGTCATGCTTGAGCGTCTTGATGGAGATGAGGAGTGGCTGCGCAGAGTCGTTCCGGATTATTCCCCAGGCTGCAAGCGACTAACACCAGCACCGGGTTATCTGGAGTCTCTGAAAGGTCCAAAGGTCGACTACGTCACCAGTAAGATCTTGAGGGTTGAAGAAGGTGGCATTGTTACCGAGGATGGAAATCTGCGTAGAGTGGACGCCATTATCGCGGCGACTGGTTTTGAGAATGGATTTACCACGCGCTTCCCTGTCATCGGAAAAGACGGCGTTGATTTGAGAGAGAAATGGTCGGCAACTGGTGCCATTGGTTATCCCGAGACATACTTTGGCGTCATGGCACCGGGCTTCCCCAATTACTTTACCGTTCTTCAGGTATTTTCTCCATCATCAAGATTTTATTGTCAATGCTCTGTAACTAATATTGCGGTCCAGGCACAAGGAAATGCCAGAGGTGGAACTGTCCCCCTTCAGATAGAAATCTCAGCAACATACATTGCGAAGTGCATCCGCAAGATCCAGTCACAGAGCTACAGCTCCCTGACTCCACGTCAAGATGCAACGCAGGAGTTTAATGACATTGTTAACGGGCACTTCACTAATAAAGTCACCAGCGACACGTGCTCGAGTTGGTTCAAGCAGGGCCCGGGCAAAACAAGGACGGTCATCGCTTGGCCGGGAACTTATCACCATAGGGCTGACATTCTGAGAGATCCTCGGTGGGAAGATTTCGAGTTTGAGAGACGATCGGATGCGAGGCTGAATCGCTACGAGTACTTCTCAGATGGCTCAACGGTGAGAGAAAAGACAGATGATGAGAAGGAGTTAACCAAGTATCTGAGAGCAGTTGGGGATATTGACATTGCAACTGTCCATGAGGCTTGGAATGAATAGATTGGCGGTATATTTGCAATGGGTGAGAATTGATCTATTTGCTCCCGTACCCACCGGTAGCAATGAAACCCTTCCTTTTCCCCCGGCTTCAATGAACGAGGTTTATACATGCTGAGTAGATTAAGAGTGTAGAAAGATACATCACATTTCCATTTCATCTTGTCGACAACTGCAGGACTGGGAGAGAGGATGAGAAACCTATCCTCTTTTCTACGGGCCAACCTTGACAACTTGTAAAAAAATTTAGGGAAGCTTAAGTGAAGTACGACTAGGGTTATAGGAGCACGCCGTATTCATATTTCGGTATTTATTGAATAATCATCCATCGTTACTACACAGTACCTGTTATAAGTTGTCGCTCGTGCCAAGAAATTACCACTCCTCTGAATGCTCCATACATACATAGCATGCCCGGAAGTATATGCAGAGTCAATGGTTGGGAAAACGAATTTAACGTAGAAACACCCTCCCCGCCTACCCCAAGCAGACTCATTTCCTCTCAGTGACACTTTAACGGACATATAATTCTTTCCCGTTATAATAATATCGAGCTAAAATTTTTATAGGGCAAATAGGAAGTCGAGTCTGCGGGGAAAGTTAGCATACAGATGATGTAGGTGCAGTCCAAACTCTACTCACCTCTTGTTCCCTTCGTCGGTTGTGTTTTGTCTATAGTCGTCTCGTTCCTCTGGAGACATGGCATCCCATATCTTGGTCTTCGTATTGTTTCTCCAGCGGTAGTAAAACCATGTCGCAGGGTATTGGACGAGCTATAGTCGTCATTAGTATCTTTCATCATATTCACATCGGACCATGGGCCAAGATATATAACTTACACACATCCAGATGCAAATGACCAAAAGACCAGTGTTTGCTTTCTTGTATCGTGGAGAATCGCTGTCTTGGTAAACTGTAACCCTGGTCAATAAACCAAGTCATGTATATCTTGCGTTGGACTGAACTTACTGTTTGCGCCAATCATCCCGCTCGCTTGAACAAACATGTTATAAAGACTGCAAAGGATTAGAATATGGTGGTCTCCGGGGAATGCAGAGTGATCAACTCACGATGCAGATACTGTGCGATTCTGAACAGATCCTGCATTTCTGCTGGTCCATGCAACTTGGATGGGATGAGTGCTGTAACACGTTAGTATATTGATCAACAGCGTGGAGGTCACCGACATACTAGGGGAAAGACAGAAGCACTGTGGAGATGGCGAAATAGGACCATGCGCTAATGGGATCCGGCATTGCAAGGAGTGCCACAAAGCAAGGTAGTAGCCATGCGTCTTCCGCCATGGCCACGAGACTTCGATTATTGACCAGTTCGCTAATTCCCGTAATAGCCAACATGGTGACACACGAGGTCGCAATATAGGGAATCGACAGCAGATTCGTTTCGACGACGTTGAATCCAAGCTCTCTGAGCGAGAGTGAGAGGTACTGGCCAACAGGGTACTTGGGAAGCCCAAAGAGTAGACCGAGGATGTAGAGCGGCCACATGTCGTAATCCTTTGTACACTCCCAAATTTGTCGAACTGAGAGACCTTGTCGGTTGAACATTCCTCCTTTGTGTGGGTCGTCACGGATCACTGGTAACGTATTAGCCACGTCGGTTTTGCGGTGCTAGTGCCAGTGCCATGATCATACCTGAGTTGACAATGATCTTTGCTTCGTGATCGGAGAAGTATCCTCGAGGATTCCACCAACTCTTCGTTTTGGCAGGCGATTGTGGGAGGAGGAAAAAGGACATGAGCCCAATGATAACTAGATGCATGTTTCGTAAGTATAGCACCTTCGAATGGAAATGAACCAATGCATACATGTGAGGGCCCCCCTAAACCACGTTAGAATATTTCGACATCGCATAACAGCTGTAATATGGGCAACTTACTCGATGAGGTACAGCCATCTCCAGCCGGCGTACCCCAAGACTCCTCGCATTGATAGGAGGCCAACCGAAGCAAATCCGAAAGCGATCTCAGCTGTTGATTTGTTATCGTTAGTCACATCCGAGGCAAGAGAAAAAGGGCCGCATACAAAACTGCGAAGACATCCAGAACCAGGCTAGACGAATGGGGAGCTATTCAAAGAAGACATGTTAATTTCGCATCCTTGCTTTCAGTTAAAGCTGGGCTCTTACCGCTGTGCCGGTGTACCAGTAGCTGAGGTAGAGAATGGTATCACTATTTCCAACTTAGTATGGAGACAAATCAACACCAGGTGGGTTCGTGACATACGGAATAAAACCGCCCTGGAATGTGGCACTGTGGTTATTGGGTTAGCAGATATCACCTCGACCTCATCCAACGCAACAGCGGTCGAACTTACATTAAGTATCGTGTCGCCAGAAACGATGCACGGCCTTTCAGGAAGAACTGTAGACCGGAGATGACACTGAATATACAGATCTGGATTGGGATCCAGACATCGGGGCCAATTCTGCGAGAATCAGTACAGCTGTGCTTGACGAAAGTGTACTGAGAATTCTTACCGTTTAGAAATCAGCTGGGATGGCAACTCTGCAACAAGAAAGGCGACGCGGAAAATGGTTTGTCCAATATTCTGTTGATACACATCAGCATCATATAAATCTGGCGTACACTTGAAGACCATTCAGGGTAATAGATCTTACGTAGTCGCCCTTGGTAATACCAAGGTCATCCAGCATGTTATCCGAGACGGCATTCGAGATGTTATCTCTGTGGACATTGAGACAGGCAAACATTACGAAGGCCCAGAGCTTTTTTTTGGGAGGGAAGGGAGGAGAAGAGGTGTCGTGTTAGCTGTGATTTATGAATGTCGAATCTGGGTTGGAAGAACATACCAAGATCGTCCAGTCGACCTTTCGTCGCACCGATCGCTCCTCCCTCCATGTCCATCGAAACGACGGGTCGAAGGAGGCCCAGTTTTCCCACTGAGGATGGATGTAAGACTTCTTGTACTCTTCGACATTCTCAGAGTCCCAAATGCTGGGTTGCGTCGCAATCTTTGGAAGGTTAGCAATGGTCAGATTTAGGTCGGTTGGCAACCGCTCTTACCCCATCCAGATCCATGGAGTCCTTCTTCCGAAACCCCAAGGTCTGCAGAATTATGGCCCCTAGAGTGTTCGGCTTCGTAGAAGATTCCAGCTCGGCAGCCACCGTAGTAGTCGTCGCCAGCTGCTTGTTGCCATCTGCTCCCTTCGAGGTTTCAACATCCTGGTCCGACGGTCCGTTGGAGCCGTTGCTGTTAGTATTGGTGATGGACGACGCCATGTTGGATTCTCGAGCAGACCCGTCGACAGCTGCCACGTGGGTTGACATGTCTAGAAGTCGAAAAGTTAATGGATAAGGTAAAGTTGTAGTGCAGCCAGCGTTGTAGAAATAGACACGCCCTCGACTTCGAATGGGCTTCTAGTGCCGACACCCCAGTCCAAATTGCGCGTACAAGTACGAATAGAGTACCGAGTTTTGTCTATCTTGACCTACTAATGCATATATTTCCACTATGATAGGTAGGGGGCGAAAAAGTTTCTTACAATGTGGGCATCGGAAACTGTCCATGGCCCATCATAATGGCGACATCGCACAGGACCCATGCGTTTTTGGTGTTTTGCACCACTCTGGGTCTTGGGTACGCGATCAATTCACAATTATCTTGTCTAATGACGTGCTCTGCCAAGTACTACAAATTTATAACTGATACCTGATTTCTCGCATATTGGAACGTCGAAAAGTTGTTCTGGACAAAATAGGTAGTAAGGCCGCTCGATACGGTTCATGAAAAAGGATGTCTCAGTCCATGAGTATAGACAATCCTTAAAAAATACAAGCAATGGGGAGTATGGTTAAAGGGAGGGTTTTCGTTCCATGTTGATATCATTAGTATCAGTTAATGATACTATCCGCCGACCGCGTATGTACATATGCATACATTAAGTGGAGGCCAAATATCTGCGGGCTTTTCCGTCTCCAAAAGGGGCGACGGGTATAAAACCGGATCTCTGCCGCTGCACGAGCCAAAGTGGCATTGTAAGCAATGAGTGTACGGCCAACCCTAGGTTGAATACGCAGAGTATTATCAGAGGTAATGCGCATTTTCCTCGTGAAGCTGTCAAGGTAAATTCCAACGAGCGCCCGATCATCCGAGACGAGCATCCGGGACTTCTCTTAATAAGCAGGTGCCGATGCGCCGTGAGTAAAAGGGTCTGCTGCCCACCCATAGGCCAATGATGTCAATTTCATATGTTTTCACCTCGGGAATCTTTGGCTGGAAGGGGCAATGACTGCGTAATATTAACCCATATGTGATCCTTCCAAGCCTGCTCTGAACAACGAAGAATCCGCTCAGCTTCCCGACATCTAACTAGGCTTTACAGGGGGCTAACAACGGGTATTGATCGTAAACCGGTTAAATCGCGTACTAGAGAGGTTACAAGTTGACACTATTGCCAAAGCGTATAATCTGTAGTAACGATTGAGTCATGTCTCTATGCATGAATCGAAAAGGATTTACCCGCGCTACATGCTGGTTCTTCTGGGATTTCAGTGCAAGCTGCATAACGAATATCTGACCGTCTATATTCCTCGGTGAACGGTGTAGGCTATAGCGATTGCTGAAATACACATAATGTATAGTAATACGCGTAACAGCTGAGTAGCCATAAAACTAGCAATCCAAGTCTCATCGCAATCTACGACATGCGCCCCTTTTCATAATTGGCATCATTCCTGGGCGGCTGTAGTATGCCTTTGAATACTGTCCGTCTATTCCTTGTAGTGCCTTGTAGAATAGAATTCCATTCCGAAGCATCTAGTACAAAACGCATCAAGCAATTTCTATAGCCGCCTACCCTTCGAGTCAGCTACATCACTGAAAGTCTGAATAGCATTGTACGAGTTGTAATATGGGTAGGGCCTGTACTCTGGAATGAAAATGATTGGTGCTTCGGCTCTGCGTCATGACCCTGACGTGAGCACCAATCACCTTCTCCCATAGATTTTCAATGGACATCCTTTCTGGCTCAAGACCAGGACCTCGGGTTCGGGACACTGTTATGACTGGAACGTCCTAATTGGAGCATAGTGGACCTGGCAGTTCGTTAAAGAATATAATTAATGAATACTGGATTGGGAACTGCGCTTGTGGCACTGAATTAGGGGAGGATCCTTGTCATACAGCGCCTTGTCCTCTTGATTCCGATATATGGGCGCTCACAACGGACCATATGACGTGATATATCTGCAGTCAACAGAATCCCAAGAAGCACGGTGTTAATAAAAGCCTCATGGTGCAGAAGAGACACGGCACAACTCGCTCGCTCAGGAACGTCTGTGATTATTACGTGATATGTGGCGCAACGGTTAGAGAAAACGGTTGCTATGCGTCTCGTGGCACATCTTCCCCGTGGCCCCTAGCGTCTACCAAAGAAATAAAGTTGTCAATCAGGAATCACCTTGACGTGAATTGATGCGCGGAGTGAGTAGCTACTGCTACCCTCTTGTAAGGCACCCACTTCTCCACAAACTCTGGTCTTCTCTATCCCACGCGAGTGGTCAAACAGCGAGATAGCGAAGCGGAGAAAAACACCTGATAGGTTTCAAGTACGAGCGGGGAAGCAGCCAATACATGGACCCCCCCAGAGAGGAATCACCCAACAGACTATGATGGAAGGGCAAAATATATCTGGGAACTATGACGAGTGTTGCTCGAAACTTCGGCTTGGATAAGGCTGGATTTTATGTCTGCATTTAAAACATGATGACGCTTGCTTTCCGAGGAGAAAGACCTGGCGAACGCCCGCTAGGCAAGGCGATTTCCGAGCAAGGCCCAAGCGACAAGCGGGACTACGTGACAGCGCTCATGGAGGACCCCGACAAGTATGTCATGTTCTGCGGCGACGGCACCGACGACGCGATGGCTGTGGCCCAAGGGGCGGCGGGCGGCGGGCAGATGGGGGTATTAATAACACCCTGCAGCTTTCATCGGGCCAGACTCCGATCTAGTCTGCGCACATCTGAGTCCATGCAATTATTATATGCTTGCTTGAGACACCAACAGTCCCCATCTTTTTTTTTTCACCGGTATCTAACACTATACAAAGATGATCACTCATATCATGAAGGCCATTGTTTACGTTGAACCTAATAAGGCCGCCGTGAGAGAGATTGATAAACTGAAGATCAAAAACCCTGATGACATCAGGCTAAAGTAACGATAGTATGTTTTGGTCTTACCGTATATCATGAGACTTCAAATTTCTCACTTTGGTTCACAGGCTGCCATCTGCGGCTCCGATTTACGGTGAGGGCTAAAGTGATGCGTAGTAGGTATTGATATGCGACTGATACTATCACGCGACATTAGTATATAAAAAAGGCGGACAGCGGAAGAGCGAGCCGGGAATCACTTTCGATAGGATTGGAGTCCCAGAATGCGGTGCCAGCTGGATCGAATTGCTAAAATGGTCCAGGCTATAAGAATACGGGTATCCTTGAAGAGCTTGGGAATGGTGCGAAACTATCGAAGAAGAGCGACCTGATCGTTATTCCATCAAACGTTGCAGACGCAAGATGCCGCGATTGCAAAGAAGGGAAGACGGCCCTTTGCACCGGCGTCAATCTAGGCTTTTCTGGTGGTGTCTATGGTAAGATTGGGCCCTTCAAACCTTGGTGCAGTGTCGACAACTCACTGGTCTGTAGGATATGTCGCCATGGGACCTTATGGAGGAGGCCAAGTCCAGTATCCGCATCTCGTACGCCGATTCCACAACATTGATCCTACCGCCGAGAAAAGAGCACGAAGCTGTTTTCATTGTTCCTGCCGACATTCCCCCTACAGGTATGTTGTTCGATGACTTAGATGATCATGATTCTGCGAGAAGAAAAGAAAGGGGGCTGGCCAAAGAAGGGGACATAAAAGGCTGGCACTCAGTACAGGTTCGCACAGCGTCGACATATCTGGTTCCCAGTCTGGAGCCTGTCGCGATTTTTGGTGCTGGTTCTATTGGTCTCGTGGCAGCGTACTCAGCTGCAATCCGCAACGCTAGTCGGGTCTACGTCATTGACCGTGTTCCTGAGCACCTAGATACAGCTGCCAGAATTGACTGCACCCCTCTCGATGCTAGTAAAGGGAGACGCTGTGGAGCAGATTGAAAAGCTCAATGGCGGTTGTGCCGACCGCTGCATGGATTGTGTTGGTTACCCAGCTGTAGGCCAGGTGGTGCCTCGGAGCAGCCCAGCATAACATCGTCATGGAAAACGTGATCAAAGTGACGAGGGCTTGCGTGGTATCCCTGGACTCCATGTTCCCAGGTCAGTTCCCTGCCCTCCACATTGACATACATATATCTCGTTACAAGCTGACAATTGGCCTTGGACTATTTGAAGCAGCAGCAGCAAAAAAAAAAGGTCCTCTTGACCTTCAGGAAGCTATCCGGGGAGGTATTGCGTCTCTCCAACGCCAAAAGGCATGGTAAGAACACACGCTGAATGCAGTTCTGTAAGGGCTGCCACCCAAAGTTTGACAGTACAACAACAACAAGACCTATAATCGTCAATACCTCTGTGACTTAATCATCAAGGGCAGGGCGAAGCCAAGCTTTATGGTATTCCATGAAGTTAGTATGGACAAGGTCGAGGTTGCCTACCACAACTTCGACAAGCGTATCAATGGATGGATATACCAAGGTTCCAATTCATCCCAATGGTGGATTTTGAAAAGGAATTACATACCGGATTGTCGATATGCCTTGTATTATTGAAGTAATAAATACTTCAGGGGGCCCGTAATTGAATGTGAATTAACCGTACCCGCCTAACGGATCGCTTGATGGGTTCGGATGCCAGCCAGCCCGATATTACCATAGCTGAAGGGATCTTGATCCACTCTACTTCCCTATTCTCTATGTCCCCATCTATCAAGCCCATTGTGTTCGAGTGTCTCCTGTGAATTGGTGGCGAAAGTGTTTGAGAGATTGATATCATAATTTTCAATGTTTAGATTTCTGATCAAAGAGGGATATCATGTCCATTGATGGGGCCTTGCACCGACCACTTAATATATACTCCATGGATTATCGTAAATAAGTATAGGAAAACAGAAACTAAAAACAGAAAAAAAAAGAAAAAAAAAACAACACAAAAAATGCAGCCACACGCTCCGGCTGGACAATCCGATAGACCCAATGTACCCCATATAATGACTGGTCGTAGAATAAAGTTCATAAAATAATAGACAACAGGTCGTCTACCAGGATTGCGCATCCGTTTTCCTTAAACCAGAGGTTTCAGTATTTCCCGGAGTGGTATGCCCAGAATCAGAAATCGACTCCCTGTCGCCGTTCCAAGCGGCCCGCCGGCTGGTGACGACCACATCAGTCGTCTTGATAATTCCTGAGGACTCTAGAATGTATTCCCCACTTCCCCCATCGTCCTTGCTCGCATCCACGTGGGAGCTTTGGTCACCCCTATGTTGGGGGATAGTGACGCCTGATCCTGAAGGTTCAGACTCTGGATCAACTCCGCTTCCCAGAGGTTGCATGCCTCCCTTGCCACTCCTCCACGACTTCATAACGTATTCAGAGCCGGTCTGTCTTGACTTGGATCCGGTTCCACTCCTTGTCTTTTCGGAGAAATACTTGATGAGTGGTGACATGGTGGGAATGTTGCAAATGATGATTCCAATGTCATTTTCCACAAGAGACCAAATAATGGATGGGGCAGAGTCGAGCGGGTTTTTGAGGTTCTTGATGGTTTGGATTCGAATGCTCTGTATGACTGTGACAAAAATCCCAAGTGCAAAAAGGCCTAGCAACACAACCTTCTTGCGTGTTTGAATCCTTGATTTTATAAGGACGGGGAACGGGAAGAGTAGACTGGATTGAGGTAAAGATTAGCCACAATATCATTCATGTATCGTACATCACTCGGTACGGAAAGGGAAACTTACACCATGACGTCCATGACGATTGTCAAGGATGAGAAGGTCAAATAGAAGGTGACCAAGTCAACGCATTTTCCGGTAACGGTCGAGTCCCATTGCATAGCAATCTAAACCAGTCAGCTCACGGTCCACACAGAATAAGGAGATACAAAGGATTTCCATGATATTACAGGAATGCATCCGAAGATGAATATGCACATGAAGGCGATATGCGCTGCCATGACAAGCACGCAGAGAACGATACAGGATATTCGATATACCCCCTTAGGCATGAATCGGAGATAAGAGAGCAACAAGCTTAACTTGAAGCACCAGATCCCAAGGACGTAGCTAAAACGTAAAGGTATTGTGAGAATCGACAGACTGTGGCACGAAGGGTTCAGGTAGCTAGTACGTACAACGGTGCGCCTATGTATTGCAGCTATTGCAAAAGCATTAGTAGGTTGATTTCATGACCTGCTCTAGATCATAAAGAAGGTAATGCGACTTACCAGCCCGAAGTTATACATGTTTTCCGGGGGGAAATCATCGAGTGAGTCGAGTCCAAGGCCCCATCTTGTTTCTATAAACTCGAGTTAGAGGTCTGCCTAGTCCATGGGGGTCTTATAGAAGGTGAAGACGTACGGATCACAGTGCAGATTGTATAGCCAACAGCTCCGATCTGTCGTGAGTCTCTTGTCAGCCTCATGTCTAACCATCGCAGCGCATGAGTTCCAACCCGTCGTAGGCATACATACCCCTGAAATAACAACAACGTAATCATCTGTTCCCTCATTAGCAACCTCATTTTTTTTTCTTTGGAAAAAAGACCCTGTTGAATCGTTCCTGCGTACCCCATCCTGTTGCTTTGACTATGAGGAGTCTGACGTATAGGCGCACGAAAATCGTCCCGATGGCAAGCGAAGTCATAGCCAGTCCGGCTCCAGTTAGGGTCGGACCATCAGTCGGCGTCCCTTCTGGTGTGTTGAAGACCCAAGCCATATTGCTTCAGTCTTTTTTCTTGAGGGTTTTCTTGATCCAAAATTTGCCGACTAGTTGTCTCTTATCCCTTGCTGGACTGGCCAGAATCGGGAGAGTCTAGTCGATTAAAAGGAAGAGAAAAGCAGGTGTCTTTTGCGACAAAAGTTATGCAGGGGAATGGGATTCGCGTGACAAGTGTTCTCTTGTAGTTTTCTCCCTGAGCTACAACTGTGTGGCTATCAATGTGGCCCAAAAGGGCTTAACTTCTAAGATGGCGGAACACGTTTAGTCGCAGACATGGATCGGGATTTTCGTAGCATCCTTCTCCCACGTACACATGGCTTATGGATGCCCTCCGCGTGACATTTCCACCCACATGGCATGGTTCTGCTAACCTAGGCTTAGAGGCTGACTAGAGTGAGTACTGAGGGGCATTTTTCAGGCTGCTGTCTGTCCAGCGTTGATGTAATCCATATGCAGTACTACATATACCAAGCACATGTATACATGCAGAATTGCCAAGCGTGGAGTTTCTTAGCCTTCAGCAATCTCATGGTGCCTCGTCCCGACACTAAAAGTGCAAATGTTGTGCGCGATGCCGTATACGAACAAGCTAAAAGCGCCCAGGAGGCGCATCGGATGGAACGCAATCTTGTCTGTAATAATACCTAGCAGATTCCATGTATGGGCCTTTTGCAAGGGCATTTGGGACAAGTTAGTAGACTTCTCACGTAACGTGAGAGTGTGTGGCTAGAGTGACCGGATTGTCGTCTAGTTGTCGTCTAGTGGTATCTGTGCGGCGTGAGCGCATCTGTGCTACATTTCCTCAAGTATTCCACGGACATCCGTATGCGGCGAAATGTTGTGGAATCGCCCCGTATGGATAACATACGAAATAAGTGCGGATTTTGCTGATCCGCCTGTGCCAGTAAGAGAAGGCAGTTCCGTCATGCAGGGCCGGACACATGGTGGATCGGTACGCATATGACCAGTCAAAGTCTGTTATTGACGATCCCTTAGACTGCAACTAGAAGAAACCACGTAAGAACTAACAAAGCCGATAGGTACATCTACTGCAGCCACCCCACTTGCTTACACACACAAAACACAAGCCGTCGTCCCAAGCCCTTCAACGCTATCAATCACGTAAAATGCGCCAAGCGAGTTTCTCTTAAGTGAACCCCCCCACGGCTTTCGATCCTGCCCAGCATTGGAGTAGGAGACTATCTGCGCCACTCCGTCAGTTTGTTATATTTGCCGTCCGGGATGATAACGTAGCTCGTACTTGTAGTACTGGGGATTTTTTGCTAATGACGGCCACCGTCGCCCACAGCCGCCGATGCTCGATTGAGGTCGTAGCCTCGTGGGACTGTACGCGAGTAGGCATGGTTCTCCCACAAGTAGGGATCGGCGGCAATGGACAAAGGTGCCGATCAGCCGACCGACTGGAGGATCCGTCGGTCAATAACAAAAAGCGCACTAGGTGGGCGAGCGAGTCAAAAATGATGATGCTGAGTACGGAGGAAGCCGGGGTGGTTTAGTAGCCCCCCGTTCATGTAGTACTGTCGCCAGGCACCGGCGCACGGATCATGGATGCACAGGGACTCCAGTGGGGTGATACGACGTATTGCGGACTCTTATTTGCGACTTGGACACAATGCATTCCCATACTCCGATGCCCATTGTCGGTCTTTTCGAGCCCTTCAATAGTTTCATATCGGGATCCTAGTTGCTATTAAGGCCAAGAAGAGCTCAGCCCCGATAACACGTCCTAGTAACAATATATTGCATATCCGGTAGGACGATACGTGTACGCATGGAACTAAAGACCTCTGATGGCGTTGTATTATTCGTATTCCGCAAAGAATAGCCTCAATCCTCAGAGCGTTATGTGTCCGTCACTCGGAGCTCATCCTTTATCGATCACTAGTCTATGGGACACGACAAGTGGGTTCCTTGGTACTTGTACTGGTAGCGTGCCTGGAATATGCATGGGCGTGCAGCATGAATGGTGGCGCCCAATGTTCGTTGTTAATGTCCGAACACGCGGAATCCTTCTACCATCTGGTCAGCTCAGGTGAGCGAGCACGAGGCACTAAGCAACGCCAGGCTCTCGTCTAACACATTTGTTCGGTCGTACGAATAACGCTCCTTGTCTTTGCGGCCACGCCGCATGTCTTGAGCCCAACGGGGTCTGTCGTGTTATTTCAATCGCCTTCCGCCGCTTACCTCTTTTCTTCTTTTTTCCTCCTCTCCACGCGCCTCTCCAGATTGTATCCTTAACCCACTGCGATCATGCTCTTGTCTGCTTTTTCTCTGCTGATTGCGGCCAAGGCCGCAATTGCGGTATCTATTCAACCGCGCGACACATCCTCCTGCAAGTGTCTCCCCCAGGATGACTGTTGGCCCTCAGCCGAGGAATGGTCCAAGTTCAACTCTACCGTCGGAGGACGCCTGGTGGCCACTGTACCGCTTGGGTCGCCCTGTCACGGCGACACGTATGATGAGGCACTCTGCACAGAGCTCCAGGACGAGTGGCTTTACTCAAGTGTGCAGTGAGTTATATATTTTCTCCCCACTGAAACTCCCTTGCGACACGACTGACAAGCGCACCGTTTCACAGCGTGAACTCTTCCTCGTCTGTCATGGCACCTCTCTTTGCCAATGCGAGCTGCGATCCGTTCACTTCCCGTAGCACACCCTGTACTCTGGGCAATTACGTCGTCTACTCAGTCGCCGTGTCCTCTTCCGATGATATCCGCAAGACAATAAGATTCGCTGATTCGCATAACATCCGCCTCGTCATTCGCAATACCGGGCATGACTACACTGGCCGCTCGACCGGAGCCGGTGCTCTCGCCATTTGGACCCACCACCTCAAGGGCACGGAGGTCCTGGATTGGGACGATGCCTTTTACAAGGGAAAGGCTCTCAAGGTCGGTGCTGGTGTTCAAGGCTATGAGGCTCTTGATGCTGCTCATGATGCCGGTCTCGTTGTCGTAACTGGCGAGTGCCCTAGCGTCGGCCTCGCCGGCGGCTACACCCAGGGTGGAGGTCACTCTGCCCTCTGCACCGAGTTTGGCCTCTCAGCCGACAACACCCTCTCGTTCGAGGTCGTCACGCCTAGCGGCGCCTTTGTTACGGCATCTCGCAGAGAGAACACTGACCTATACTGGGCCTTGAGTGGTGGTGGCCCGGGTACCTACGGTGTCGTCGTGTCCATGACGGTCCAGGCCCACCCTGACGCCAAGGTCGGAGGCTCCAAGTTCCTCATATCTGCCCCCTCGGACAACCCCGAGAAGATCTACGACGTCATCGATGCCTTCCACGCTGCGCTCCCTGATATTGTCGACTCTGGCGTCATGATCATCTACTTCTTCGGCACTGGCTTCTTCCAGGTTCCTGCCATGACAGCCTACGGAAAGTCGGCCGCACAGGTCAAGGAGATTCTCCAGCCTTTTTCCGACGCCGTCACAGCTCTCGGACTCCCATTTGAGCCCACCGTGACGGAGTTCTCCAGCTATCATGAGCACTACGACAACTACTGGGGTCCCTCGCCGGCTGGAAATATCCAGGTCGGCACTCAGCTTTTCGGAGGTCGTCTCATACCGCGTGCGCTACTGTCTGAATTCGGCCCTACCGCTCGCAAGATGGTCGAGATGAACGTCACCTTCATCGGCGTCGGGATGGACGTGTCTAAGTTCGGCAAGAACGGCTCCAATGCGGTCCTGCCTCAGTGGAGAGACTCTATTGTTCAGTCATCCCTGACTCTTCCCTACAGCTTTGACGTCCCTTTTGAGGAAATGGTTGCCGAGCAGAACCGCATTACTCAAGAAATCCAGCCCGTCATCGAGGCCGCCACCCCTGGTGCCGGTGCCTACATGAACGAGGCTGATTTCCAGCAGGAGAACTTCCAGGAAACCTTCTACGGCTCCAACTATGCCAAGCTGCTGAAGATCAAGAACAAATATGACCCCTGTTCTCTCTTCTACGTCCAGACCGGTGTTGGGAGTGAGGTCTGGGATGTTGCTAACGATGGCCGCATGTGCCGTGCAAGCACTCCCGCGGCTCATTGACTCACGAAAGGTTTATTGTGCGGAATTTTCAAATCCTGTCATCCTAGATACATATAGACTACATATAATATTTTTCACAACATGATGGCATCACGAGATACGTAACATATCTATATATGGGACTTCAAGTATCTTGATCAAGTGTTGGTAGCATAAGGCTTGTCGGATCAAACAGCTGAATAAGCCATCGGAAGAGGTTATTCGGATCTATTGCGACCCATTTTGCGACCCTGATGTGCAACCTCATTTTTCTTACTTATCTTCATAACACTCACTTACACTACGTGTCATATTTTTCCGCCATATACTAGTTAAGACAGCAGAGCTCGTCCTATAAAGGGATTTAGTAGGGGCGGTATTAGATCTAACACTACAAACATTAGGATCGATATAAGAGTTAGACCGTATAAGTAGAATAGCGAGGTTATTAAGCGAGGTTATTATTTAGTAAGTGCCACATTACAACGAAGCGTAAGAATTGCTCCCACTTGTCACATAAAAAGAGGTCGTTTCTCTTTTGTATGCTCTTGTAGTCTATCGGTGTGTGTGTACATTATTAGTTGGTTGTCTATGCGAGGAGGGATGTACCTAACGTTATTATAGTCGAGTCCTACTTACCTAATCTATAGAAAAAGTACATAGTAAAAGTATAATAAGTGCCCCTCACTAATAGAAAAGACTAAGTAGCCCACTTAACTAGAGGTTATCTAAGAAGGAAAGAAAAGAAAGGGATAGAAAAATGTGACGGTTGGTACGACTCTGGGCTATAGGGTAGTCAGAGAAGTGTCGGTTTTATATTGGCGAGGCCGTTAGGGCGTCTAACTAAGCAATAAGGTAGTTATAGTCGCAGGTGCTTATTATTAGGGAACTAGTTCTAACAGAAGCGTTAACTATTGTATTAATAGTTAAGTAAAGAGTGACTATACTATATAAATAAGGTTAACTATATACTATATAGTTTACCGTTATTATAGGTAAATAGCTAGTAAATTAGTTGCTAGTTCACTAGTGGTTCACGTGAAGACGTAGTGAACTATGTCGTAATGTTTCCTCTAGGCAGATCGTTAGTAGTGGAATAGTTAAGAAAAAAGTGGGGTGCACGTGAAGGTGTGACGGTTAGTACGACTCTATGCTACAGGGTAGTCAGAGAAGTGTCGGTTTTATGTTAGCGAGGCCGTTAGGGCGTCTAACTAAGCAATAAGGCAGTTATAGTCGTAGGTGCTAATTATAGAAGGAACTAGGGTTCTAAAAGAAGCGTTGACTATTATATTGATAGCTAGGTAAAGAGTGACTAGGCTATAGAAATAAGGTTAACTATATACTAGGCGATCGCTAGTATTCGTGAGGCGATTATAACGATCGTTCTAGTGGTCGCTACGATCCTATAGGCGATCGCAATGATCGTTACTTAGAACTAAGTGATCGCGTGTAAGTAGAAACGCTAGTGATGAGTAAGAAAATTATAGGGTACACGTGAAGGTCGCATAACGGGGGCCGTAATAGAAGGCCGCATAACGGGTCGTAATAAAAAAAAAAGAGATCAAAAAGGAAGGAAAAAGATTGTGTGACGTTTGGGTCAACTCTAAGCTATAGGCTAGATAGAGATGATATCGTTTTATATTAGCGAGGCCGTTAGGGCGTTAAACTAAGCAATAAGGCAGTTATAGTCGTAGGTACTACTACTAAAAGGAACTAGGGTTTTAGAAGAAGCGTTAACTATATTATTAATAGCTAGGTAAAGAGTGACTAGGCTATAGAAATGAGGTTAACTATATACTAGGCGATTAGGCGGTACCTATATTAATCGGTTATAGGTAAACATTCGATTTAATAATAATCGTAGTAATCGCCCTTAAGGTAATTCGTGGTGATTGTTACTAAAGCGGTATAATCGCGTGTAAGTAAGTATATTAATAAGTAAGAAAAAAAATATAGGGTGCACGTGAAGGTCGCATAACGGACCGTAATAATAATATTTAATACTATATAATACTTACCCTACCAATATATATAAGTTAATAGTATTTATAGTGCTCATTCTTGTATAGATATTATATTATTGAACAATCTCTTAGTGTCTTCTCTTTAATTAATAACCTTATTATCCTATTTATATAGTCTAACTATTATATTAATCCTACCGTTTATAGTATTATATCTAATACTATCCTTACTATATTGATATATAGACGAGCTTAGGTGTTCCGTTTTATTAGGGGAAAGCTCTAATCGTATCGGAATAACTTCTTCCGGTGGCTTATTCATCTATTTGATTCGACATAGCAATCTTAAATGATTTTTATTTGTCGTTATTTATTCGTACCCAAAGTACGTGGGGCTGGCCGCAGCGGGAGGACCCTAAACTGGTGATGAATCACAGTGACCTTTAGCGCCTGCCTATGCCTGGGACGTTCATGCTCCCGCGTAACAGTCACAACCTAGTGCCACGAATCCCCCGAGATAAGCTACCTAGACTCTGTTAGCGGCCAGTTTTCTCGGCGACGTACGAATAGGAAGGAACCCTTAGCTATTGCTAGCACCGTAACTTCTGTAGAAGGGAGCAACTTATTTCGGTGACAAAACTCGTTCCTGTCAACCTCACCTGATTTTCCTTCATCTTATTAGCGAGCGCTTGTCCACCAAACGGTCACAATTCATATATTGTGACAGAAGCTCTAGACACAACCGGAGCAGAGTACCTTAGAGCTCGTTGCGATCAGCCGTCGGCTAGTCAGACAGCCATGGCCTCTACAATACCCCCAGTTTCGACTGTCCTGCCCCCATTGATTCTCGGCACCGCGACATTCAACACGCAATACCACCCTGATCCTACACATATGCCCTACGAGCGCATCGTACGACGTGCCCTCCTCGACCATAAGATCGTCGCATTTGATACATCGCCATACTACGGGCCGTCTGAGATTCTTCTCGGAGACGCGCTCGAGTCTATCAACGCCCCACGATCATCTTATTTGCTCATTACCAAGGCCGGCCGCGTCGCCGCTGACACGTTCGACTACTCCCCAGCCTCCATCCGCGCATCTGTGCGCCGCAGCCTGTCCCGGTTACACTCCCCCTATCTCGATCTTGTATACGCCCACGATGTCGAGTTTGTCACCCCTGCTGAGGTCCTCGAGGCTGTCCGCGAGTTTCGACGACTCCGTGACGAAGAGGGGCTCCTGCGCTACGTGGGAATTAGTGGATACCCTGTGGAGGTCTTGGCGTCCCTGGCTGAGATGATATTGCGGGAGACGGGGGAGCCACTCGACGCTGTCCTCTCCTACAGTCACTTTTGTGTGCAGAATACTAAGTTGGGGGAGCCTGCCCTGCTCCAAAAGTTTGCAGACGCTGGTGTCGAGTGCCTGCTGAACGCAAGCCTGCTGAGCATGGGCTTGCTGACTACACGAGGTGTTGATGCCGGCCCCATGGCGCTGTGGCACCCTGCGCCGCACGAGCTGCGTCGTGTGTGTAACGAACTCAGGTACGTCGCCGAGGCGGATGGGGAGCGCCTTGAACAGGTATGCATCCACTGGTCCATGGAACATTGGGCCAAGATTGGGGGCTCCTTTGGCACCTGGGCCGTCCCAGTCAGGCATAGAGGCCAAGTTGCGCCGCAGTCGACGCGGCTAGGTATCAGCGTCATAGGTGTATCAACCGTCTCTGAACTCGATGAGACGTGGAACACGTGGTGTAGTGTCGTCGAGGAGTCTGCGACTGACGCCGAGCTTCGCAAGAGGGAGATGATATCATCCATGGTCGCTGAGAGGATGTGGCCACAGCTTGGAGAGTGGAAGAACTTCTCTTGGCCTTCTGGGCTCACTCAGTCGCGTCTGGGGAAAGGCAATAGTTTTGATAGCCAAGAGCCCCATCACAAATCGAATGGTTCTACCAATCTTTCGAAGATTTAACATAATTCTTCTGCAAACTCCTGGGGGCTCTGGAATGAAAATGGCCGGAATGAATTTACAAAAGGGAATTAACTATCCTCAAAAATAGAAAAATAGAATCATTAAACAATGTTAACGAACATACCGCTGTGCCCCAAGAAAACAAATGGCAATAATACTAGACGCCACACATCATCTCTCGAGATACGATGACTCTATTTCATATCGCCACACGTATGCTACTCGTTCGTAAACACAGGTAAGCCACCTTGGACTATTCTGTACCTCGAGAGACTACTCTCGAGAACATCGAGCCTTGCATATGTTCACTCCACATTCTTGGTCACGGTATGGAATAGTCTAAATCCATGCGCCTATTATGTCATAGCCCTTGTAAGATATCTCTATCCTATCCTTCAAATCTTGCTGCCCATATTCACGTGCACAGCCTTGATTTGAGAATAAGCCTCCAGACCGGCCTCTCCAAGTTCCCTCCCAATACCGCTCTGCTTCACTCCTCCGAACGGAATGCGAATGTCCGAATCTTGGCTGCTATTGATCCATACCATGCCAGCTTCAACGTTTTCGGCAACCCTATGTGCCCGTTCAATGTTGGTAGTGAAGACTGCAGACCCGAGGCCATAGGCCGAGTTATTCGCGAGCTCAAGAGCCTCGTCTTCAGTCTTGAATACGGAAACAACGACCACGGGTCCAAATATCTCTTCTCGGAACACCCTCATGTTTGGTGTCACGTTAGTGAAGACTGTAGGGGCGATGAAGAAGCCCTTTCCATCCCCGGCAACGTTTATGGGATGGCCACCGGTGGCCACAGTCGCTCCGTCCTCCTTGCCGATTTCAATGTATTTTAGGATTCGGTCGTATTGCACCCTGGAGATCTGGGGGCCCTGGTAAGTGTCTTCGGTCCATTGACTTCCCACCTTGCTGACCGCTTTAACAGTGTGTAGGAAGATTTTCATGAACTTTTCGTAGATGGTGTCCTGCACTAGGATACGGGAAGTGGCAGTGCATATCTGCCCCTGATTGGAAAATATACCAAGGTGAGCCCACCTAGCAGCCTGCTCGAGGTCGGCGTCGTCAAACACCATGAGCGGGGACTTGCCGCCTGTTTCGAGTGTAACATTCTTCAACGTTTTGGCGGCGGAGCTCATGACATGTGTAGCTGTTGCCGTGGATCCGGTGAATGCAATCTTGCTTACTAGGGGATGCTCCGAGAGCGAGGCCCCTGCCTCAGCTCCCAGGCCATTGATGATGTTAACCACGCCAGGGGGGAAGCCAGACTCCTTAATGAGACGGCCTAGAAAGAGGGCACTCAGAGGTGTCTGCTCCGCGGCCTTGAGGATAACCGTGTTGCCGCACGCCAGGGCTGGACCCAGCTTCCATGCTGCCATAGACAGTGGGTAATTCCAGGGGATAATTTGGCCGACGACGCCAATGGGCTGACGAATAGTGTAGGCAAATTTGAACCGTGTGGTGCTGATAGTCTGCCCAAACACCTTATCGGCCCAGCCTGCGTAGTAACGGAACGAGCTCACGCTCTCCGGAACGTCGCCTTCCAACGCTTCCGAGTACGTTTTCCCTACCCAATTGGTTAATGAGACTGCAATGGGAGAGACACGAGGGAAAGAATGGGGAGATGAGTATACCATTGTCCCAAGCTTCAATCGTCGCTAGAATTTCACGATTCTCCTCGATCAGGTCCGCGAGCTTGTTCAGTAGCAGGCCCCTATCGGTGGGACTCGTCCGTGGCCAGGCGCCGCGGCGAAAAGCCCGATCCGCCGCTCTTACTGCCTTGTCCACATCAGCAGCATCTGCAGCCTGCACTTCGGTAATGACAGTCTCAGTTCTGCTTTGGTTAGCTAGACGCATCCGATAACTTCTCGCTTTAGGTACGTACGCCGGGTCGACAGATGCAATAGTTTTGCCGCTGGACGCAGCAACAAACTCATTGTCGATGAAAAGGCCCGTTGGCTGCGTATATTTACGACCGTTGGGTGCTTGAAGTTCAACTGCTTGGGCCATGGTGCACAGAAATCGTCGAGCCCGTGGAACTTTAGTGCCAAGTCGATGCGATGATCGAATACACAATGATGAACTCAACATGTTTTGGCGTAGCAAAAACCTCAAATGAGGTCTGCTAGCTTTATAGGTCTAGTGCGGAGTTATACACTTCCGGTGCCAAATGTACGAGGACTGTATCTGTCGGTCCACAGATACCCACCAATGCTGTGCCCGTCGGTTTGGCGTTTGTGCTACGTAAACGACTACGATTATCAACTCGTGGCTGCGGGAGGCCCATTCGCGAGGAGAGATATCTCCACGGGGCTGGGCTCGAAACGTACCCAAAAGAGGCAAGAATCTTCCCTCGGCTCAAAATCAACGGTGCACAAAACTTGCCTTGTTGGGTCATAGCGAGTTAGGATACGAGCGGGGTTGATAATAATACGACTCTCAGAAGAAACATGTAATACATTCAGGCATTAATAGTACGTAAACAGCTATTACCGGACATTGTGCCACAAACAGCACTCGATAATAATACTAAGGAACCGACCAACAACTGACATTACTTGTTCAATGACTATTATCTCCAACCTGGAACTGGTCTATCTAGCTTGAGAGCAGAATTCTGTAGGTGACTATGCACGGACCATGTTCCTCGACGCTATAGAACAATTACGTGGTGGCTCAGATCAAAAAACATTTCCGCCCATGTCGCCATTAAATTTTGCGAACCCCATATACTTTCAAGGGCTCTAGTGACAGACCGCACCGAGGCAAATCTCATGTTATCATATAGGAAGCCCAGTAGCTCCAGGAATACCTCTTGTTGTTCTCTGAGGTGCGCATGTGCGCCTGCCACGCATAACGGAAATATGGCGCAGTTCAGGACCTTATTTGGCCTCGGTATCTCCAGTATGCAGTCAAGGCAAGACCGCACGTGTTGCTGGACAAGAGGGTGAAGAATAGGGAGCCCGCATATTGCCCGGTACAAATATATCAGGCCTGTATGTTGAAAGGCTCGGATCAAAGCAAAGGCGTGGACCGCTTCGATATTTCTTTTGACTAAGGCCTTATCCTCGCTGTCGGTATGCTTAGCAAGCGAAGCGTAAGCAGGGCGAAGCACCTCTTCGAAGGCGCGCACCTCGTCCATGGATAGGTGTGCAGACCCGTCCCGAATGGAAGAATAGTAGAAGGCAAGGGCAGACAGTTCGCGCAGGACAGAAGCGATCGACTGTCTATTCCAGGGATCTCGAGCCCACCAAACTGCCCCTTGGTCAACAGTGTGCCATATCGATGGGGGGTATAGAGGTGCCTTTCCATGAAGGAGCGCAGTCGTAAGATCGGCCGACACGAACTCGGAGAGTAGCATTTGAAGGGACTCTGGGGCCGAGACAAGAACTCTGTCTACCTCGCCCAGTTCTGATAGAATTGCTGCGACGCCTCGGTGGTGGCTGGCTGTGGACGATCCCTCTTGATTTGGGTCCATGAAGCCGTCGTGGAGGTACAGAAGGAGAACTGCAAATAGAAGGACGAGGAGGGAGCCGGAGCGGCTGCCGTCGCAACATCCATCAACTTCCGACTTGATTGCCGTAAGGCACTCGAGTCTCTTAGCATTGAACCGATGGCGGTCGACCTCGCCATTCTGCGATAGGCGATGAGAGCCCGCGAGAACACATGCTGACAGCAACACCACGCGGTACTCGAGGGCAACGGGAAGCGGCGGCGGACATGGAGACTCTGATGTCTGAAGCAGCGGCCAGACTCGACAGTGGAAGTAATCGAGAGCAAGCTTCTCACTAAAAATCAGTCCATCCTGTCCCAGCCCGGGAACCTGGTAGGGAGACGGCACATGGCGAACACTCGGTCGCGAACTCCATCGAATCAGCCGTGAGTTATAGTCGCACTTTGCACCAATCTTGACACAACGCTGGCAGACAGGCTTGACAAGGTCGCAGCGGGTCCGACGTTTTTTGCACGGCCAGCAGGAGCCTTCGACGACCCGAACACGCGCCATCTGTCGAAAATGCGCATATACCCGTGGACCATGTGGGGGAAGGCTATGTGCTTAACATGAGCACAAGGTACTATGGCATGGGTGCACTTCAAAAGACGTTATTGACCCGTGAAGCAATCAAGCCAAGATAAGATGATACACGTACGAGTAATGGTTGGAGATGGGCGTACGTAACCACCGAAATACAGGATACATATCTACTGCTGCACGACCCGAGTGGGCCCTGCGGTTAGCCGCACTTGGGAAATCCTGATAAACGACTGCTAACGTAACGTATCAGTGGTCACGATAAGACACCCAATCGCAAAAGTTGCACCCAAGTAGAGCTGACGCAAGACAAACCTGGGGAAATGCGCGTGGGATGGGTGGGATGCGCGGGGCTTGGTGAAGAAAAAAGATTCGCCTTCTAGTGGCGATGCCTGAAGGTGAAGGGTGGCCACAAAAACTACCGCATTGGGCTTGGTTCAAACATCCATCGGGGGCCAACCAGGTTTATGGGGCAGAATAGAAGGAGGGGACATGGGGTAATAATATCGAAGAACTTCTAATGTCTGGGCAAGTTGAAAGCGGAACCTCCAGTGCGCAAAATCCACACCCTCACATTTACCTACATGCTTTTTAGGGCGTATAGGTATATGCAATTTGCTGGTAGTCAGTTCGAAGTTTCGAAGCATATTGAGCAAGGAAGGGGATTTGTAGTAGGTCATGTGGAGATGCATATGAAACCATGAGGGAGGGGTTCGTACATGTACATACAGTCAAAGTACGATATTGGGAACGAAAATATGGGATTGAGCAAGAAAATTGATGGTTATGATATCTAAAATGACAAAATCTCAATTCGAGACTGATTCAGCCTTCTTGAAATCTTGAATAGTCTCCCCCTCTCCACTGTCTATTCCCTGCACATAGGATAACTCAAGTTGACGGGCTTGAATCCGGCGAGCCTCCCCCTCCTCCATGCGTAGATATGTCTTGTGACCCTTAATGAACCAAAATGTGAGAGATACGACGAGCATTATACCAAAGACGGCGATGGCATAATTCATGCTGGATCCAGTGGGATTGGGCTCCGATGGAAAAAGGAAAAATATGGTGGTGATGACGCAGTATGCAATGGAGATCCAGTTGATAAGAGGCCCAAGGCGGCCCAGGGAAAATTCGCTACCAGGGGGGAGCTTGTCGCGACCAACAACGAGAAGGACGATGATGGGCATCGCATAAGATACTGTGAGCGCAATGGTAGAAACGCTGAGAATGGCCTCGAGGACCGTGTCGGCAAAGGTGTAGAGTACGCCGACTAGACTGACGAGAGCACACTGGAGCCAGAGCGCACGAGTCGGAGCCTGCCAGTAAGAGTTGATGTCGCTGAAGTATATGCTCCATGGGATGCCTCCATCACGGGCAAACCCCCACGTCAAGCGGGAGCCTGTAGTCATGATACTGACTGCTTGACCAATGCCGTTGAATATAAACAGGGAAAGCAGCACAGATGAACCTTCGATGCTCATGACTTGGACCAGGAGGTCAATGAACGGAAATCCAGTTCCAGTGGTGGTTGAGTTGAGGACAGCATCTATATCCTGGATGCAAAAAAGACAGGCAACCATAAAAATAAATCCAGACAAGGCACCCATGAGCACGGACAACCACAGAACGCGGGGAACATTCTTCCGCGGCGCAGGAATCTCCTCCGCAAGATGGACAGCAGCATCGAAAGCTGTGAGACCATAGGCAGCCTGGACTAGGCCGACAAGGAAAGTGACGCCATCGCTCCACCCGGTCTGGTTTATCCATTCTCCAAAGACAAAGCCGGCTGACTGATACTGAAGCTTCTCCTTGATCCCAACGCATATGACGGGGGCGAGGGTAAAGACAAAGAAGAGGGCGATGAATGTGATGCCGACGAAATTATTGAACCATGGAAGAATGTAGTCGCGGCGACCGAAGGCGATATTGAGGACTGTGAGGAAGATGGTGATGGCGACGTACAGGAGGAAACTGATCCACCCGGTGCCGGCGTAGGCCCAGTCGGGTGTGTAGAGAACCTTCATGCTCAAGATGAAGTCGGCCATGAAGGCGTTCTGCGATGCTGCGATCGTCCACCATCCGAATGTATTGATCCAGGCACACATGTATGAAGTGAAACGGCCGAGTTCGCTGGGCCAGATGCGCGCCACCCAGTATGCTTGGCCAACGGCAGTAGGCATGCTACTGCAGAGTTCGCCCAGGGAAACGGCCACGCAAAGGTTGCACAGGGTCACCAGCACCAGACCCCAGAGAATTGTGACAGGGCCACCATTAGTGAGGCCGCTGCTAAGGTCTTGGGCGAAGACGGACCAAGTTCCCAAGATGCTGACAGCAAAGAAGAACATGCTCCAGGCGCTGAACTTGCGGCTGAGAGCCTGCTCATGGCCAAATTCGGCAAGGTCTGCCGCATCCTGGTCGACCTGGGAGTCGCGGGCAGGATGTATGGGCGGCGGCTGAGACTCAATTTCAGTATGCATGACTGCCGTTGTCGTCGTCGCCGTCGTTGTTGTTTTTGTTGTCGGTGCTGTAATGTAAGATCAATAATGACTAAAGCCCATTGTCATACCTTGGCCCCATTGGCAGAAGACGAAGACAGAGGAGAGATGAAATCCTGCGCCGCGATTTGTTTTCTTGTTATTATATACTAATACAATCATGGGAGGGCAATCAGAGATAGGAGAAGATGCAGCATTAATTACGATATCCTGTGCAACACGGAGGAGGCGATAACGCCCGCTTTAGCGTTATCATCATCACAGGTAATAATATGGGGTTGCTCGCGGCTCATACGGCCCAGCTGTTACCAGAGTACTCGTACATGTTTGTACATTACATATTAATACATGCTAAAACGTAACGACAGAGGTACAGAGTTTCTCCACCTAAAATCATGCCCCACTCGAGTGCTATTCATGTTCGATGAGGGACCAAAAACTTTCCAAATTCGAACCGCGCCAGGGACGATCCGTTATCTCGGCTTTATACTCCTACCCGGATTGGCTCCTGTGCTGCTCAGGCCAGTCAACCGCTCGACTCACAAACTCGTGTCATTAGCATACCCAATTATGAGCAATACTAGACCCAATCAGACCCACCATCGCCGCTTCGTGAATCCTTTTTGGTGGAGGCGAGAGGGCATGCCTCAGCGGGGCAAAGTTATGAAACTGGGACTTTGTTCAACCTAGTAACACAGCTTCAGGCGTTAAAGTCCTATATAAGCATTGTTTCTGGAGCTCTCGAAAATTTGCGGGAACAGATGGAGGAAAAGAACATCAAGACAACTATTTAGAACGTACGATAGCCAACATTTTCCTTCACATTTCTGCCGTCTGTTCAGCTCCCACGCCAACTAGTCACCCCTCCTGGATACCAATACGGTTCGCGTATGATCATTTCCCAATCATGATCCCGGACTCTTCGTCAATCGCTGGCTACACCATCTTCCGGAAAGAACCCAATGATCCAGTGCCGGACTTGTCAAGACAACGCCAGGTCCATCCTCTAGGTGGGACTTTCCTTCCTACCTGTCTACATATACACGTTACTCATCACTAATACAAACCAGATCAATTGTCGGTTGATGAGATCCGTGTTGCGTCGGAGCTAATCAAAGCGTACACATCTCCCAATATCATCAAGTTCAACTGCCTCACTCTGTACGAGCCGGAAAGAGCTGCTTACACTGCTTTCCGTGATGGCACGGGCTCAAAACCTGACCGCAAGGCGTTTGCAATTGTCATTTCGAAGGGCACAGCCCAGGTTTCCGAAGTCATCGTGAATCTTACTCACTCCGCTGTGGAGGGTTGGAAAGATGTTTATCATGTGGCACCGACTCTGACCTTGGAAGATCTCGACATATGCGAGCGGGTGGCCCGTAATGATGCGCGAGTCATACAGGCGTGTCGAGATGTCGGTATCACCAATATGGACAAGGTGTTCATCGATGCCTGGGCTATCGGCTTCGACCATCGATGGGGGATGGACCGCCGGTTGCAGCAAGGCATTGTCTACTACCGCAATTCACCTTCTGACAACCAGTACGCCCACCCTCTCGATTTTTCAGTCGTCGTCGACACTGAGAAGGAAGAGGTTCTCTCGGTGGATGTGCGACTTGTCAATGGTGAGCGAACACTGCCGCCCTTGAAGGAGCACAACTACATGCCTGAGTTCATCGGAGACTCGTACGACACGACCAAGCTTAAGCCGATTAACATCACGCAGCCTGAGGGAGTGTCATTCCACATGGATGGGAACGTCTTGAATTGGGCTGGATACAAGATGCACGTTGGGTTCAACTATCGCGAGGGCCTCGTCCTTTCCGACGTTTCCATATATGATCCTTATGAGAAGCGTGATCGCTCTCTGTTCAACCGCATTAGTGTGGTTGAGATGGTGGTACCTTACGGTAACCCTGATCCTCCTCACCACCGCAAGCATGCCTTCGACGTCGGTGAGTACGGATCTGGTCTCATGACAAATTCGCTGAAGCTCGGATGCGATTGCAAAGGTGCCATTCATTACATGGATGCCATCATGGCCACCAGCAGCGGTGACCCAGCAATTGTTGAGAATGCAGTTTGCATTCATGAGGAGGATAACGGAATTCTCTACAAGCACACTGACTACCGTGATGGCACTGCTGTGTCTGCCCGAGACCGCAAACTCATCGTCTCTCAAATCATCACCGCGGCTAATTACGAGTATGCCTTTTACCACACGTTCATGCTGGATGGAACCTACAAGCTCGAGATGAAGCTCACCGGGATGCTGAACACGTATTGCATGCATCCATCGGAGTCTGCTGCCCCGTATGGTACGGAGGTTGCCCCGGGCGTCAATGCACACAATCATCAACACATTTTCTCACTTCGAGTCGATCCTTCGGTTGACGGCTCAGACAATTCTGTCGTTCAAAACGACGCTGTCCCCTCCGATGCACCGGTGGGGTCTCCAGAGAACTTGTACGGAAACGGGTTCTACTGCAAGAAAACTCCCCTTCTCACGGCAAAAGACGGTGCTGCAAGGTACTGTCACGAGACGAGCCGCTCGTGGGACATTATCAACCCGAATGTCATGAATCCCGTGGCTAAGAAGCCTGTCGCGTACAAGATTCTCAACAGCAGCTGCCCTGCACTTCTCGCCAAACCCGGCAGCATGCTTTGGAAGCGTGCAGCCTTTGCCCGAGAAAGCCTCTGGGTTGTGCCGTATCGAGACCACTTCATCTTCCCTGCCGGTGATTATGTCTGCCAGTCCACCGGAGAGGTTGGCCACCCATACAACAAAACCATTGAGGATTTTGCGGTGGAAGAAGAATCAATTGTCAATCGAGACATTGTGTGTTTTATCCAGTTTGGGCTTACACATTTCCCCCGCACTGAAGATTTTCCGGTTATGCCAGCCGAGCCGGTGAGCGTCATGCTTAGGGCCTCGAATTTCTTTGTGAAAAACCCGGCACTTTGGGTTCCGCCCTCAAATATCAACTCTGATAACACCTCAAGTGCTGCATTTCCTGAGGAGAAAGTTCGGACTTGCTGTGCTGGAAATGTTTCCGTGGGAAGCAAGCTCTAGAGGGTCTCATACTAGCAGCAATAGATCTGAAAATTTTTGCCATGTTTTCAACTACGAAGAATGATTCTCTGCCTGCACGGTTTCAGCCACGCGGTGAATGTATGCGGTTGCCCTTATTTAGTCTATTTATCTAAGTTATTGGTGGTTGAAGCTTTAGTCTGAGCCATCTTATTCTCCATGGTTACATGCTGAGCCCATACTGAGGACAGATAGGCTCCATAACTCTTGGTCCGACGGTGCCGCTTAGCGGTATATCAGCCTGGCGTAATACAGCTTATTCCGAGAAACCATGAAGATAGCTTAGGGCGTGATCATCAATAGGTGTACTTGCGTAACCTTTTCGCCAATCCTCTAGTAGAAGCTAATTTCATGAGGATAGTGGCACACTTAGTCCTTGTCTCTCCACACTTTTGCTTCATGCAACGAAAAGCTTTATATGATGCATGGACTTCTATGCCACAGAAGATGCCTTAGACGAACCTTTCACAGTTCACGGTACTAACAAAATAAATGACCCAGTTAGACGTATGTATCAACGTACTAGACCAAAGATCCAAATCCTGATCAACAGCCCAACTGGCAGCGCTCTTTCTGGTTTAACATGCATGCTTGCCTTCCAGTGGTGGTACCGATTAAGTGGATGCACCGTTCCACGAGGCCCTGGACTATCTACTCCCATATCAATATAGACGAATCCCTGGAGCTTGTCCCTGAAGCATGTATTGATGGCCCCATCTTCGGTACGGGTCCCTGATGACGCCCCGGATACTACATATTACCGTATGCGACTTGCAAAGCCCGCAAGTTTAGATGTGAAATCGCGTAACCAGTCGCTTCAATTCCATATACTCTACTTTCCATCTAATAACCACGTTACTAGACTGCGGCGTGCTTGCACATGCTTGATTTTTCGATATTAGTGAAGTATGATTGATTTACCACAAGTCGTCCAGGTGATAATCCAGCCAACCGACAGCCGCATTTTTTCGTCTGAATGCCCACACCCCCATGTAAGTACACTTCCCAGGGTAGATTCACAATTTATTTCATATCAAGAAATCACTGGCAAGTTTAAATTTTGGTATAAATTCAAGAGCCAGGTGGTTTAACTTGATACAAAATATTCTATCTATGTCTACAGATATACATACATATATATATATATATACATATACATAGCGCCCCGCCAATTGCAACCAGTTGTGTACATTGACTTGCACCACCTACTTGAGATTGAGACGTAATAAGAGCCTTGCTCCTCTTCCTTTTGCAATATATATCCAATTAAAAAACAGCCAGCAAAAGCAGTTAACGCAGTTGATACAATAAACATGATAGTGGGAGCTATATATCTAGAAATGGTTACTATAGTAGTACCAATAGTGGAAGGTTGCCAGAGTAGCTAAAATATACCATTTAGAAAATTAGAAAAATTGGAAAGTCCGTTTTCGCTCTTAAGGTGTCACTGTAACACGGTGCTACCCTCATCACAGGAGTGAGTTCCACTGGCGTTGTCTACAACTTACAAATTTGTGAACTTGCCCGATTGCACAAACAAGCTAATTTATGCGGTAGAGACATCAGCGAGACATGTCATCTGAATATTTGATTGATCTCGTTGCTAATTGGAGATAGAGATCCATCAATCGCAATGCAAGCATACGTGGGACTGTATCCTGCTTATCTACCTATATGATACATTAATACCGTGGAATACGCGGTATGAATGAGGATCACTGCTGGATGGGAGAGGGGCCGATAGGTTTAGATCGAAAAGGACATGTGGAGTCTAGTCAACAATATGCTAAGCTACACGTGCTATTGGCCCTACAGGGGAAAGGGGCGCCTCAGTGCTATTGAAGGACGACAGCTTGAATTTGGCCCAGGCTTCTGAACAATTCACTGCGGCCTTGTCTGCGTGCCTAACTGGCGTTGACAACTGGTCAGTGACAAACGTGTGCCATGTACGGATACCAAAGTCGTACACGTATGATTGCCCGTATTAGCTGTGCGCATGACCAGTACGAGAGATAGAGGGAGCTTGGAACTTGAGGTCAACAGCGGGGTACCCGCCACCGGGAAGGTACTTTTGCCGATCGGCATAGCTCAGTTGATATGATGGGAAGGCACTAACGGATGAGACGGCAGACTATCATCCATTGTGCATGCTTACGACAATGCAAACGGTATTCGTATCCACGAGTACGTCGTAATAAAAGCCCAGTCCTTTTTTTTATAACTCACTCTATTTCATCGGCCAACCGGCACAGGAACCTTTGAAGTATACACGGTGCTACTGGCCAGGTGGGAACAACCATTAGAGGTTAGAAGACGAGTGGCGTGAGGCAGAGACGGGTTCATTGGCAGTGACTTTCCTCTGCCGCCAGTCGTGGTCCCACAGAGACGGGAACGGCGTGTCTACCGTACGTCACACACGACAAACGTCATACTACCATTTGCATATATATAGTAGAGCCAGCTACCAACCAGGCGACTAGAGACACGGCCTTGCATCTGTGTTATCGTCTGCTGTCATCCCATAGTAACCATCATGTGGTTCTCGAGGGTTACTCTAACATTACTTGTTGTAACAAGTGTTGTCGATGGGAAGAAGCATTGGACACAGCGTGATTGGGTCGAGCACCTGAGCAAGCGACAACAGCTGCAGCACGAGACGCAACCCAAGGTCGCAAAGCGTGAAGCTGTAGAGTCTAAGTTTCTGAACCTGGATTCTAAGAGTATGTTGGGAAAATACGTACAGACCCGTGTTCGACGAGGCGATATTAACTGCAATCAGAATTCTATGTTGACGGGACGTCCCTCCCCGAAGTCACCTTTGACGCCGGCGAATCGTATGCAGGGACTCTGCCAAATGATGAGAATGGCGACTTGTTCTTTTGGTTCTGGCCCACAACGGCCAAAGACGAGCCTAAAGAAATCATCCTCTGGCTCAATGGAGGTGTAAGTTAGATGTACCCGCCTGCCTCAGCGAATAATCAAAGAGACAACGACGTGTAAGAGCTAATAATGAGTAGCCTGGGTGCTCATCTATGGATGGCTTCTTCAAGGAGAACGGTGCCATCTTATGGCCCAGCGGATCGCCCTATCCCGTCCTGAACCCTTGGAGCTTCCACCATCTCACCAATGTTGTCTGGGTCGACCAGCCAGTCGGAACTGGGTACAGCCAGGGAAACGTAACGGCCCAGGACGAAGGCGACATCGCAAGGCAATTCCTAGGGTTCTGGAAGAACTTCATAGATACGTTTGAGATGGAAGGCTACAAGGTTTACATCACGGGCGAGTCATACGCGTAGGTTGAACTACTTGACTGGTTACTTCATCGGCTAACACGACGTATAGTGGAATGTACTGCCCTTACATTGCTCACGAGATGATCAAAGCCAACGACAGCAAATACTTTGATGTTGACGGCATGATGATATACGATCCCTCCATCGGATCGGGTATTCTTACCGAAATGTCTACCAAATATTTCCACGATAGTTGGAAGCACGCCATACCTCTCAACGACACTGCCGCAGCAGCTCTGGAGGAGATGGCCGACAAGTGCAATTACACAACCTACCTGGATGAGTACCTCACCTACCCACCTTCAAAGGCCCAGCCTGACGTCGACACTCTTCCAGCCGCATCGGACGAGGAGTGCGACGCGCAGAACTTTCTAATCAACGCAGCCCTCGAGATAAACCCGGGATTCAACCTGTACCAAATTACCCAGCTACCCCCCGTCCCGTGGGATGTTGAAGGATTTCCCTATTCAGACTTCTATACCTACCCCAACACGTCTATTTACTTCGACCGACCTGATGTCAAGAAAGCACTGCATGTGTCGGAAAATGTGAAGTGGGAGATTTGTAGCACTGGGTCGGTGTTTGTCGGCGGAGATTCGTCGCTTCCATCAGCCCTGCACGAAATTCCCGCCGTTATTGAGAGCACTAACAACGTGCAGATCCACCACGGCGTCCTGGACTTTGTCCTCACTGTTAATGCCACTCTACTTACCATCCAAAACATGACGTGGAATGGCGCCATGGGCCTGAGCGAAATGCCACGCGAGCCACTGTTTGTGCCCTACCACGAGAATTCATTTGTCCCCACATCGGCTGGTGCTGGTGTTCTGGGCTCATGGGTCGAGCAACGGGGTCTCACTGTTGGAATCGTAACCCTCACTGGGCACATGATCCCCGAGTGGGTACCGGGTATAGCTTTCAGGCAGATCGAAGTGCTCCTGCGCAGGGTTGAGAACCTAGCCAGCACAAAGCCTTTCCCGCAGTCACCCAAGTCCCCCCAGCCCAAGGCCAGCGGACTTGGACGAGGCACAGCGGGCACCAACTGGGGACGCGTTTTAAAGACATAAATGCGGCGTCCTTTCACGAGCCTTGGGGTGGCCCTTGTATATGTGTTTGTTATACATATCTAGGTATATAGCCCAGTCCAGGAAAGCTAGGATAATTGGATATATTGCAAAACCATGACCCCGGAAGGATAACGGTTACTGAATATGTATAGTTCCTAGTAAGGCAACTTGTGTCGGACATCGAGTTTGCTCGAGGTAGGAAGGGAATGAGGTAAGTGACAAGATTCGCTAGTTGACAGCGACGAGTATAGAGGTAGTGGTGAAGGTACCAGCACTAACGGCTATCTATTCTCTGAGGTCCGCACTATAAAGATGGAAATATAGCTACCCCCTCACTTACCTCGCTACTCTCCCCTCCCAAGCAGACTCGTTGTCTGATAGAAATCCATCTTCCCCACTTCCAGTAGGAACCCACCAATAAGTCCCGACAACATGCTGGCAACGCATGGAATCCCCAAGTAAAACTAGTCTCTCAGGTGGAAAGCTCCTGGAGTGGATTATGGGACAAGTTGTCCTTGGTGGCCAAGGGGCTATGCAGCTCAAACCGCTCAGCTTGATGTGGCATCTCTATTATCCCCTGGCCAGTCAATTCGGACTGGTTCATATGCCCATGAGGGAGCGCGGTAGATTCCCTATTGTCCCCATACAACTCAGGAGTGCCGTCTTTTTGTGAACCGTGTATAGGAATAACACCTCGCATCGCCTTTTTGTGTCTACGACGCACAAAAAGCCCGATTCCAATGATAGCAAGCAGAGCCACGATGCCGCCAATGACACCACCAACAATCGCACCTGTCCTGTTGAAACCGTTGCCGCTAGACTTGCTGTCATCATCTGAGCCTTGCCCATCCCCAGTTTCCGAAGGCATTGACGCTGTTTGGCCTGTACGCGACTTTGTAGCTGATTGTGCCGTTGAGCTCGAAACCGATACCTGGGCAACGACGTCACTCGCGGCAGCACTGCAATAGAAATCAAGAACACCGAGAGCAGAGTTCACATCATCTGTGGCTGTGTTATCACATTCCATCATGACCTCAGATGTCAGGGTAAGAGAGACCCTGGCCCTCATGCCAGATTTGAGGCAGACACATGATGCCAGAGCCTGTGGGCCAGCCGCGCAAAGAAAATTGGTTTGCTACACGGGTCAGTATTCCTTTATAAGGACATCGGGTTAAATTCCACTAACTTCAAGGATAGCGTAGGAGACGCCCGATCGAGCGCAACTGTTCAAAGACGTGTAATCTGGCAGGTCCGTGATGTGGTACGTCACTTAACTACCCCGTAAGCAATTGGCTCATGTCCGTTCAAGGCAAAGAGGCTCCACTTACTGTCGCCTGGAGGGCTCTCAGGTCGCGCAAAAGAAGTAGTTCCGTCGTTCATGGCGCAATAATCTTCAAAAAAGCGGTATGCAGACGTGACGTCCTCGTCATTAGAGCACATAGATCGCACCGTCGCGCTAATCGTCTCGCTCACTTCCTCGAGAATACGGCTCTTGCTACACACACAAGGCGCAAGAAGGCTTGCTTCCACTGGGCACAGGGACAAGGACTATTCATCGTCGGAATATATCAGCGTGAATATCCTCTGAGGGTTTGTGGACGAACCATTCCCCTCTATCGTACCTCTTGCATCACTGCCGAAGACAAACCAGATGAAGCACAAGGTGCTAAGGAGGCCATCTCGGACAAATTTGTAATGTAGGCATTGACTTTATTCCTTGTTGGGGTCGAGAACTTGACTTCCTGACCTGGGGTGCAGTATTGCTTAAACACTCGCGAAGCGCTCGATTGCTCCTCGCTTGCAGCTATGCCGCCACACCCAGCACTTATGTCACTCGATATAGATGAAGTAACTTCATCAAGTCGGGCATTGTTAGAGCAGATACAAGACTGGAGCTCTTCTTGGCCGAGACCACAGCTTGCCGTGTAAGGCTGTATGCCAATGTTGTAGGACAGAGCGGAGGAAGCGCACGGTGCCTAAGGGTCATCATCAACATCGGAGTGCAGGGATATTTCATGATGGTGCACGCACAAGCAGGCTATAAGCCGCAAGATCAGTCACATACTCAGCCGCAGCATATACGACGTACGCGGGGAACACGCCGTGAACGACAGACAACATGAATAGGCGCAGCATTATGAGCAGTGACTGCAACGAGTCAACACGCTTGTTGCTAGAATTGAGGCAAGGTGAGGCAATTCGAATAATAGTCCGCAAAGTATGTAAAAAGGGGAAGGATGACCGATTGTCACTCACCCTCAAAATTAGGACCCCATTCTGCCTCGTTGTGGCGCCGGTTTAACGCCAATCTGGGCGGGACTAGTTCCTTGGCGAAGCTAAAGCGGATGTTATAGCTTACAGAACGAGGTTGCGACACACACGAGTGGTAAGTCAGCACACCCATTTTTGGAACACTATTATATAAAGAGGTCGTGTTCTCTTTTGTGTGTTATATGGTCTGCCAGTATGTGTGTGTGTGCTTGGTTTGTTATTGCTAGGAGGGACGGATCTAACGTTATTATAGTCAAATCCTGACTACTTAAATCGGGTGATTTAACTGTCGATTTATTAAACGACTATATAAAGCTCTAGCCCACTTATCCCCGATAGGGGGTATATGAACACTTTAGAAAACCGTAATCTAATATTTGAATTGTTCTATTCAAAACATAAAGTAATAAATTATAATCCCATAGTAAAGGAAATAATATTTACTAATCGTATATTATATATTTAGAAGTAATGTCATACTTGTTATATATATTAAAGGTAGTTAAGGTTTTATATAATTTTAAATTCTTATCTTATTATATTTAAGATAAACTTAATAGCTTTATAGTCGAGTCCCGCTTACCTAAGCTATATATATATTTTCTATTATAATAATTATAATAGGATAAGAACTTAATACTATATAATACTTTACCTACCTTTTATATATATATAGGAGTGTTATTAGTATATTCTCCTATACGCCCCTACTTTAACTTATAAACGGTTAGGTCCTAGAAGAATAATAAACGATTCTTAAGAGAAATCTTATATATATTAAATCACACTCTCTATCTATAATATCTAGCACTATCTTTATCTAATATAATATAGATATCTCTACTATTTAGGTTACTATATAACCTTAAAAAATATAATAATATAGATAAATAAATATAAATTTAGACCCTATAGTTATCTTTAAATCTCTTTTCTATCTCTAACCTATAAGACTTTATTATTCTCTCTATTACTTCTAACGAATCTTATTAATAAATTTATCTCTCTAGTTTTATTAGTAAGACTTTATTACTTACTCTATTACTTCTAATAAGTCTCCTTAGCTAATTAGATAGAGGATATAAAGTATATATAGGTAGGTTAAATTATATAATCCTCTACTATATAACCCACTTTTTATAATATAGCGGAGCCTTAAATTTATTACCGCGGCTATATCTAACCTATAAGACTATAACACTTTCTCTATTACCTCTAATAAGTCTCCTTTATAGGTACGTACGTACTATTTTAATRTYRAAATRAATATAATATTRATATAGCGGTTCGTACTATTTTAATATTAAAATGGCCGGTACGTACTATTTTAATGTTAAAATAGCTAGAACTATTTTAATATTAAAATAGCTAGTA
>NW_023336196.1:1021094-1023180 GCF_012550715.1 Geosmithia morbida
ATTTTAATATTAAAATAGCTAGTATGTACTATTTTAATATTAAAATAGCCGGTATGTACTATTTTAATATTAAAAAACTAGTACGTACCTACTTTTTTTTAGTATAAGGTACGTATCCTATTACCCTTACTTAATGACCTATTRTCTTATTARTTATYACGATTGCTATTTCTTAGCGCTAGTAACTTTAATAGCTAATTCTAGCTTTATTTTATAGATATATAGCTTAAAAATATAGAAATACTTATYTTTTTACCGTAATTAATATATCTTAAAGTTTTTACGCATTTTTCTTATAAGTTGCGGATTATTTTAATGTAGCTATTTTGATCCCCCTATCTAGATATATAGGTCGAGAGTTTATATAGGAAAAAAACCATTTTGATATTAAAATGCGCGGATCTAGGATGTTAGGATCGGCTGCTCTATATAGGTTAGATTGACGATCGTTGGCGTTGGACCTGTGTCCTGGTAGAATTTTTGATCATGTTTGACGGAATATCCCTTCCCCTTCCTTACTAGATGTTGATCCATTCATAGATGTACATTCACGGCCCTCCTTGTGGTCTAAACCCATTACCTTAACCTGCTGTCGATTACTGTATTGTACTCATGTCCCCATAGCCACCAACGCCCTGGCTGGAGAGCAACAAGCAGCGCAGCAACGGCAACACCAGACATCGCCGTCGAAAGTCGTCTAAATGAACCAGACCTCTCCGAATACTCTCTCGCCCAAGTAACCACCTCGTCCGCCGACTTAATCTGCCCATGCCAACACCGATAAATGATATCCGCACACGGGACACCAAAAAGAGGCGGGAAATCGCGAATCCTAAACCGATCTATGATATTCCTACTGCACATGTCCTCGAAGGGAGCGACACCTGTGACGATAAAATATATCGTTGATCCGAGACCAAAAATATCATTCTCCGGTTTAGGCGGATACCACCCATGCTTCGGGTCTGTGTATCTCACCCCGGAGCGGATGTCAGTTGGTGATCCCTCGATAGATGACCCGCTGAAGTCGCAGATCCTGAGTTGTAGGTCTGCATCTAGCAAGAGGTTGTGAGGCCCGATGTCGCAGTGCACAATGTTTGCTGCATGTAGGAAATGGATCGCTTCGGCTGCCTGGTGTATCCATTGTAGTCTCTGGTTGAGGGTGATTTCTGGGTGGTTGATGATGTAGTCTTTAATGGTGCCGTTGGACATGAATTCAATCTCTAGTATCAACTTGCTCGGGTCCCAGGATATCTTTTTCAGCAGACGTGGGTGTGAACCTAGTCGGTCGTATATCTCGGATTCGAGGGCAAGTTCACGACGACACTCGGCAGCCCGGATAGAACCCTCGGGCCAGGGCCTCTTGATGATATTGCCGTTGTCTAATTGTTCCACCCAAGATGTTGATCCAGCTCCAATGAAGGTGCCCATTTCGACTATAACCGACATGCCTTTTTCTGGTACATATGGTTTGGCATCGTTGCCATTGTGTGTACTTCTGTCATCGTTGACGGTCTCCATGGCCGGGTGCCTTAGGGTTGATGCTTGTGCTAGAGAAAAGTTGAGGATATAGGGAGCATTAGGGGTTGCCAACATCAATTATCAATGCACGCTGATAGGTATTCAGTATGGATATCGTATTCGCACATGGCTGCAATTGCAGTTGAGGTGTACTGCAATCCTAACATCCTAGATCCGCGCATTTTGATATCAAAATGGTTTTTTTCCTATACAAACTCTCGACCCACATATCTAGATAGGGGGATCAAAATAGCTACATTAAAATAATCCGCAACTTATAAGAAAAATGCGTAAAAACTTYAAGATATATTAATTACGGTAAAAARATAAGTATTTCTATATTTTTAAGCTATATATCTATAAAATAAAGCTAGAATTAGCTATTAAAGTTACTAGCGCTAAGAAATAGCAATCATAATAACTAATAAGACAATAGGTCATTAAGCAAGGGTAATAGGATATATACCTTACACTAAAAAAAAGTAAGTACGTACTAGTTTTTTAACATTAAAATAGTACGTACCGGCCATTTTAACATTAAAATAGTACGTACTAGCCATTTTAA
>NW_023336196.1:1029425-1030643 GCF_012550715.1 Geosmithia morbida
GGTAAAAAATCCCTTCTATATCGGTAGGACCCTTAGCTATTAGCGTGCCGCTAAGGAGAAGCGTAAGGTAGATATTAGTGTTAGAATATATACCTATTATTATAAGGTAGCGGATAATATTGCTTTTAATCGACTTAGCTTCTATCCACTCGTCGTAGATCATAACGCTAGGGAGAAAGCTAAGCGGGATTCTCACGCCCCTTACTTAGACGCGGTCACACTAGAGCTATTTAGCATAACGTGTAGTGGCTTTTTCGAGGTTGTTATTACCTATGTTCTCACGTCTAGCAACGAGGACTAGTCGCTCTTAGCCTATAGTGTGCTTACTTTCTAAGGTAATATAGAAGTTATAGTCCCTCTCGAGATTGTCCCTAGCCTTCTTATCTAGTAAGTACGTACCCGTTCCGCTATCCTAGACGATAGGACCCCCCTTATTACTACTACGGCCTAGCTTGCTATATAGGGGTAGTCGCGCGCTAGGAACCTAGCGGGTTGTTATAGCGTCTGCGGCGACGCCCTTAATATATGCGCCAACTAGCTCGGCGATAGTAAGGAGCGCTTAGGGTATATAGACACTCCTATCCTTTAGCGTAACATTAGGCGCTAGGGTGTCTTAAAGGACCCTTACCTATTGCGGCTTAATGCTAGCCTCGGCTATCACTAGTTGCGGGCCCCTACGAAGACGCCTAACGGCTAGGGCGGTAAAGCCGGTAGGGATATAGGCGCATTAGATACTAAATTAGGCGCTCTAAGGATAGCTATCGTTAGTAGTGTAGCGGTCGGGGTTCGCCGTGTAGTAGTCGTAAGAGAGGAAGCACGTCGCCACTATATAGACTACTAGAGAGCCCATTACCGACTTACCTATACCGGGCTTAGCGTAGTAGAATGCGCTATTCTAGTCGTCCTTATAGCCCGCGATAAAGATTATCTTAAATACGTCGAGCACTTGCCACGTATATAGGGCGAAATAGTCGAGTCTCTATCTAGGAAGCTAGATATATAAGCGGCYATCCCGCGGCGTATAGTCACTAACTAGCYATTTTATTATAAGCTCTATAAACATTATATCGTTATTTAGGCCTATTATAGGTATATCTATATTACTATTACGGGACGCTAGTAAAGCCTCGATCTCTAGTAGTTTAGGGGGCGGCGATCGCGTTATATATACTACCGCGGCGGTAGGGGGTGGACTATCTAATATAACTAGGTCACTCT
>NW_023336196.1:1037298-1040062 GCF_012550715.1 Geosmithia morbida
TAATACCGTCGATAAGGTGTCGACCAACCCGCTCCTCGATAACGATATCTATCGCTATATCACGAGGTAGGGGCTACTTAGTAGAGCGCGGCGGTGTAGTAGTGAAAGATATATAAAAACGTCTATTCGATATATAGCGTTCGACTATAGTGTTTAGCGTTTTATTAAAAATTCGATCGTATATATAAAAGGTAGTTATAATAGCCCGTTATTAATATAGCCTTACGGTACGGTAGGTTTTATAGGGGTRGGGACTAAGATTTATTATCTATAGATAATAATAATTATAATAAAAATAGAATATAGTAGGGCTATAYATTTTAGATTAAAAGGGAAAATATAGGAGCATCGTTACATTATTAAGATTATACATTTATAGCCACGCTAGGAGTAAATAATAGTAAAAGAGAGAATATTATAATAAATATAAAAGAGTATAGTAGCGGCGTAGGCAGGTTATTAATCGTATATAATAAATAGAAAATACTAAGGCTCCGCTACTATAGGAAAAGTGGGTCGATATTATATATAATATAGGAACTACAATTTACCTATATCTCTATTATAGAGAGGTATTAGGTCACTAAGCTATTAAGGTTAAGGTCGTTAGTTACATACTAATGTATATTTCTCTCTCTATTATTAACATTATTATTATAACCTTATCGACTACTTAGATAAAACAATAGATTTCACGCGCCCTACTATAGAGACATTCCTAAAATAGCGCGAGAAAGAACGGAATAGGCCATTATAGCAATAAATATATAGTTTCATTTAATAAGTGTTTTTAAGACGCGTGCCACACAATACATAACGCCCTTTATCTCCCGTCCTTATCTTACTATCGTATCTATTTATTACTAATAACCCTTATTCTTTATTCGAACTAAGAGATATTATCATTATTATTAAAGAATAAAGTAGGTACTAGCCCTTATCCCGATACGCGGCTATATTTCTACCTAGGGATTTAGGTTACTATAAGACCTTCTCGAAGACGTATAGATAAAGTATTTATACCCTTCGTCGTTATCACTATATCTACCGTTTACTCTTATTATCACTAAATATAGTACCGGGATTAGGGACGTTATCTAGTAGTTATTCTAAAAATAATACCTTAATACCCGAAACCCTACTAATATATATTTTTCCCGTCCTTCTCTCTCTATTATCTACACCATTTATTAGCTACCCCTATAGGCACGTGCGCGCACCGCGAAGTAGTAGCGTTACGTTACTAGGTATACCGGTTACCCCCCTCCTAGGGTGACTTTTATAGCGAATAATTAATAGGAGGTTAGGGCTTTTTAAAAAAAATATAAAACTAAAGGAAAAAGGTAAGGATAGAGGTCTAGTATGAATCTTTACCCTACCTACTTAGTTATCGAGGTATTACATCTCCTCTATATCTCACTTAACGATTTATAGAAAACGAAATAGTCGACGGCTAGGAGGCTAAGATATATAGTACGGTAACGTTATTCCCTCCTATTTATTTATTATAAGCTACATTCATTAACTTTTCTCTTAAGAGTTTATCTAGGCTTTTATCTTTAGTTAAATCGTTGCCCTATATCCTCGTCTAAGATATACCTCCTATATTAAAAGGATATAATAATACAATAACGATTATTATCTATATTGCCGATAACCCCTAGGAAGAGGAAGCAGGGGCCTATATAGCTGCCCACGCCCGCTAGTTAGAGAACGGCGACACTAAGGCAGGCAGCCTACTAGGACCCTCTATCCTTTAACGATATATACTATAGACTAGAGGGACGCACTCTATCTTAGCTATATATAGGACCCGTTAAAGAAGCTATATAACCACAAAATAGGACAACTACTATATAGATTAACGCAGTCGATGCCGAGTATAGTTCGATGCGGGGCGGTCGCCTTATATTTAACTATATACGCCGGCTTCTAGGTATACGCCTATTAAGGTGCTTATACGATATATATAAGGGGGAGGGATTAGCTATATAGTTCGAGGACATCACCCCGTCGCCTTCGCCCACCCGCTAAGTAGTACGTTAGAGGACGCCGAATATACTAGAAGATATCTTAGCAACCTCTTTACGCAAGCTATAGGACCTTATCGGAGTGTCCTCTAGTAACCGCCTAAGCCTAACTATTATTGAGTCGATATATATTATCTAGATTATTAGGGTATGCCACGCCGCCGCGGGGGGGTACGAGCCGGATAACTACGTAAGTCTCCTAGTGCCCGGGATTAGGTGCCCTAGCTATAAGCATCTAAGCGTGGCCGCCGACGTTAGGAGGCGGACCTAAAGATCCCTATCTATCGTAATCACCGGCAGCATAGAGGGCGCGAGAGACATATAGCGGGAGTTCGACTAGATATTCTAGGCAACTACGTGCGGTATGAACCTAGTGTAGGTAAGCGGTAGCGAGGCAGACGCCAGTATACTAGCTATAGCTTCTCTAATAGTAGGTATACACGGGGCTCTACTATACGACCCGCGAGGGCCCGACGAGCGAGGGTAGCCTATCTATATTATAGCTGCCTATATAGGCGTATAGTACACGCTCCGGCTAACTACTAATACGGCACGCCCGCTTAGGGGCTAGATAGAGAGTCCTAAACGTATAATCGTCGTTATCGACGTTAGCCGCGGCGTAGGTATAGGCTAGAGTAATATAGTAGACGTCGTAAGTAACGTGCCGCTCCTAGGCGATAGCGTGAACCGCGCTAACGTTCCCGTCGTTGTCTATAGCGTAGCGACGCCTGCCG
>NW_023336196.1:1040362-1048573 GCF_012550715.1 Geosmithia morbida
CTGCCTATCTATTACGTATTATCTATTATACTCTATCTCGTCCTATTAAGTTATCTTCCTATCCTTTTCTTTTATCTATTTTCTTCTTCTTTTTTTTTTCTTTATAGGCGCTATTATAAATATAGGTAGATATATTATATTAGAGTATAGAGTTTATACCTTAAATCTAGAYATCTAGTTATAAGTCTATAAGTAGAATTCTACACTATTATTATATACTAYACRYARTAACTGCTCGAGATAGGAAGGTTTAGTAGTTAGCATTAACTATAACGTTATAATAAACGATCGACGAGTTTACGCTAGTAACGACGTCTAGCGGACGTTAGTGCCGATCGGTAGCGTGCGTACTTATTATAGTTGCCTTTTAAAAAAACTAATAGGGCAGCCCCTATATAGCTAACCCCCCTCTATTTACTAAGCCCTCCTACCTATATATAATACAATAGGGCGCCTATAGCTATAGTAACGCTATTAAATTATTAATAGCATTACGATTTATCTCGAGACTATATAGCCGCAATTACCTAAACTAGTAGAGTATCTATTACTCTATAGGCAATTTTAGTTATATAGGACCTTCCTAGCGCTTAGGCGGACGATAGTCGCGCCCCAATATATATAACGAGATACTCTACTAAGTATAGATAAAGAAGACGAGGAAAAGAGATAGAGACCTAAATAGGAGCTTAAGGGCATAAGGAGAATAAGGTATAGAAGAACGCTATACGCATTAGGTATAAAGAGGCGATCGTTACGATAGCGCACATACGAGCATTTAGTAAATGAAGAACAATAGGCGATAATAGGAAGCGTGAATAGCCATTCATTTAGGCGGCAGCGCCTAAGCGGTAGGTAGTCATAGCGGCTATAGCCACAGCCCCCATTCCACGGCGTAAATAACGGTTAGGTAAGTATTTAAACCTCTATCTAGATTATATATCGGAACGCATTGCTATACATTAATATTATCTAAGAGCGCACGCGCTAGGAGTAGGAAGACTTCTTTTAGTAGACGCTAAGCTAGTAGAACCTAAACCCCTACCCCCTCCCCCTCCTCTCTCCTAGCGATTAATAGCCAGTCTACTACTAGAATTATAAGTAGCCTTATAGGCGAATCTAGTAAGTTATATTAAAATATAGTAGCTATATTAGTAGAGTAAAGAGACTAGTAGGCAAAACGATAGAAATAACCAATAGTCTATACGGTATAACGATTAAAATCTAACTAGGGCCCTAGAGAACGATATAACGTCTACCGACCCCTATACGCTACGAGCGACGCTAGAAGAGTAGTTCACGTCCTTTATATACGAACACGACATTATCGCCAATATACCGGAGTTCGGGTTCGCCGTAGAGTCACTGCTTAACGAGCGGTCTAACCTAAATAACGCCCTCGCGACTATACGTTAGACGCTCGAGGAGGCTATACCTAAGCTAGCCCCTAATAACGGGTAGCTAAATGCTAAACGGGTCATTACCGCGCTATAAGAACATAGTCTAGTCTAAGCTAGGCTATCTACATCTATATTCGGGGATCAGGACCCTAGGATAGACGGCGGGGATAGCGACCTTTAGTTAGTGTAGGATTAGCACCTTAATATAGTACGATTCACGACCGGTCTAGAGGGCATACGTTAGGCATAGGCGATAATAAAGGAGGCGCAGGACCCTATAATGGCTCTATATGCCCTAGTAGTTATCACGGCGTTAGGTAGTGATAGAAACGTGGCGAGTAGCGTCTATAAGGCTAGGATAGCGATCTAATACGTTAATAACGAGTAAATATTATTTAGCTTCGCCCGGCGCGTCTTCTAAATAGATATAGCAAGGCGACACTATAACTAGCGCTTATAGCTAGGGCGGACCCGGGCACCGACAGCAATCGGCAAGGCCTTTATTAAGGAGTCGGACCTAACCTATAAGAAATTCTCATCGATATGCTAGAACATATAGGCAATTGTGGCCTTCTATAGAGGACATCGCGGCATAGCTATATTCGTGCCTATCGGCCAGAGTGTAGAGTCTAATAGCGGCTCGACGCTCTACCCCGCATCGCTTATTAAGAACCTAACGCTATATAACGCTATCGCTCTCGGGAAAGGTCTAGACGATCGGCTCGCTAGGGCGATATGTCTACTAAGGACGGAGATAGAGCGTGTCGTCCTACGCTAGCAAGAACCTAGCTAGGAGCTAAGCAGCCTCGACAATCCCGTTAAGGTACCCTCTATCGACGAGTACCTCGCGCTATAGGCTAATAAAGGCTACGGCTGCCACCTCTTAAACGAAGTAGATAAAGACGGCTAGCGAACACGGGCGGGGACGGTAGATAATAACGAGGAGTGACCTTTATATATATAGTATAGTAGTGTTAGCGATAGACAATAGTCTCTAGAGATATAATAAAAGCCGCGTTAGTAAGTGAAAAAACCCTCTAATACGAATAAATCTATATTAAGGGGAATAATAGGGGGTGGCGGTAATAGATCGTGCGCATATATAGAAGCATAATAGAGGGATAGGTGGGGGGGGCTAGGGTATTTTATCTATCCCCTTAAAGGGCGATTAAATAGGATTATTAATAGGTAGAATAGGTAGAGATAGAATAGGCGTTATTTTACATTAATAAAAGAATAGATAACGTAAACTTTATAGATAAAGAATAGTTAAAGTATATACGCACCTTTACGGAAGAATGAAGTAGTAATATAAAAATAGTAAGAGTAAAAATNTAAAGTATATACGCACCTTTACGGAAGAATGAAGTAGTAATATAAAAATAGTAAGAGTAAAAATAGAAAAAAAAAAAAAAAAAAAAAAACTTTTATCTATTTTTACTTATTCGCCTAAACCTTTAATTCTTTATCCCTCTTAAGGCACTAGCTATATCGGTAAGAAGTATTATATATTATATACTATTTATAGGCTAGCCATTAAATAAGGTAACTAACTAAAATTAAGGGTAGAAAAGCTTATAGAATCCCTAATGTAAATATAGTCATCGAGATAACTATATAAGTAAATAACGGCTAAAACGAGAATAGTCGATATTATATCTAAGGTATATCTTATAACCCCCCCTATTTAAAAACCAATATAAAACAAAATATAGCTAGTAGACGATAACGCTAATTAAGATATATAGATAGACGAGAGAGAAGACTATCGTCGCCTAGCGACGCTCGTCGTTCACGGGATTCTACTAAAGCTACGGTAGTGCGGGCAAAAATACTATACGATAGCTAGGACGCACTATCGTAAGCGTGAGCTTAAGTAGGAGTCGACGCTAGCCGCCATCGAGCACGTCTATATAGTTAAGGGACTTATAGTGCGCTTATACGAGAGCCTCCTACTAGCGGGAGCGACTAGACTAGATATAACCCGTCATTACGTTAGAGATGCTAGCGACGCGGGCGACTAGGAGGCGCCACCCTAGCTATTATCTAATAACTAGCAAGCCGTAAGGAGAAGCGATAATCTAGCGGCAGCTGCGGCAGGGACTAGCGGTAAGGGCGTAATTAATACTAAGGAAGAGGACGAGAGCATAGTGGACGATGAAGTTTCGTCGTCGTCGCCCGAACCTATTACCTAAACCTATACTAAGCGCGCTAAAGCTAGTCTAGACGATATAGCGGAGTCTCATAGAGGCATCAAACGACGCCGTCGTACTAATAGGAGCACGGTTCGGGCCATCACAGACCAGGGGACGGCAGCCTAGGGGACGGCAGCCCAGGGGACGGAGGACCAGACGATAGAGGACCACCCCATTCAAGAGGGATCCGTTAACGACCAGCCTATATAAGATATATCGGCCGTTAATATTGCCGCCGGTTCGGTAGAAGCATTAAATATCGGAGAAGGGGTTTCTAAAGTAAGCAATAATAGCGAGCCCTATAGTATAGAGGAGAATACTAAAATAACTAATATATCCTATTAGAATATCACCTAGTAGCTAGGAAACCCGCCCGTCCTTGCCGTAAACTCGGCTCTAGTGTCGCAAGACCTCCCGTTATCGCTAGCTACGAGGCTAGCGTCGGTCGGACCACGCGCGAGGTGCTACTTCTTTATAGTGGCTAGTACGAGAAGTGCCGTGTCCTAGGCGTCTAGGCTAGTGGGTATAGAGCCTTACTCTCTTAGTAGAGTGCTTTAGACGTAGATACGGGATTATATAGCTAGTATAGAAGGAGTAGATAATAGAATAATCGTCTAAGAGATAAACGGGTTATTTAGTCGTGCCGACCGGCGCACCGTAGCCGGGACCCTACTAAGGCGGTACGCCTAGGTGCGTATAGCGCGGGGGCTATAGGCCCTTATCTTCAATAGTATGTCTATAGTTATCTAGGATAGCAGTAGGGTACTCTCTATCCTTAATGCGGTAGGCATAAATAAGAATGCCACACGCTACTATATAGCGTAGGGACGCCGCCTAGACCTACTATCGTGTAGGCACGTCGGTATTCTAGCCCTATTGCCTATCTTTGCCGACTAGCTATACGTCGATATGGTCGAAGGCATCGAGGTAACGCCTAGCGACGCTATCGCTAGGCTAGCGATAAACGACGCCGCTATCGTAGGAGATATATTATAGCAGCATATCGATCTAGTCTAGTGCGACGTCGGCTAGGATATCGTGGCTATATTATTTAACGGGGCCTAGAGGACGTAGAGATTAGAGGAGGCATACTCTAAAGAGATAGCGCGTCCTATCGTCTTAAATAAACCCCGCGACCTGTAGGAAGGAGATATATACGAGTGCGACCAGGCTATAGTTAATGTTTATAGGGCCGCTATAGAGATAACGATAGAAACTATAGAGTGAAGGGAGAGGGGATAATATACTAGTTACTTAGGCTATCGCTCTATTAGAGATAAATATACATTATATTAATATAYAATAAGTRTTACGCGTTAAAGGACACGTAACTCTACGCTTAGATAAAACCTATATATAATATAATAGCAAACTTCGGTCTACGCTACGGTTAAGGGTTACCCTAGCAGTTACTATATAAATATATAAAGACTAATATAGCGTAACCTAGAGCTAAGTAGAATCACTATAAAACATATCTATATCCTCTCTAGGGAGCCGTGTAACGTAGCCTTTCTAGTCTACTATCTCCCTTACTACACGCTTTATATAAACCTAGTATATTACAATAGTGATATATATCTAAACACCCGTCTACCTATTACTGGGGTCTCGTGGCCCCTAGTGGCCGGGGTTAGTCGGGACCTTCCCGTTAGACGAAGTTAATATATCTTTAAATAATACTTTAGGCGTACTAAAAGCCTTATAATTCTAGATATCGGTAGTATCCCTATATTAGTAGAACCCTTCCCTAGTCCTCTATATATATAGAGGCTACTTTAATAGTCACTTATCTCTAAAGTTAGGGAACGATATAGAATATAGAAGAAATAACTAGTAAAAAAAAAAAGGGTATTATTGCCATTATTATTATTACTATTAAGGTAGGCCTACTAAAACGTCTTATAGGTATCGATACCTAGCGGGTAGCTACTCTAATAGGTAAGTCAATATAGTATTATTTTAATAAATATATATAATACCCCTATAATTATATTCCCTATAGATTATTCCCACGCTTTCTTTTACATTTAACTCACCTCTCTCTTACATTTATCGTTACTCTAGGCTTTCCTTTAGATCTTCCTTACATTTCGTTCACGTTATTTTTAGGGATACTAAGTTTTTACGTTAATATTTAGATATAAAGAGTCCGCTCTCTCTATAGTAACACTCTTAAACTTCTATACTATATATCACGACTTATATATAAAACCTATCTATCGTCTTTTATCTTAAACACAATTAAAGGGTTTATATTAGCGTCGTCGATTCGAGAACGCTAGCAATTAATATACGTTAGCGAGCATTAACTAAGTAGGTAGCGTCGTAACGCGTCCTACTCCTATAATTAATATCTAGGCGGGCATACTAACTATAAGATCTCTAGGGAACTAGATTAGCACGATAGGACAAACCGCCTAATTAGACGTAGAAAGATTAGCTAGCGTACCTCCGCCTAGAGCAGTAAGTAGTACACTAGTATCTCGCCCTAGGCGGGCACACTATAAAGGCACGATAGCTATAGAACATTAGTCTAGTGCTAACGTGAAACTAGGTAGCGTTATGCCTCCCCCGGGAGAGTGTGGTCTTATCGACCGTATATAGATAAACACGCGTATCTAGATACTGGTCGTCCTAGTTATTAACGGCAAGATCCCTCGCAATATATACATCGACGCGCTAATAAGGCTGGGCGACTCTAGAGCCCCTGGGCTCGTCGTTATAGCGCTCGTCTTCTCTGGCCCTAGGTCCCCCTAGATAGTGTAGCTCTACTTCCGCCTAAGGCTTAGGAGCCGCCTATTTATAGTAGCCCGACTCTATATCGATATATACGCTATAGAGGACGTTAATATTAAAGACCCGATACTAGACGAGAAGATTAGAGACCTCCTTAACTAGATACCCTCCTCCGTCGCCACCCCTAAGTCTAACTAGGCCCCTAGTACTACGAGCCTACTAGAGCATGCTAAATAAAAGACTAGTAGTAAGTGCGATCCTCTCGAGCACGTTGCTACAATACGCGAGTTCGTTAGTAAGGGCGCCTTCATTAATATCTAGATCCTAGCTAGGGCTACTACACTAGAGCCGTAGGCGTTAGTCACACGCCCTAACGCCACGACTACCGGCCTAATAACCGAGAGACATATTGTAGGTACGGCACGGGGTATAATAAAGATACTATAAGATATATTCGAGGGCAACGACCGCTCGGTTATGCGACTGGCACTCCTAACGCGCTAGACCCCCTCGTTCGAGGAGACGTGGTCTACGATACTACTAGAAAATATCCTATAGGAGCCCTACGCCACCGCTATATACGACGTCCGCGATAACTCGTACCGCGATATAGACTTTATAACTATTAGCGTGGACGCCGAGGCGCGACGCCGCGAGCCGCTGCCAGCCAGCCTTGCGTTTATAAGCGAGGAGCACCGCACTATAGCCCTCGTGGCTACGTCCGTCGACGAGCACCTATACGAGCAAGCGGCCGTAGACGAATGTTTCGGGCACTAGTTTAACGCCGTCCTAGTACTAGTTCCCGGCTACACGTTTAGTAACGAGGAGGGCGACTTTAGCATTGACCCTACTAACTAGCCGATATCTTACCTCGCTATTATATAGCTAGGGTCGTAGGCCTCGAAGATCCCGTAGCTAGACGATAAGGTCGTGATAGTTCTCGACCTACTAATCTAATACCACGACGTGCTAGAGGGCCCTCTTAGACCGTAGGAGTAGGATAGGATAGCGCTCGCCGTAGAGGAGATTATCTCGTCTACTAAAGTACGCGTACGCAACGCGGAGAATAACTATAGAGCGTTCCTATAATCTCGTAATAGCGACGACGATAACGACGACGACGACGGCTTCTCGTTCTAGGAATATATTAACGCAAGCTTTAAGAAGCACCTTAGTAAGTTTATAAGCCGTTAGGCTATAGAGTCTAACTAGCTATCGGTAGACAATAACGACGACGACGAGGCTATTATTATTAGTTATAAGGGAGCGCTAGAGGCGGTGCGCGTAGGCAATAATCTCCGCCTCCGCGACGGCGAGAATAGTAGCGACCGTATAGAGCGTATCTATAACTAGGTTGCACGTTAGACGCGTGTAGGGTATAAGCTAGAGGAGGACGACGACGACGAGTAGGACGCCCGTACCTAGAAGGGGTATAGGCTGGCCCACCCTGTCGGCATCTACGCGGATATAGCTATCTTCTATGTATAGATACCTCGCTAAAAGGGATAGCCGCTAACGCTCTAAGCACCCCCGGTTATCGCCCCGCCACTATGTGCAATCGAGCCTAGTAAGACGCTTAGATAGATCCTAACCTAGGATCTAAACGGCCTCGCCACTATGCTAGCTAGGATCCTAACGACGATAGACCCTACTATAGCGGTCCACGAGTATCGCGCGATTAACCGGCTAAATAACGTTAGGACCGGCTCGTCGATAGAACGTTAGTGGAGCTACTTACGGACATTCTTGTCTAGAGAAGCCCCCCCGGCCGTCAATCTCTACGTCCGCATACCTGGCCTCCAGAGCGTGATCGATAGTGGCTACGTCTCTAGGGTTTTAGGGTTAGGGTTTAGGGTTATAGGGTTAGGGTTAGGGTT